>NC_068923.1:80649688-80952657 GCF_023091745.1 Budorcas taxicolor | reverse complement strand
CTCAGCATCTATCACCCAGTGAGTTAGGCATTGGATTGCTTTCTATCCATAGAACGGTCTTTTCAGGACCAAAGTAACAAATGTAAGGCTTTTTTTTTTAATAGTCCAGACTCTGTTTGAGTGTTAAGATGGTGCCTCAGCTGTTACCACTTTAGGTAATTGGTAAAGCGATAAATAAAGAAGCTCGCTGAGGGGACTGGAGCCCCTTGGGGACCTGGGTCCTCTGGCGTGGTATCAGCAGTGGGGAGAGGCCCTCCTTCCAAGCAGACTGACATGATGCAGATAGCCTGGAGTCCCGGAAAGAGATTACCAAACAACTCTTTCCTGGAGGCAGCCTTTTTTATTGACCCTCCTGTTCACAGGTTAATTGTTCCACAGCTTTGGGAGAGTAGCTAAGGAAAACTCGTTTTGAATTGTCTTCCAGAATCTTCAGACATTATATTTTGAACATATGAACAACATACTCCCAACACAAGGAGAAAATTGGCTTGTGTCACTTGAAAGATAGTTTTTGTCCACAGAAGGATGTGGATGAGTAGGTATATAGTCACCATGGTTTGGGGAAGTCAGTGGATAAAATGGGCATAGGGACTTCCCTGGCAGTCCACTAGTCGGGACTTCACCTTCCAGTGGAGGGGGTTGCAGGTTCAATCCCCAGCCAGGGAGCTAAGATCCCTTATACCTCGAGGCCAAAAAACTAAAACATAAAAAACAGTAGCAATATTGTAACGAATTTAATAAAGACTTTAGAAATGGTTTCCATCAAAAAAACTTTTTAAAAAGGAGGGGCTTATATAAGTGGATGACGGTCAAATTTTCCCTCCTGGGGCAGTGCCAGGGCAGGGAGAGGTTCCCTTTGATTGTGAGGACCTCGGAAGGATTTGGATTTTCCTAGGATGGCAGAATTCCATGGCCCACTGTTCCCTGGACCGTGAGCACTATGCAGGGGTCAGTTTCCTATACGTGGTGATGATGAGTAAACCGTTCTTATTTTATATCCTTAAAATCAGCACTGCTACTGCTAAGTCACTTCAGTCGTGTCCGACTCTGTGTGGCCCCATAGACGGAAGCCCACCAGGCTCCCCCGTCCCTGGGATTCTCCAGGCAAGAACACTGGAGTGGGTTGCCATTTCCTTCTCCAGTGCATGAAAAGTGAAAGTGAAGTCACTCAGTCGTGTCCAACTCTTCGCAACCCCATGGACTGCAGCCTACTAGGCTCCTCCGCCCATGGGATTTTCCAGGCAAGAGTACTGGAGTGGGGTGCCGTTGCCTTCTCTGAAAATCAGCACTATGATCCTCCAATTAAAAATAAATTTTAAAAAACCCCAGCACTGTGGGGAAAGATGCACATTTTAGGTCACTGAAGTGAACCTGCTGGTCCATGTGATGTACGTTTTTCTTTTTCTTAAAAACTGTGTTAATCTTGGCTGTCCTGGGTCTCTGCTGCTGCACGGGCTCTCTAGGTGCGGTGAGGGGGTCTGCTCTCCATTGTGGTGCTTGGGCTTCTCGTTGCGGGGCCTTTTCTAGTTGCGGAGAACAGGCTCTAGGTGCAGCGACTTCAGTAGCTGCAACACGTGGGCTGAATGGTTGTGGTGCCCAGGCTCAGTTGCCCCGTGGCATGCCGGACCTTCCCAGACTAGGGGTTGAACCCGTGTCTCCAGCATTGGCAGGCGGATTCTTATCCACTACCACCAGGGAAGTACTCCTGTGCTCTTAAAGCAGTGACCTTTCCTAATCTCTGCTGCTCACTTCATCTGGAGGGGACAGGAGGGGCCTCTGGCCATGGAGCATGGATTTCCTGATAGACACATTTTGTGCCGCCAGGATGGGTCACGTGTTGGCACTGGGTGCTGCCCTCAAGGGAGCAGTCTCACTGCCAGGTGAAGCCTGGACCAGCCCCCACACCCACTTTTAAGAGCTTTTCAGCCTTTCGTCAAAGATCTGCTTGGTCCCCGGCACGAGCTGAATGAGCCCATAGTCATCTCTCAGTCACGCACAGCATCTCAAGCTTTTTTTGGCTATTAAAGAGCCTGCTTCCTGCTGTCAGATATCTTTTCGACCTGGCCTGATTTCTGTCCAGCTGCGAAGGTGTTCCTCAGCACAGATTTGTTTTCCTGATTTTGCTCTGGAAGCATCTCCCTCCTGACTGTCCCAGCAGCTCATGCCTGTGAGCCAGGTCACAGTCACATGAACCTGGAAACACGCTGAATGGCCGATGCCCCTCTCAGCACCCAGCACCTCCCCTGGACCCCTGCTTGGTTGGTGCCCATGTTGTCCTGGCTGTACCTGGGCTTAAATAGCAAACCCTTAAGAGACCCGATATATTTTCTGGAGATGCTTTGAACATTCCAGTTATTTTTAGCTATAGAGTGTCCATTGAAGGACTAGATGCTCATGACTTAGCTCGAAGCACCAGGTTGACTCACGCCTCCTTCTTTTGCAGCTGACCGAGTTGAATACCTTCTTCCTGAAACATATCTTTGTGTTCCAAGCCAGTCATCCATTAAGCTGGTGTCGAATTCTCTTTATTGGTGGCATCACGGCTCCCACAGTAAGGTAATTCTGTGTTAGCCTGACAGTCATTTGAACATGTTGACCTGCTTTGCAGGTCATTTTGCCCATCATTTCTCCTGTGTAGCATTAAGGAGGTCATATAAACTAGCAGATTTTCCATGAGACTGTCATTCTAGACAATTATACTTCCAAGGGAACAAAAAGACTTATATATCCAGAACATGAGGAAAACATTCTGCTTCTCCAACCTCAGTAACATGAAGACCGACACCACCCCATTACATTCAGACCCCTTATGATCTTCCCAGCTGTTCTTTTCCCCTGTGCTTGGTCACCAAGCTGTGTCTTTATGACTCCACGGACTGTCGCCCGCCCGGCTCCTCTGTCCATGGGGCTTCTCCAGGCAAGAGTACTGGAGTGGGTTGCTGTTTCCTTCTCCAGGGGATCTTCGTGACCCAGGGATCCAACCTGTATCTCCTGCATTGGCAGGCAGATTCTTTACCACTGAGCCACCTGGGAAGCCCTTTTTGCCCCTGTAGCATCCTATTTAAAACAAAATGAGGAAGAGACATACTGAGGTATTTTTCATGAGATTATCAAAGAATGCAAACATTTTTACGGTGGATTGAAGTCATAAATGTTATTTTTAGAATGAAACTTTATTAGTTCCATTAGAGCCAGTTAAGTTAATTTCCTTTTTCAAATGTCTTTCCAGTGGTCCTCCAGGATAGCAGGGACAAGCTTGGGTGTTCATCCTCCAGGGAAGCTGTCCTTGCCCTGGAGTCACAATTCATGAAGGACCCTAGAGATGAGGTGCTGTTCACAGACTGGAGTCCCCCACGCGGACCCATCCCAGTGAACTGCAGAGTGGAACACTTCCATCTGTTTTGTTGTTCCTGTTTGGAAAGAGCGATTAGGGTTTTATAACTAGTATGGCGTCTCCCCATTATCAGTAGAAGAATTGTTCTACATTGTTTCAGTAGAAACACCCAAAGTCTGTGCACCACTGATTCAAAGTAAACTTCTTTGGGAACTGTGGGATAATTTAATTAATTATTTTTAATGTGTGAGTGAACTACACAAGTAGAGGGTCTTGTTTGCCAAGGAGAGTGGGTGTTTTCCTTGGTCAGACATAGCCCTCACCCCCAGCTAGCACTTCTTATTGTCCTCATGCATTATTACAAATATATATTAATGTATACAGGAAGGTAACAGTTGGTACACCACAGCCCTTAGGCACTTTATGGACTAGTGATCTGCTGAAATAGTTATCTCATGAATGCAGTTTTCCTTTTTGTGGGTTGGCACTTCCTTATCATAGTTAAAATTTGATTTAATCTGAGGCTTACTGTTATTTTCAGGAATGATTAGCAGCAGTTCCTTCATAAAATTAGGAGCAATCAACAAATAAGTGGGGAAAGAAATCTCTTAGAAAACAGAACAGCAAATCACATGTGATTTATCATGAAATTTCCTTATTGTTAAATATTTCACAGCAAAAACTAGAGACTCAAGCAGAAACTAAAAATCCAGTGTTTGGGCTTTTTGAGAGCTCCTTAAAATTTTTGCCAAACTCTACGGGTTTTCAAACAATTGTTTCTTTTGTTTAAAAATTAGCCACTTCCTCTGTTCCTGCATCACTTGAGGCTAAGGAGATGGTTGACAGGCATCTTGGAAAGATGGAAATGCTAGTGGATTTTAGGTTCCAATGAGTCAATGGCAGGTCCAGAAAGAAGCGAAAACTCAGGCTTCAGTATCAGTCATATACACTTACCAGATCTCTCTTTTCCTCTTTTTTGGTTAGGCTTTCATATGACTCTGCTTTGAGAAGATATTTGAGTGAATATTCTTTTAGTCTAATATAATGTGCAGTATAAGAGCATGGATGCAGTTAGTAAAGTAGCTGAACTGGTAAAAGCAAATTAGGTAATGAAAATGTGAAGTTAGAGGAAAACCTGAATTCTTTACAGCTAGAATTCTTCACTTTGGGGTACAGAGCCGATAGTTCATGGATGAGCTTTGGGCATTCGTGAACCCTCTGAAGTTTAATGCAGAATTTTGTGTGCATGTTTCATGTGCGAAAAGATTAGCATTGAAATTATTTCAATTTTATGTGCCTTTATCATAGCTTTCCTCAGACCCTCAAAGGGGAGTCTGTAACCCCAGCCCTTACCCCGCTGGTTCAGATGTCACCTCCCCAGGGATGGGTCGAGTTTCAGGGGCAGTTCTAAGACTCCCAGCCTGTGTTGTCCTATAGGCAGCCTCTCCCACATGTGGTTACTGAGCACTGGGCATGTAGCCAGTCACCTTGAAATATTTCTGAGAGCCAAAATGTGTAGCTTTCCTGCCTGGTTACAGTCAGCAGCCTTTGTCCTGGAGAGAGCCGGAGGAGACAGTGTAGCTGAGCTGGAACTGCCTCCATGGAGAGAGACTGAAGCACCCACCTGGGGTGACTTGGCTCGGGAGTGTGGGAGTCTGCCTCTGAATCAAGACCGCCTCTGCCAATAATCTGGCTCTTTAAACCACCTCCCTCCATCCCAGTCCAAATTCTTAGCCTCTTACAGGAAGGTTTCAGCAGGCACTGGCTTCCTATTCCTTTGAATAGAACTAGACCAGGCAGCTTGAGTATGTGGAACAAGGCAGACAATTTTTATATTCACACTGTCAGAGTGAGTGAGTTCTGTATTGGCTTGCTGGTCTTCCAGAGGCTGTCAGTGAATTCTACCTTTGTTCTTTTAGACAGTACTACGCTTACCTCACCGACACGCAGTGCAAACGCGTGGGAACACAGTGCTGGGTGTTTGGGTGAGTAATCTGTTATCATTTGAAACCACTTATGTCTGTAGATTTCTTGAGTTCTTTCTTGACCCTACATTAAGTGACTTTCAGTGCAGTTTTATTTTTGTGTGTCTTTCGCTTTTAACATTCCTTTTTCTGATTTAAATTTAGACTAGTTAACTGGCAAGTTATAGAAAGAGGATGTAGAAATTATTTTTTTTAAAGACAGTAGGAAATCAAAAGATATTTTCCACATAGAATTGGAGGCCTTGTTTCCTGAAATAAATAAGGAAATGAATTGTTTGAATTCCCTCTGAAATCGATAGTAAGTTTGGGACAACGTCTTGTGATGGGCTTGACCACGCTTCATGTTACTTTCACACCAGAAAGGGTCTGGTTTTATTGTCCCAAAGAAAACTAATACTTAGCCACATGGTCACAATTTATCGTCTTATTATAGATACAAATGCTGTATCTGAATTTATAATTACTTAAATGACTTGAAAGAAAGCATAGATTATCCAGTTTCACCCCCAGTATTAAACGTGAAATGCTGTTCAGTAACTCAGGTAATTGCTTCCTCTGTGCAACACCATCCACATCTTGCCATGCTGTCCAGCAGTAGAAGTTCCAGAGACGTCCAGCACGTGTGTGTGTGAAGTTCAGTCACTCAAGGAGCCTAAATTCAGGACCTAATCTAGATTTTAAACTGAGCATAAAGACAGTCTGATGAAAACCACAACAAATTTTTAAACGGAATTTTTTTTCCATGTAATACATATTGATAATGTAGAAAAGAATAAAAGATCATCCAAAGACATCGACTTTTTTTTAGAGATACTTGCTGCTTACGTTACATTGTCATTTCTTCCAAACGTGTGTGTGTGTGTGTGTGTGTGTGTGTGTGTCCAGCTGTCGTGTGTGTGTGTGTGTCCATGTGTCCGTCCAGCTCTCACCCAGATTCTGGAAGGGTTACTCAAGTTTCCCACCGCCTTCTTTCAAAAGACAAAAGGCCTTTGTCACTGTTTCTGGCAAACTCTGTGATGTAAGCTGATTTTCCTACCCAAAGTAGCTTAAAGGGTAATAGGATGTATTCAGTTTCCATTGTTGACTGCTCTGGTGGGAGAGAGAATCTACATTTACCAGACTCCTTACATACTTTTGTCGCAGGAAGGCAGGTTGCTTTCTTACTGTCTTGTCTGAGGACTGGTTCTCTGCCTTTGAGCTTTTCCTCTGTCCCATGCATCTTCTTTCCATGTGCATTTTTCTTTACACATTTATAAGTCCTTGCCACAGTCTTATTCTGCTGTGACTAGAGAACTCTGTCTAGTCACCTGTTGAGGAAAAAGGAGATGGTGGATCAGAGAGACAGGCAGTTCTCCCTAATCTGGTATCTTGAAAGTTTAATCCCTGTGGTGGGAGAAATAGCCAAGAGCTAGGCCAAAGGGTGGGAGCAAATGCAGAAAAGCTGCCCCTTACTGGAAAATGGTGAAAGAGGGTCAAATGCAAATGATCTGAAATAAATGCGAGGTCATTTGGCTGATTTAGGATGCTCTGTTGAGAATCAAGGACTCCCAGAATGGTGATGTCAAGGTCAGTGGACCTTGAGATTAGTGGGCTGTGCTGAAAAACAGCAAGTCCCTCTTCATAAATCGTGCAGGGCGGACCCACCTGGAGTGTGAACGGGCAGGAGCAGCCTCTGTCTGGTCGGCATGGTGGGCCCGCGATGGTGCAGCAGGAGGCCTGGCCTCCAGTCTCTTCTCTGGTGTTTGCCTCTCGGGGGCCACCACCTCCCATCTTCTTTTCTTTCCTTCCTCCGGCTTCCCTGCCACCTTCGTTTTTTTGGTTTCTTTCATCTTCTAGCAAAACAGCAAACACCGAAATGTCTGACTTCCTTTAACAACTTTGTTTTCATCACTAAGTCGTGTCTGACTCTTTAGTGACCCATGGACTGTATAGCCCACCAGGCTCCTCTGTCCATGAGATTCTCCAGGAAAGAATACTGGAATGGGTCACCATGTCTTTCTCCAGGGGATCTTCTTGACCCAGGAACTGAACATGTGTCTCTTGCACTGGCAGGTGGGTTCTTTATCACTGAGCCACCAGAGAAACCCCTTCTTTAACAGCTGGTTGATGCTTTATAGTTTTCTTTTCACTAACTTTGGGATGACTTTCACTCTATCACAGTATGGACATGCAAGGGAACAGAGGTGAAGCCCATGTAGTGGGCACTTTTCTCCTTTGTAAGTGTTACACCCTCAAAAAGCTGGCATTAATTGTCACTATATGTAATGAAATACAGACCTTCAGTGTGGGCTCCACAGTTGTGCCATGGAGCTGAACTTACAGCCTTTGGTCCCTAAACATCCTAGGCCCAACTGAGACAGGACTCCATCCATCCGGAGAATGGGAACCCATGGGGAGAAGTCGAAGTGGGGGAACCTCTTCTGGTTACTACATCTTCGTGGGTGTCAGGGCCAGATCGAGGTGGACAGATGGCCCAGGTGTGCACGTGAAACTGTCTTCATCTTCACCTTTCTCCCCCTCCCCTCCCCATTATAATTGAGTTTCTGTGCCTCCAAAGGAGAGCATTGGGCTGGTTGATGAAGAAAAGAGGTTGGATCCCTTGGCCCTGGAAGGAAGGCTTCCAAGCTGTGGCTGTAACAGGAGTGAGCAGTCACCTTTCCTCCTCTGGCAAGTCCTTGGGTTGGGTCTCCAGGGGTTGGGTCAGAGCTGCTGGTCCCAGGGCCCAGGCCTGGAGCCTGGCTGCTTCCGAACTGCCTCTCACCACACTGGCTTCCTCTCCCGAGTTGTCCCAGCCCTGCTGTGACCTGAGACAGTAAGCGTCTGCCTCTGCTCCTCTGCACATCGAGCTGTGCAAGGGCAGCTCCACGTCGGCACGTCCTTCTCCACCCTCGCCTCTCCCGTCTTCTCTGTGGCATCTGCCATCTCTAGACTGTTTCCTTCCTCCTACAGCAGCTGCCCTGCAGGTTTTCTTCCTCCGTTTCTGCTGCGTCTCAGTCTCCTTGGCTGGCTTCCCTGCCACCCCTCTCCCCTCCACAACTTCTGGTAATTATGCTGCAGTTCTTCCAGGCTTCTTCTTAAGGGTAGACACAGCATGCAGCTCAGTGTCCTTACAGGAGGAGGGAGTGTTTGGAGGGAACGGACAACTGGAGGAGGCCTTTCCTGCCTCCTCCACCTTCCCCAGCACTCCCAGGCCACCATCATCTTCCTGCCGACCTTTGCTCACAGCCTCTCATACTGCCTTCCCTCTGGTCCACACGCATCTCTGTTTCCCACCCTCAGCCCTCACATTGCAAGGGCAGCATCCTTGCCAGGTTCCCATTTCCTGTTTCCAGTGTCTTCTCCTTCATCCCATCCTCCTCCAGACTGACCACCCTTTTTCCTGCTGCTCCCTGCTCCCTTGCTCAGAAACACCTACTGACAAGCCCCAGTCTTCTGCAATAGTCACAAATCTTTTTCAGCAACCGAATCCTTTTTCTCCAATGATATCTTCCTCCAAACCCTGATATACAGCAAAATAACTGAGCAGGATCGTTCTGGGCGTGCCCCCCAGGACCTTCCGCCCCCTTCTCCCCCTCTCCATCCTGCCCCGGGGCTTTTTAGGAAGTCCAGATGTTCCATGGAGCACAACTGAAAGAGTTCTCTACCTCCTTAAGGCCCAGCTCAGCGCTCACTTCCTCCCCAAACCGGAACCGGAACTCATCTGAACCGGAACTGGAACCGCCTCCTGAAGTTCTGCAGTGGCTCCTGGCTCTCTATGGGACTGTATCATAGTTGTGTCGCTTGTATACATGGCTTGTTTCCACTGGTAGAGAGTCAGCTCCTGGCCGCTGGAGAGTGACTTATCTGCGCCCCAAGCTCTCGCGGCAGAGTATTTTGTGCAGCTGCAGGGCTGCATCTGTAGGATGCACACAGGCTGTGGCATCTTGAGAATCCAGGAGCAACCTGTGCTTCAGATAGAAGAGTCTCTGCTCGAGGTTGACTTTATGCAGCTCACACACACCAGGCGGAGCGCTTTCGTGCCCCAGTTTCAGTAAGACCGTGACACATTCTTGTTCTATTCCTGATGCCGGGTTCTGCGTTTAGGTCATTTTTATTTATGAGTGGCCAGCCTCACTCCAGGCAGAGGCACCTCAGGCAGCCCAAAGTTGATTTGACTCCTGCCCGTTAGAACCCACTGGTCATAGCAAACACTCTCTACCAACAACCCAAGAGAAGACTACATGACCGTCACCAGATGGTAAACACTGAAATCAGATTGATTATGTTCTTTATAGCCAAAGATGGAGAAACTCTATACAGTCAGCAAAAACAAGACCGGGAGCTGATTGTGGCTCAGATCAGGAAGTCCTTATTGCCAAATTCAGACTTAAATTGAAGAAAGTAGGGAAAACCACTAGACCATTCAGACATGACCTAAATCAAATCCCTTATGATTATACAGTGGAAGTGACAAATGGATTCAAGGGATTAGATATGATATACAGAGTGCCTGAAGAACTGTGGATGGAGGTTTGTGATACTGTATAGGAGGCAGTGATCAAAACCATCCCAGAGAAAAAGAAATGCAAAAAGGCAAAATGGTTGTCTGAGGAGGCCTCACAAATAGCTGAGAAAAGAAGAGAGGCTAAAGGCAAAGGAGAAAAGGAAAGCTATATCCATTTGAATGCAGAGTTCCACAGAATAGCAAGGAGAGATAAGAAAGCCTTCCTCAGTGATCAATGCAAAGAAATAGAGGGAAACAAAAGAATGGGAAAGACTAGAGATCTCTTCAAGAAAATTAGAGATACCAAGGGAACATTTCATGCAAAGATGGGCACAATAAAGGAGAGAAACAGTATGGACCTAACAGAAGCAGAAAATATTAAGAAGAGGTGGCAAATAGATGGGGAAACAATGGAAACAGTGTGAGACTTTATTTTGGGGGGCTCCAAAATCACCGAAGATAGTGACTGCATGAAATAAAAGACATTTGCTCCTTGGAAGAAAAGCTATGACCAACCTAGACGGCATATTAAAAAGCACATTTGCCAACAAAAGTCTATCTAGTCAAAGCTATGGTTTTTCCAGTAGTTATGTATGTATGTGAGAGTTGGACTATAAAGAAAGCTGAGCACTGAAGAATTGATGCTTTTGAACTGTGTTGTTGGAGAAGACTCTTGAGGGTCCCTTGGACTGCAAGGAGATCCAACCAGTCCATCCTAAAGGAAAGTGAAGTTGCTCAGTCGTGTCCAACTCTTTGCGACCCTGTGGACTGTAGCCCAACAGGCTCCTCAGTCCATGGGATTCTCTAGGCAAAAATACTGGAGTTGGTTGCCATTTCCTTCTCCAGTCCTAAAGGAAATCAGTCCTGAATATTCATTGGAAGGACTAATGCTGAAGCTGAAACCCCAATATTTTGGCCTCCTGATGTGAAGAAGTGACTCATTGGAAAAGACCCTAATGCTGGGAAAGACTGAAGGCAGGAAAAGGGGATAGCAGAGAATGAGGTGATTGGATGACATGACCGACTTGATGGACATGAGTTTGAGCAAGCTCCGGTAGTTGGTGATGGACATGAGTTTGAGTGAGCTCCGGGAGTTGGTGATGGACAGGGAAGCCTGGTGTGCTGCAATCATGGAGTCACAGAGAGTCAGGTACGACTGAGTGACTGAGCTGAACTGAACATGCTCCTTCACGATAAGGACAGCAACAAGCATGAAGGGAAGGGAGAGTCCTGGGTTCTATCCAGCCACAGATTGGCCGCCTTGCTCAGCCTGGTCAAGATCCGAGATTGAAATTGGCTCTAAGTTGAGGGCAATACCATGGAGGGGCTGCCCAGGGCGAGGTGGTTGGTGTTGCCTCAGCTGCCAGGCTTCATAGAGGCTCCCACAGTACCCAGGCCTCTGGCCTCAAGCCCCAGGCCGACAGCAATTTGAGCCTGTAAGGAAGTGATGTTGACCTCCCATGAGGGTGTTACGTTTCAGGACTCCCTCTAAGGGCCAGCATTGCTGGGTATGGGGTCTGTGAATGGCTGGGGTGATGCATCCCTGTTCCCGCTGCTCCCCACATCCCACATCTCCTCCAGGTCCTCACCTCCACGGTCTCCTTACAGCAGTTCTCTTCCAGCCGCCAAAATGAGTCTCCACAAAATGAAACTAGTTCAGCCTTCTGCTGCAACGCCCCCAGGATTCTCAGGTCCCTCAGACTGAAAGCCGAGCTCTGGGGTGGCCTTCGAGACCCATGTCACCTCATGACCTCCCGCTGCCCCTCCGCCTCCGTCCTGACCTCCCTCCCCCACCCAGTCTTTACTCAAGGTCACCTCCGTGGACAACAGTTTAGCTAAGAATCCTCAGCATGTGGGACCAAGTCATCCTGAAGTTCCTGACTGCAAAGCACTGGTCTTGAGAGCAAATTTCAGGCCGTTATGAAGTCACCTGAGTGAGTCATGACCAGCATTTTTCTGACAATGAAATAGGGTAGGAAAATGTCAGCAAGGGGACAGTTGTTTTGTGTGTTTTGGGGCAGGTTGTTTGTGTGTGGGAGGGGGAACAAAATGAAAATTGTGTTTCCTGCCGTGGGACTCAGGTCACAGAAGTCTGAGAAACACAGCTCTAATCAGCTGGTCACCGAGCTCTCCAAGGGCGCCTCGGTCAGTTGACTATTTAGAAGCCTGTCACAGTAAAGCCCGCTGTTCTGGCCGCTCAGGGCGGGTGGGCAGACTTTCTTCCTGTTGCAGTCCCTCAGGCCGGTGCAGCCGGGGCTGCGTTGCTTTCTGTGTCCGCCCACAGGAGCCCTTCCCGAAGCTGCTTTGCTGCCCCCTAGTGTCGGCTGGTGGTCTCGATCTCAGGATGACAGCCGACCTCAGCCCTGCTCCCTCTGGCCTCCCACGATGCTGGGCTGAAATGCGGCTTTCTCACAAGGGCTGTGCTTTATTGGGCCGGGGTGTGTGTGTGAGTGTGTGTGAGGGTGGTCTTTAAAGATTCAGGCAACCACTCCTAAACCTTGTTCGGTTCGTCCCAGGGGACAAGAACACCCCAGACTCTCTAGAGATCCATACTGGAGACTTCCTGCTTTGGTGGTTCTGACTCCAGGTGTTCGGCTGTTTAGAGCTGTCCATCCATTTGACCGTGGCAGTGACCTCTGTGTCTGCACTGGGGAGGGGTCCTGGGGTCTTCCGGGCCCCTTCCTGCCTGATTTCAGAGATTATGCCTACAACAGGACCAGTCCCTGATTGTCTTGCTTCCCTCCTGAGCAAGGAATAGCTAGCGTAGCCTTGTGAGAAATCGCTGTTTCTGGGCAGTCACTGGGATGAAGGGATGAGCTGTGGTACCCCACCTCCTCAGTTCTTACCTTCAATTTCTGAACCGTAATAAAGGCCTGATTTTAATATTCATAAATGAAGTTCTATAATACAAGATTAGCTTTTTTCTTTAATGTTTTAATTCAAGAGTAAAACATGAAAGTTTTTTTTAAAACATTTTATTTAGCAAAATTCCTTATGGATGCAGAGAATAAAAGGTTTTTATTGTCAGCAGAACTGGACATATTAAATCTGGAAATTCCTAGATGGCTGGGAGGGAATGTGATCACTGCCTTCAAGTTACTGAAAGCCTCACCTGGAGGCTCACGCTCCCCTGTATGTCTGTAGAGGGCAGAGTTAGGACTGGGGTGGGAGGAGGCAGGTACCTGCTGGAGATAAGGAACAACTTACCCAAAGCTAAAGAGACTGAAAGAGCAGAAGAAGTTGCCCACAGAGGTGGTGGATTTCCTGTCTCTGCCAGGGTCTCAACCAAGGGGGTGTCTGTCCACCTGTCGTGATGGCTCTGACCGAGATGACATCAAGTGGCCTGTGGCTATGAAAATGTACACACTGAGATTGTGGTCTGTGAGGAAGGAAGATGTGAAAAATAACTTATTTCCAGGGAGGAATAAAGGGATCAATAAGCAGAGCACAGAGGGCTTTTAGGGCAGTAAAACTATTCCGTCTGACCCTCTAATGGTAGATGTGTGTACACTAAGTCGCTTCAGTTGTGCCCAACTCTTTGCAACTGTAGTCCATGGGATTCTCTACGCAAGAATACTGGAGTGGGTTGCCATGCCCTTCTCCAGGGGATCTTCCCAACCCAGGGACTGAACTTGCATCTCTTACGTCTCCTGCCTTGGCAAGCAGGTTCTTTACCACTAGCACCACCTGGGAAGCCCAGCGGTGGATACGTTACACTTTGAACATCTATCCAAACCCATAGAATGTACACCACCATTAGAGTGAACTCTGAGGTAACCTGTGGACTTTGGGTGACTGTGTTCATCATTTGTGACAGATGTGCTGCCCTGGTGGGGGATATTCATAGTGGGGAAAGCTGTGCGTGCGTGAGGGCAGAGAATGGTCAGAAATCTGTACCTTTCCCTCAAGTTTACTATGAGCCTGAAAAACTGCTCTAAAAAAATAATCTGAAAAAAAGAAGAGAGTAAAATAGCTTTTTTTTTATTAAATCTATCTATCTATATATTTATATAAAATACATATAATATGTATTGTCTCTAAAGAAAGCACAGTAGACTAGAACACTGTCATTTTGTAGGGGACTTCCTTCCAGTGTTTGGAGCAGAAATCTTTTGACCTGTTGAACTTTCTGATGGAATTATGCATGTTTCTGGTAATGCGTTACATTCTGATAAGATGAGTTTGTTATTTAACCTCTTGTTCTGTGTCACAGGGTCATTGGTTTCCTGGAAGCTATTGTCTGCATAAAATTTGGACAAGATCTCTTCTCTAAGACCCAAATACTCTATGTTGTGCTTTGGCTTCTTTGCGTGGTAAGTCATTACTTTTCTACCTTGAAGTGTTAAACTCCCCATGGTCTCTTCTAGAACAAAACAAGACCCTCTTGTGCACCAAGGTTTCTTAGACATTTATAGACAAGACATACTACTTGTAAGTAGCCCAAAATTGGCCATGGGATGAAGTTCAAGAACAAATACATAGGACCACGTGGCACCCCAAATTGGTCCCCTTTGTAGGTCTGATCACATGCCCCCAGCAGGTGCATTATACTCTTATTTGTTTCACTTGTGAGCATTCGCCTGCATTTGCTGAGAATGTCAGGTCTGCCTCGAAGGGACGATAGTTACTGTACCCTGTAATGTGTGTATTACCAAGTGTTTATATACAAAATGACAGACTGTGGTTTACAGGCCATGTAAGGGGAGGGGGTTTGGAGGTAATCAGGCCACGCAATTTCTTTTCCCCAGGCCAATGTTATATAGGCCATGCTTGTGTTGGGTGTGTTTTCCTCTCTGAAGGGAAGAGTCCTGGGGGCCTCCAGCTTTATTGTCCCGGGACTTTTCCCTCATCTCTCAAATGAAACAGGATCTTACCTAAAAATTTTTAAAATTTAAAATTCTGTGATTGCCCTTCTTAATTTGTTTTGTTACTCTAGAGAAAAGTCTTATTTTACATTTAAGATTCTTTGCGTTTACTTACTTAGTCTAGAAAATTAACTCGGGCTTTTAAAAATTTTTATTATTATCACATAAATTTCAAACATGTCAAGTAGATAAGGTCGCTCCCCCTTCACGTACGCATCACCCAGATTTAGCAGTTACCCACCAATGGCTGATCTCGTGTCCTTCTGTTCCACACGCACCATCCCTACCCCAGCTTACTAGAAGCAGGCCCACTTTTCCTATTTCAGGATGTCTCTCTAAAAAGACAGGAAGGCTTTTCTTTTTATGACATTATCACACTGGAAAAAGAATTCACGCCTTCATATTGTTAAGCAGCTGATCAGTGTTCACATTTCTCATGTTTCCTTCAAGTTTGTATTTTCTAACAGATTATTTGAATCAGCATCTACTCATTGCAATTGGTTTGCATGCCTCTTTTAATCTACATGTTTCTCTCCATCTCTAGCACTCTCTGCTTTGCAGTTTATTTGTTGAAGAAACAAAATCTTTTGTCCTGTAGGTTTTCCCCTTGTCTGGTTTTACTGATACCATCCTTACTGTCATTTATCAGATTTCTTTGTCTTCTGTATTTTCTATAAATTGGTAGCTGGATCTAGAGGCTTAATCAGATTCAAGTCTTTTTTTGTTCGTTTGTTTTTTCCTTTTGGCAGGACTGAACTTTGTATTTTTAAAGTGTTTTTATTGTCTTTCATGGTATCTATTTTTAGGATTACTTGTTAGAAATCCTAACTGTGCCAATGTACCTTGAGCCTGTGCATTGAACAGTGAAAGGGGAGAAGGATCTCTTTTGTCCTCAAACTCCAGAATTCATGCTCAGGTGTATTTTTTCTGTCACAGTGAGACAAGATGTAAGGATTGGTTCCTGGTCAGACGGGCCAGGAAATGTTACCCTTTGCTCCTCACGTTTCTCTCTGGCACGGGCACCCTGGCTTTGTGAATTGTAGCGGGTACTCATGGCGGGCAGGGGTGGGCACAGCCCTCACCTGGCGCCAACGGGACCACAGGCAAGTTAAGGCCAGCGGGACTCCTGAGATGTGGACAGAAGGTGCTTTTTATCATAGCCTATTGCAGGCCTCCTCCAGGGGCATCAGTCGCCAGAAGAGTCTCCCCACGGCCGGCTGTGTCCAATGAGCTGTCTCCGGGCCCCTCCAGTCTCTAACTTTTAGAGACTTTCACTGTGTTTTACTGATTAGACACTTAGCATCCCCCTCCTTAGGTTGGTGAATTTTGATGCACCTTGGTGTCTATGCGATGGTAACTGTATTGAGGACACGACCCGTTTCTCAGTCTCTCCATCCCTTAGCGTGGTCCCTTGTAAGTCCGTCACATGGCCGAGTGCTCATCAGAGCTGCCCTGATGTGGAGCCGCACAGGTAGGTGACTGCAAAGATGAGATTTATTCATGCTTACCATGCGCCAGGCACTGCTGGAAGCACTTTTCACACATTGTGTATTAGAGCTTTACACTTTGAGGGGAAGTACTTTGTTATCCTCTTTCCCAGATAAAGGCATAGAGAGGTCCCCTTAACTTACCTAAGGTCGTCCTGGCCGAGCCAGGGCTCAAACCCAGAAAGTCTGGCTAGAGATATCCCACTCCCTACTCCATGGGGGTCCCCCTCGGAGGCCCTCCAAGGGCATGTGGGAGTTACCTCTGCCCACTACTGATGCTCAGATATCATCTTGGTGTGTGTGCACAGAGCTGGAGGAGCTCTGGAGAGAGCAGCCGACAAGCTGGGGTGCAGCTCAGCCGATCAGGTACGCTGGGGGTCACCCGGGATCACAGGGTCCTCCCATTCCACGGGCGCCCAGCCGAAGCCCCGAGGCGAGGCGGCCGCCACCTCCCGACGTCACCTCTTGAGTCAGCCGTCAGGTTCCCTGCCATGTGACCCGGCTCCACCCCGTCCTCTCCCATCTTCTCCATCCTGCCCCATCTTCTCCATCCTGCCCTTCAGATCCGTTCTCCACTCTGCTGCCAAAGCGGTCTTCCAGAATTCAGGTCGGAATCCCTTCCTCCCCGCTTAGAATCCGTCCCGATTGCTGGGGCTTAAGAGGGCCCAAGAGAACAGTATTCCCCCCCTCCCCACCCCCCCAGGTTCAGAGCAGTTAGGAGACAGGCAGGAAGAACGAGGGCTGTGGAGTCAGAAGCAGCCGCTTTATGACTGAGAGCCCACGTTCTCAGTCTCCGCGTCCGATGCCAACGAGGGCCTTCCAGTCGCGAGCCCCAGGAGCAGACACACTTTCCTCTCCAGCCTCAGAAAAGCCGGCCTCCCCACACTGAGAAAGGAAATGGCCGGCTTGCGCATCCCTGTTCCCCAGTCAGTTAAGACACGCCGCCCCCCTGGGGAAGGGGTGAGGGAAAGCGCAGGGTTACCCCTGGAAGCTCCCCCTGGGGGACAGAAAGGGTGGGAAGGAGGACGGGTCCCCAGCGCACACCCAGCAGCGGAAATGCGAAGTCGTGCCCGCGTGTTCGGGCCGTCAGTGCCTGGATGGCTCTCACACCCAGCCCTGCAGTCCCCCGTCCTCAGGCTCCACCAGCCTGTTCGCGGTTACCGAACACCTCAGCGCATCGTCCTTCCACACCTGTCCTGCCTGCACCGGAAAGGTTTCCTTTGCCCACGCTGCGTGCTTTGCCCTGCTTTTTCGTCCACCTGGCGAGCCTTAATGCCAAGACCAACCTTCCATCTGCGCCCCGCGTGCAATACACTCCGGCCTGCAAGGCAGACAAGAGGACTCCCTCCTGGGGGGAACCGTCCCATTCGGTACATACCTCCTCAAGCTCTGGCCCCAGCGTGACATTTTCTGTGGTGTTTATGTCGGTCTCCTCAACCTGGCACTTCCTGCTGCTCACAGAGAATAAGTCTCCATCGTCCTTCGGTCCCACAGACGCTAGCGCAGCGCCTGAGGCACGGGAAACACTCCTCAAATGCGGGGAGACGAGGGGCGTGAGGTCCAGAGACGGAGACCAGGAGACCCAGACACGTATGACGAGACAGGCAGGTGGGAAGACGAAGCGCCCCCGCGCGAGGCACGGGAAGATGGCGGCCTGTTTGAGGAGCGAGGGCGAGAGCAAGGCGGAGGACGAGGGGGTGGGACGTGTCTGCCTGGGACCGGCTCTGTGTCGGTGGAAATTCAGGGATTTTTCGGTGGAAAGACTGCCTCACGGAGCAGCCGGAGGTCGGGAGAGCGTGGAAGGGAGGGGACGGAGGCGTGGAAGGGAGGGGACGGAGGAGGGCTGAGCCTGAGGGTGTCGCTGGGAGCCCAGGGAGGACCTGTCCCAGGCAGTGGCATTGAGGGTGCAGAGAAAGGGCGGCAGGAACCCGGCCGAGCAGGCGTCCCCTGTTCGGGGACGTTTCCTGTTTGGGCCACTCGTGGCTTCCGGTACTAGTGACAGGTTGAGGCGTATCCGAGAAGCTCGTTGAAAGGAGGTGTGTTAAGGTGTGAGGGGCCATTAGACTTTACAGGTGAAGGTGTCTTGTGTCATTGGAAGTTCTGGTCTGTCCAGGAGCTCTGGAAAGACTCAGTCAGCGATGGAGACGCAGGAGTCAGGAGGCGTCCATGCTTGGGGTAAATGGTAGGAGACATCAGCTTGGTAAGAGTCGGGGGCCATAGTGAGGGGAGGAGAGGCCACATTTTAGAGGCTGGGCCGGGGACGAGAAACCGCCACAGGAAAGAGGACTTTGCAGATAAGTAGAATCCCCCAGTTAGTGTTGTCAGTGACGAGTGCCCTGGAAGGGGAGCTGGCCTGAAGAGACACCTCTGGCTGGGATGATTAGGGGTCCCCACAGCCTTGCACATTCATCAGTTACAGAAAAAGAGTGGAAATAAAGTGTGGGTTTAATAAATATTAAAAAATGTGTGTCCCCGGCACATTTTATAATCATGGTTTTTTATTAAAGATCAAGATTGGTCTCAGTCTTAGGGGGCAAACATTTTTCGGTAAGAGAACACAGTTTACGCCATGTCTCCACGCTAAGAGAAACAAAGCCCCCAATTATTTGCCTTGATTGGGAAGAGAGTATACGCAGAATTTGTGATTAATGTAGAAATAAAGACCCCGTATGCTGGTTGATAAGCTGCCACAGCACCAGTTGTCTAATGAGTCTGGGTGGATTTGAATGCTGGTAACCATAATATGGAAGCCACACCTGGGTCTGTGTGCTGCCTTGGCTCTTAGCCCTCACGTTTTTTCTTTTTTCTTTTTTTCTTCTCTTTCTTTAAACAAAATCTGCACAATTGCTATTTAAATGCCAGGCCTTGACATTTTAAGTGGGTACTTGCCTAGATTTCCAGAGGTGTGATTGCAAACCCATAAATTACAAGCTTTTGTCTCCTGGGACACGTGTGACAAGGGCCTCTTGTACCCAGGTGAAGTGGTAAATGTGGCCACCACAGCAGGTCCTCTGCATGGCTCGTGATGATAAGCATCTGCCACGCAGCACCCGCCAGTGTTTGCTGCCCTCCTGCAAAGCAAGGTCTGCCCAGCTGTCTGCTCCTGGAGCAGCCCCAAGCTGCCAGTCTGCCCTCCAGGGCAGGAGAGAAAGCTTGGGGAAGACGAGCCCCGCACGCCTGCCCTCTGGTGGGCGAGATGCGCAATGACGACCCTCGCAGCACAGTCACCGACTGGTCCCTGGAGGTGGACCCCCACCTCCCTCCCCTCCTTGTGCAACCTAGGCTGTCCTGCTCTCTCCCTCAAGGAGCTGACATACTTAGTTTTACGTGCTACAGATCCCGTAGTCTTTCCGCTCTTGCCATGCCGTGAAAACGGTACATTTAATGATGCTGTATATTAGAAATCTGAACAAGTACTGGACTGTGTTAAAGATTAGAAGTCGTTTTTTCATTTTATGATTTTCGTATATTCATTCATGGCTTACTTTTTTGATGGGGAGATACGAGTTTTCTTAAATTAAAAAAACACCCTAATATACACCAGTTTCAGTAAGGATTTAATTTTTTAAAAAGGAACTAGTGGGTCTTCTTATATTTCATGTTATCTCTCTGCCATTCCACTATTCCCACTTCACTGGCATGGAAGGACCAGGGGAGCACTCAGCCTCCTTTTTTTTTTGACCCGTAAAGTGACTCCGTGCACCCAGCAGACACTCTGTGAATGTCACTGACCCGGAGGAACTGGACCCGGGCTATGCTACAGGCTGCCCGTGACGAGAAGGCGCAGCCCCTCGTCCCCTGCAGTCCGGCTCCACCCTCTGGACTGCGGGCTGGGCACACTGGCTCCTCCCATGATGCCTTACTTCCCCCAGGAACGGGTGAATGGACAGATAAATAATGGATAGCGCTCTAAAGACATGTAGACCTAAAATTTGCGTTTATTTTGATAGACACCCCTAAAGTTTGATCCAGGTATGTAAAGAAACCTGTGTTCTGGTTTCAGTCTTGCCACCCTCTAGCTGTGGGTCTTTAAGGTCATTCGCCTCTCTGAGCTTTATTCCTCTGCTGTGAGATGAGGATTAACACTTCTAGATTTAAAGTTATGACTCTTAGAAAGAACTGAAATTATTCAAGAAGTGAAGATTACAGCCTAATTTCACAACTATTCCCATGACTGAGTCAAGGGGACAGGTCCCCAGCAGGAAACGGAGTGGAAGAGATGGAGGTTAGACCTTGAGGAGGATGTTCTGTCAGTGGGTTCCCAAAGTAAGGAATTCTGAAGAAACAGAACAGCAGAAGCGCTGAGGAATTGATGCCTTCAAACTGTGGTGTTGGAGAAGACTTGGGAGTCCCCTGGACAGCAGGAGATCCAACCAGTCCATCCTAAAGGAAATCAGTCCTGAATGTTCATTGGAAGGACTGATGCTGAAGCTGAAACTCCAATACTTTGGTGACCTGATGCAAAGAGCTGACTTGTTGGAAAAGACCCTGATGCTGGAAATGATTGAAGGCAGGAGGAGAAGGGGATGACAGAGGATGAGATGGTTGGATGGCATCACTGACTCAATGGACATGATCCCACCTGGGCATGCTGCAGTCTGTGGGGTCACAAAGAGTTGGACACAACTGCGCAGCTGAGCACCACCACATAACAGCAGAACGGGCACTTGTTTGCTTGGTTTTGGCGACTCCCTCATGGTCACAAGGGGAAGCTGAGTCCCGGCTGGGGGTCCTTTCCTGTCCTGTCACATGGTGTAGTCCAGGCAGCCAGGAACTTCCCCCAACTTTCAGTTTTTTGACACATTTTTAAACTCTAGATTTTTAGGTGCTATTTTTTCCCTTAAATTAGAGCATAATTTAGGGTATGGGGGGCTGGTGGGGCACACCAGGGGGAGTGGAGGTGATGCCAGCCTCTGGGTAACCATGGACTATGCCTGTGTCTTTTCACACAGTCTCACAAGACAACTTGACCTTCTCTTTATTTTCCTATCTACCTAACAGAAAAACAGAAGCAGCCAGAACTGGGGTTGCAGTGGGGCCGCTGAGACTAAGCAGTGCCACGCCTAGGGCAGTGGTGTCCTGCTGGGCCCTGCCACCTCCACGTGGGCCTGTGTCCTCAGGGTCCCCCAGCACCACTGTGACCCTACACGGAAGGAAAACTGCTTTTTCATTCAGAAACCCTCTTCCTGGGCTTCCCTGGTGGTCCAGTGGTTACGAATCCACCTGGCAATGCAGGAGACGCTGGTTCGATCCTGGTCGGGGGAAGATCCCACCTGCAGTGGGGCAGTCAGCCCCTGCACCCCAACTCCGAGCCCACGTGCCCTAGAGCTCATGCTCTACAGCAAGAGAAGCCAGCATAATGAGAAGCCTGCACACCGCAATGGAGAGGGGCCCCCACTTGGCACAACTAGAAAAAGTCTGCATGCAGTAAGGAAGGCCCAGCGGAACCAAAAAATAAATATTAACCAAAAAAATCCTGTTTCCCTCAGAAGGTGACCGGCTGAGTCCTCCTAACTGACTCCAGTGATGGGGGGCAAGGTGCAGAGGATGGACTGTGAGAATCAGACCCCCAAAAGAGGTACAAGATAGAGGCCCATACGTGCTCTTAGCCAGAAGCCACAGAGCTGCTCAGAAAATGCACCTACCTGATCCCACACCTGGAAGAGATCTTCATTCTGACGGCAGAGTCACAGTGATAACCATGGAAAGTGAAGTGACGTGAAAGTCGCTAAGTCGTGTCCGACTCTGCGATCCCATGCACTATACAGTTCATGGAATTCTCCAGGCCAGAATACTGGAGTGGGTAGCCTTTCCCTTCTCCAGGGGATCTTCCCAACCCAGGGATCGAACCCAGGCCTCCCACACTGCAGGCTGATTCTTCACTTTACCAGCTGAGTTATCAGGGAAGCCCAGCCAACTACGGAGACACTGGTAACCGAGGTGTCCCAGCTCCTCTCTCAGAAAGTCCTAGCGGTCTTCCCCGCTGCCTCCCGGGGTCGTCGCTGCCGCACCCAGCCGTGCTGTAACCGGCGTCCTGGGGCAGGAGGCAGAAACTCCTCAAGACGCCATGTGTGAATTCCCATCGAAATCCTAAAGTTCAGGAAAACGGAATTTTGGGTTGCACCCTCTAAAACTGTTCTGTGCTTGTTTTTCTCTTCCAGGCTTTCACCACCTTCCTGTGCCTGTACGGCATGGTTTGGTATGCAGAGCACTATGGTCACCGAGAAAAGGTATAGAAGGGAAGGTAGAGATGGCTTTACCTTCACGCCCTGCTTGGCACTGTAGCCGGGAGCACAGTCACCGAAGATGGGGCGTGGCCGGCAGGTGGGGCGTGGCCGGCAGAGCGTGGACAGGGCATCAGCCCGCCGCCCCGCTCCCCCCGCCCCCCAAACACAGCCAGTTCAGAATTCACTTCCTATAATTTCCATTCTTGCTTGGGACTGCCCTGTTCAATAGCTCCCGTACTTTTATCCTTATTTCTTAAGAGGGTTAAAACTTTTAAAATTATTTGTTAATTCTTTTTGTTTGTTTTTAATTGCGGGGCAAGCCCTGGACTCGTTTTTGCAAAGCTGGGTCTTTCACCCTGTGCAGGCCTCCTCCTGCGTCCCAGCCTGGGGTTCCCTTGCTGAGACTCTCGCCCTGCTTACTTCGTTTGCGTGCATGGGTGCGGGCATGCTCAGCCACTCGGTCGTGTCCTACTCTCTGAGACCCCATGGACTTTAGCCCGCCAGGCTCCTCTGCCTGGGGGATTTTCCAGGCAAGACAGATGGAGGGGGTTGCCATTTTAGTCCTCCAGGGGATCTTCCTGAGCCAGGGATTGAACCCGAGTCTCCAGTGCTTCCCACGTTAGCAGGCGGATTCTTTACCACTGAGCCACCTGGGAATCCCTCCCTTTCTAGTAGAGGAGGATTAAGGTAGAGAATTGATATGAGTGGGTTTAAAACGCTATAGCAGTCTCGTCAACTGGGATTTTTTTTTTTTTTTAAGTGAAAATAGCAGCTTTCATCCTCTATTTATCCTTTTAGCCTAAGGAGCTAAAGGCACTTTCTGGAAGATCTGTTCTGCATCACTTGGGAGTAGCCTTGCTCTTAGGGCTGAGAGCCTGAGCACCAGGCGGTCCCGCCCTTGCTGGTGGGGGTCCCTAGCCCCAGAGAGGCCGGGGTGGAGCACCCTTCCTTGTTTGCTCTCCCCCTGGGAGCAATCCATCCCACTGCTAAGCCTGCCTCTCTCCCTAGACCTACTCAGAGTGTGAAGATGGCACCTACACTCCGGACGTCTCCTGGTCTCACGGGAAAGGTTCAAAAGGTATTTCTCACCCTCTTTCTCCTGCTTATTGCTCAAAGCTCCCAAAGCCCAGTAAAGGGATTTCTAATCAGAATTTATCCTCTGAATACTGATAAATATCTGGAGCCCTAAATGGTCTCCAACCTACTCACTTGCATGTCTCCTGTCACTTGTTAAAAAACAAGCAAAAAAAAAAAAAGAAGCAAAGTGCTCATAGGTTCTGCCCAAGAAACTTGGCTTTATAAGAAGAGGCGCCATGTGGTTCTGCCTCTTCTGAGATAGAAGGACAGAGCGAGACCTCACTGTCTCAGCCATCCTGATGGAGATGTTCCTTCTCTTGGCTTTCATTGTGAGTGAGAGGGGTTAGGAAGAGTTGTGTGCCAGGAGAGAAGCCTTTCAAAAAAGAGGCGGATCTGCTTGATCGCGTTTATTCAAGAGACGGACCATCGTCAGAGGGATTTCCGCAGTGTAGTCAGGGATCTCCCACTGGCCTTTCCCTAAAGAGCATTCTGGAAAGATCCGGGGCCACCTGGTTATTTTTAAAGAATTTGGCTTGTAGAAAAATGATCCCAAGGAGGCTCCACTAGACAGTACTTGCTCGTCAGTCATGAACTGATCATGGGACTTGACTAAAAGGAGAGAAGCGAACACCAGAGACCTTGAATGTCAGCCCTAAGACTGGCTCAGCAAAGCGGGGGTGAGGGAGGGACAGCTCTGCTGAGTCACTCTCCTGCGTTCTCCGGGGTGAGGCTCAGCACAGCTCTCCCTGGGAAAACGCCGCAGAGTGCTGGTCACCCTGCTGGAGGCGGTTTCTCCTGAATCCGCCAACTACTGTGGGATGCGGATGGAGGTGGGCACAGGGTTTCTCCCCCCGGGGCTCCCTTATTCAGAACCAACCCCCCCCTCCCCAGCCCAGAGATGAGTCCGTGGCACTTCCAGGTTCTGCAGTGACAAGACTACAAGATATAAGCAGTGGTAGAGATATATGTAAATGAAAGGTAGGCCGATGGTTTAGAAAACAAACAAAACCTGAGCCCTGGAGCAGAGAATCTTGGCTCCACTGCTAGGCCAGAGGTGGTCCACGTGCCCAACTCTGGGGCAGAGCCAGCCTCCTGCCAGGAAGTTCCGATGACCTTTCAGACCTTACACACCCCCTGCCCGGAATGCCCACCCCCACTCCACCTCCACTGCCCTGGCCCCACCGTCCAGCTGGCTGGGAACCTGCTGATTGCTCAGCACTCAGCCCATGTAGACGCCTTTCTCTGAGCTCCCACACAACGGAGCGTGACAAAGGATGCCGGCCCTGTAGACCCTGAGCCTCTCCAGGGCCTGCGGCGTCTTCCCGGGTGACTCCCGGCTGCCCGTCCTGAGTGGTGGGAGGCCTCCAGGTCAGACCCCAGAAGTCGTGTGATAGCTTTCACACCTGTCAAGTCAAGAATTCATTCCAGTTTAGGGATTTAGAAACTACGGTTTGCAGCCGACCAAGGTGGGGGAAACTTCACTGGTGCGCCCTTTGGTTGCGAAGGTAGACTCGACACCCACGTGGTGTAAGTTGTCATGGGCTCTCCTCTGTGCTCTGACGTGATCTGTGCTCTCACTTCTGGCCCCCATGGCCATGGACCACAATCCACCCTGCCGGGATGTAAAACATCCTCAGGACACCCAGGCCCTAGCTGTGCTGGTTAGCCGAGGCCCGGGGCTTCCATCAGTCAAGTCAGTCAGTTCAGTGGCTCAGTCGTGTCCAACTCTGTGCGACCGCATGGACTGCAGCACGCCAGGCCTCCCTGTTGATCCAAACTCGTGTCCACTGGGGCGTCTATGTGTTGGTTTATTAGCAAGGCCACTAGATGGCGCCCGAGGATCAGTGGAGGAGCAGCGGGCGGCCCGGGCAGGGAGAGCTGGGGCAGAGGGACAGAGCCTGGGCCCGCATCCCGCAACGATGCTGAGGGCTGACGTGTCCCGATTCCTCTTGACCAGGTTCTGAAGACGGCCCCCCCAAGCATCCAGGCAACAGCGAGAGCCATTCTTCCAGGAGAAGGAATCGACATTCCAAGTCAAAAGTCACCAACGGAGTGGGAAAGAAATGAAAAGACCCTGGTTCATAATAATCCAAGATGTGTCCAGGGAGTGCCTAGAACTGGGAGGGGACGGAATCGGCTGGACTTGCCGGGAGGAGGGAGGTCGAAAGGCACAGCGTCATTGGGAAGGAACGGGGGCTGGAGGGGGGGGGGTCGTTATTTGAGAGCGTGGGTCTTGTTTCCCACAGACCCGGCCCCGCGGGGCAGACGATTGCGGGAGGGGGTCGGGCCTTTGGGGGTCCCTGGTAACTTCAGCACTTGGCCACTGGTAGCAGGACGGTGCTCGGAGGAGGAGACGGTAGCTCTACTCAATTGCCGGAGCAGCTTTGTGCTTCCTGTGTTGTGGGTGCGGTTTAAACATCTTCACTGAGACAGGGCATCCCACCGGGACAGTTGATGAACAGGTCACCACCGTTTTCTTGCCCTTCCACTTGACTGACTGGTTTTAAGCCCACCCTACTTGTCTGTGTTTTATTTCCTTACTGCTTGTTTTTTAAGTCGGGATGCTTATATAAGCCTTCAGAAGCCACTGCTGAAGTTGAATTGGAGGAGGGCTCCCCTTCTCTCCTAGAGGAAAAAAAGTGGGGAGCTTTGGTGTTACATTTAGCAACCTCCTCCGCCTTTTAGGACCTGAAACCACATGTGGCAGGTAGAAACAAACCTGCGGAAAGGTTAGCTCCCCACATAGGATCCTGGGCGTTAGACCAGAACGTTCCCGTTCCCTCTCCAGCGTCACTGGTCCAGACTTAGCCACAGCGCACTGGCGGGAACCTGCCCGGAGGCAGTGCTCGCGCTACCCCTCCCCCAGCCAGGTGCCTTTTCCATTTTCTTTGTTTTCTTTCATGGTGTGTTGCTGACATTGTCTTTTAGTCCCATGTGAGGTGCTGGTGAGTATTCCCTTTCATCCGTGCCATGCTCTAGACCACTGACCCTGATAGTTCACCACCTCTGATGGATCCCTGTTTTAAATAAAATGGTTCGCGTTAAAGCCCATCAAATTTGGCCTCCGTTAAGTGCTCATTTCTTTGCATCTTATTGATACTTTTCACTGTTTGTAAGCAATCACTGTTTTTCAAGTGGCTTTAGGATTCTGTGAATATGTTTGTGTTTTATGTAGTGAGAAGAAAAGAGAAAATATATATATGTATTTTAGAGGGCTTACAGACACATGTTCCTTTTCCTAAACTTCCCAAGCGATCGACAGGAAATGAACAAGATAGTCATTGTTGTCTTTTGCGTGTGTGCGCTAGGGGAATGGTTACATCAGCCAAGTTGGATTGATTTTTCTAATAAGTGACCAGTACCCAGTTGATTTTCTCATAAACTCGCTGAATAGCTTTGTTCCCTCCTTTCACAGAGCACAAAAGTTTCGATGCCTTTTCCTCCTTTAAGGAAATCTTTAACTGTAGCCGTCATGTTTTTCTTTTTCTGCAAAGAATTCTGGGGTGGAAGGGTTAAATGAATCATTCAAAGCTCAGGTCACTTCCTGTGCCCTGGGCCTCTGGCAGCCACTCGGTTGAGAGCCCACGCAGGCTTGCTCCAGAGAAGTGTCGCTAGCGCTGGGCTGGCGCGGGGGGCTGCGGGGGTCGCCGTGCCGGCCGCAACTCTGAGCATGCACGTGCTCTTAGAACAGCAGCCACATCCTTCCGATTAAAGTCCCAAAGAGAAGCCAAGAGGCACCCGCTCTGTAGACCCGTTTGCGCTTCCATCACTGTCTTAAACAGGCACCGTGTAACACTTGTCTTACTTCGGAAGTTAGGTGTGTTTTGTTTGGCTTCTCAGAGCTTGAAGGTACAGAATGTGTATCCTGGACATAGTGTTCAATTCCACTTCCTTGTGCTGGACCACGTCCCTGAGCATCTCCAGGTTCATCTGACCAGTAGCTGGTCCAGCTAAGGAAGGGGTTGCTTCTCCAAGGCTGCTCTCAAGGAGGCCCTGCCCAGTGTGGGTGACCTGGAAGCGCAGAGCACACATGAGACATTGTTCCTCCATGGCCTTGTACAGAATGGCCAGGAAAGTTCCCAGATGCTTTCCACGCCCTTTTTTTGCCATGAAACTTCTGTTTCCCCTTTCAGTAAGAGCTCTTACTACACTGGTTCCAAAACCAGTGCTTCCCTTGGCCGGCCAGAACCACAACTGCCGCTCCTCCTAGAAGCTCTGACTCTACTTTTTCCACCCGTTTCTAGGAAATTAGGCTTCACCTTGATGGAAGGAGATCTGAGTTGTCATATAATATCAGAAACGATTCAGTTGCAAGTGATCTCACCTTTGTCATTTACAAAATGCCCTGTTATAAGACACCATTGTTTTGGAGGTGATCCTCATAGAATGCTGTGTGTATATTTCTCTGTAAGTAGCATCACATCAAATGTTTCGTTGTTCTTTTTTTTTGTTTGTTTGTTTGTGTTTCGTTGTTCTTGTTCAGTGTCTTAAGTCACGTCCGACTCTTTGAGACTCCATGGACTGTAGTCCGCCAGGCTCCTCTGTCCATGGAACTCTCCAGGCAAGAATACTGGAATGTGTGGCTATTTCCTCCTCCAGGGGATCTTGCCGACCCGGGGACTGAATGTGTGTTCCCTGCATCTCAGGCGTATTCTTTACCACTGAGCCACCAGGGAAGCCCCAAGTGTTTTATCGTTTTCCTCTTTGTCATTCTTAAAGGTCTTTCTATGGCCTATACCTGCTTTTCCTGTGTCTATTTTCACCATTTGTAAAAGCCTTGGGCAAATCGCTCCCACAGCAGTGCTAAGACAGTTCATTGACCCGTTTTATGCATTTTGATGATAAAAGACAAAACGCCAGTCTTATTTTCACTATGATCACTTCTGTAGCAAGTTCATGAGAAAAGTACTCACCTAGGGGAAATAAAGTTCTTTACCAAAGACATCAGGTTCAGCCCTCCTGGTCCCCCGCTGAAGCCAGTCCGCATCGTCTTTAAGTGATACCTCCCTTTGTCAGGGATCTCCCTGTGGAATCAGACCTTTGGGTTGTCTTATTTGTTGGTAATAGTGCACTTGGTCAGGCCCTTACAGGAGAAAGCTAAATGCAGGGTGGAAAAGAAATATTTAACCACTAGAAACCAGAGGAACTGCGCACTCTAAACAGGGGTGTTAACTCTGGTGCTCTGTGCTGTGTGAATTATGCTCAGTGACCACGGCAGCCCACCGCATGTCCGCCAGGTGGGCTTCATGTACAGAGTTCTTACTGCTGTGAGAACCAGGGATGCCCCAGCTAGGTGACTGCAGTCCTTAATGTAGTGCCCACTTTTATGATTGAAGTCAACTTATGAGGAGAGATGAGACCTCTGTTCTTTAGTGTTTTATCCAAGGGCATCTCTTGCCTTCATTGTGCGTGTATGTTGCGAGGGTTGTATTATTGGGTTCTTTGCCAGTTTCAGCATTAGTAATGGCTGCAACTGAAGGGCTGAAGACGCTCGTGGCTTGGCCACAATAAGTTTTTACAGCATTTCACTTTATCAGTTCATTCCAAACCTGATACCAGGACCATCACAGGTGAAGGTTACCAGATTTTTTAATTGAACTCTGATATTATCTTTGATGCAGTAAATACAGCTTTTTTATTTTACTATCTTCTGTGAATTTAAAGAACTCATTAATGTCTACCAAAGAAGAAGGAAATCGTTGGGGGTGTGTGTGTGTTTATTCAGTGTGTGGGAATGCTGAAATGTAAAACTCTTCCTTGTCTCCTATATTTACTAAAGACTGCCTTTAATCCCTTTCAGAAATTGATCTGCGGTTCTGTCCACCTTGACATTTCCTTTCTTCCATCCCCTTCTCATAAACCTGGAGAGGACAGGAACATCATTCAGAAAATAGAATTTGCCTCAGAGTTTTGCTTTTCCAGCTGATGCAACCCACCAGCCAACCTCCTTAGCCATTCTGGGCTCAGGCTTGAACCTCTTGGGCCCCAGGTATTAATTTTGTTTGTTTTGTTATCCGAATGCTCTGAAAACATTGCCTGCAAATTGTGGGCATTGATAACGCCCCAAATGGCAGAAAGGTTTTCTTCCATGTGCCTGGCCTCCTGCCCTCTCCGCCCCCCACCCTGCACACGATCTCCCCAGGCCCTCAGATACCAGTGTCCCTGTGTGGGACACTTTTCTGGATGCTGAGTCAAGGGGCCTCATGTGTAGCTTTACAACCACTGGAAATAAGGTTTATTTGCCTTTCAAAGAGGAAGGGTAGATGAACCTGAGACCAGGACCTAAAATATTGCATCCTCATGTCTGAAGTCTACCTACAGTAGCCTTAACTACAGTTGTTGAACTGCAGGCAGGGTTTGTGTAATAGTCCATCCTGGAAAATCTGGACCGTAAACCTTGCTGTTCCCACCCGCCTGACTCCTCAGTCTCATCAATCCAACTACATCCATCCCAAGGCGATTAGAGATATTATGGGTGCAACCCGGGAAAATCTTAGGAAGATTCCCCAGGTTTCAGAAGGCCTAGAATCCTCTCCCTTCTCTTAGTCTGGATGAAATCCAGGCCAGGAGCTGGGGGGTGGGGGGAGAGTTCACTAAGGCCACTGCTCGCAAATCTTCTAGACACAGGCATGCAGGGGACTGGGATCCTTCCAAAGACCTCTGGACAGGGGCTCTTGGAACCCCCCCTTCTTCCTGTGTGTCTCCCGAGTGGCCACCACAGCACTCAGCTGGCTTTCTAGAGACCTGAGTACCAGCGCAGCCCTTGCAGTTCCAGGAGAAAGGGGCGCCTGAGACACCTGCCCCTCCCACTTCCCTGCCCGTGCCCCTGTGATTGTGTTCTTCCATCCTCTGAGTTTGCTGTTATTCCTGTTTTCCAGAGTTGTGGGGCTTAAGGACTTCACCAAGAGCACCCTCAGAGGTGTCAGATCAGCCCAGAGCCTAACGCAGTCTCTCCCACTCCAGGCTCCTTAGTCTCGTGTTCATGTCTTAAGCCCTATTACCAGCCCTGAGCCTGCACCCATGCCCCCCGCCCACCTCCCTCCCAGCCGGCCTCAACAAAAGGATGATGAGAAGCCCCGGGTGGCACCCACACCTTTGCCTCCCCTGCTCTGGGGTTCCCTGCGTAGTGGTGGTCAAACCTCCAGGCCACCACAGATGTTGACTCTCTGTGTGGTTTCAGCTGGTTGCGTGCTTGGTGGAAGGGATGACCGGAGTCACGTGCTCCTTGAAGCAGGGTCCTCTTGCCATGTGGGTTCTTTCGCTGATGTTTTGATGCATTCTGCAAACCGTTGGAAGGCAATTCTTCCTGTGTGTAGCGGCTCCCTCTGCCCTCAGGAATTTGATTTACAACCTGGCCAGGCCATAAACCTCGGCTCTTCTGAAAAACAGCGAAGTATGGGAAAGAATGTAAATTATAAATACTGAATTCCTATGGTCAGCAATAATGTAATGGCCTGGCTTGTTGTGTTTTGTGTTTTTTTTCTTTAAATACGGCATCCATATGGCTTTCATTTCTAAGGGGCTAGGTTCACCATCACCCACTCCCCATCACCACCATCACATATTTCCTAGGGAGCAAAGATAACCGTGAAATGTCCCACTGGGATAGGGTGTTTTTTCCACAATGAGAAGAAGCACTTTCCCATGTGATGACTCACTGGTCCAAGGTGGACATGCCGCTCTTCACTGAGAGGTTCGGGACCCTAGGTCACAGTGACATCACCACAGTCTGGTCACTGTGCTCCAAACCATCGCCTGGTGTTGTCACTTAGCAAACCCCACCCCCAGTGTTGACTTTCTAGGAGGAGGCTTTCCTGTAAGATTGTTGAAGTCCTCGCTCTGTCCCTCTGACCAGTCTAGGTCGGCTCACTGGAAACAGACTTCTCACTTCCACTTGCACCGCTGCTGGTGCCGTCATCAAAGACAGCTTCAAACTCATCCCGAAGACCAGCTGGTGGCTGGGTTTGAATTTTCGTTCCAGCAGTGGGTCAGCTCCTGGTTTAAATTTCACATGCAGGGCAGAAGCAGCTCCTTGCTCTGCTGAGGCAGGACGGAGCCACTGGTCACTGCATAAATTCCTGCTTTCCTCCTCTGCAGAATCCAGTGCCTCAGAGGGCTGTGCTGGTCCTCAGCATTTCTGCCTTTAAACGCAACCATGTCCCCAGTACAAAATGATGGGTGAAAGCTGCGAAAACACCCAGGGTCCCAAGCTACTGTTAGAACAGCCCTAGTCTACCATAGCATCTATTAAAAGTCAATGGGATTGTGTTTTCTTTGGTCAGGAAGTGTGCTAATAGCAGAGGAGGGTGTGTGAGAAAATGATGCTCGAGCTCACAGGGGTGTCTACCCACAGAAATATATAGGTTTGCACGCACCTTTTCACCCCCACGCTCGCCTTCATGCCTTCTCTCCATTTTCTTTGGGTCGTATTTGATACACAAAATGCCAAGCCCAAATCTAGCATGGGACCTGCCAGGCCACACATAGGGTGTGGAGGAGAGGGCCAGAGTTCTCAGAAATGTCCAAGGGGAGGTTGCATACATTTTGACCACCAGGATAACCTCAGATGCAGTTCTATTCCTCAAAATTGTGTCTCTGCCAGAAGGTACTATGTATGTACCTCTAAGTAATTTCAACAGAAATCAAAGATAAGCCCAGCAGTGATGGTCACAGAATACGTGTGTTTCAACTGCTGGTTACTTTTGTGTGTCACTGTGACTGGGCTAAGGGCTGCCCAGACGGCTAGTGAAATGGTATTCTGGCATGTGTTGTTGGTGACGGTGTCTCTGAAAGAGACTGGCATTTGAATCCGTTGACGGAGTAAAGCAGCTCTACCTGATGTGGGTGGGTGGGCCAGCCTCACGCAATCTGTTCAGGGCCTGAATAGAACAGAAACACAGAGAAAGGGTGAATTTGCTCTCTGTCTGCTTGATGTGAGGCATCCCTCTTCTTCCCTTGGACATTGCTGCTCCCAGTTCTCAGCTTTCAAACTCAGACTAGAATTTATACCCCCCTGCCCCATGCATAGTGAGGCCTTTGAACTTGAACTGAATCACAGCACCAGCTTTCCTGGTTCTCCAGCTTGCAGACAGCAGGTTGTGGGTCTTACAGGCCTCCGTAGCTGTGATAGCCAGTCCCTATAATAGCTCTCCTCATATATAGAGACGTATATATATATATATATCCTGTTGGTTCTGTTTCTCTAGAGAACCTAATACCGCCAGCCTATATTTGGACTAAGGTTTGTAAGTCAAACTTATAAAAAGAAAGGAGATAGTTGGAGTTGTAGAGTAAAGAATGCTCCAAAATGTGGATGCTGACCTGTAAATCAACTTGTATTGTCAACTGGTTTTCCAGATAACGTTGCTGTGAACAGCAGAATTGCCTTTTAAGTTTAGACTAGTGGTGTACACACAACTTCTTGAATGCTGCTGTGAAGATGGCCAGGGTTGTGAACCTTTCCCAGAGGTGTGTAATAAGGTTGGCCAAAGAAAAAAAACAAAAAGTTGGCATCGTACCCTGGACTCATTGCCTCAACCTTTCACGCTTGCCCTAACCCAGTCCTTGACTGTTAAAACATCTTTGCCATTATGGCCATACCACCATGAACACACCTGATGTCGTCTGAAAAATCACTGCAAACAGTTGTATCTTGTTTGAGAAAATCCTCTACTGAGTAGCTGCTCAGGCTGGGAGAGGGAAAAAGAATGTTCAGTTTTTCCAAATAAATTTCTTCATATTTAGCGTGTTGGCATCACCCAACTGCTCTGTTGTTGAGATGCTAATGTGACTGGCAGATAGTGGTTTTGTCCTACATGACAGAATCAGTTCAGGTCAGTCGTTCAGTCGTGTCCGACTCTTTGCGACCCCATGAATCGCAGCACGCCAGGCCTCCCTGTCCATCACCAACTCCCAGAGTTCACTCAGACTCATGTCCATCGAGTCAGTGATGCCATCCAGCCATCTCATCCTCTGTCATCCCCTTCTCCTTCTGCCCCCAATCCCTCCCAGCATCAGAGTTCTTTTCCAATGAGTCAACTCTTCGCATGAGGTGGCCAAAGTACTGGAGTTTCAGCTTTAGCATCAGTGCTTCCAAAGAAATCCCAGGGCTGATCTTTAGAATGGGCTGGTTGGATCTCCTTGCAGTCCAAGGGACTCTCCAGAGTCTTTTCCTACACCACAGTTCAAAAGTATCAATTCTTCGGTGCTCAGCTTTCTCCACAGTCCAACTCTCACATCCATACATGACCACAGGAAAAACCATAGCCTTGACTAGATGGACCTTAGTCAGCGAAGTAATGTCTCTGCTTTTGAATATACTGTCTAGGTTGGTCATAACTTTTCTTCCAAGGAGTAAGCGTCTTTTAATTTCATGGCTGCAATCACCATCTGCAGTCATTTTGGAGCCCAAAAAAATAAAGTCTGACACTGTTTCCCCATCTATTTGCCATGAAGTGATGGGACCAGATGCCGTGTTCTTCGTTTTCTGAATGTTGAGCTTTAAGCCAACTTTTTCACTCTCTTTCACTTTCGTCAAGAGGCTTTTTAGTTCCTCTTCACTTTCTGCCATTAGGGTGGTGTCATCTGCATATCTGAGGTTATTGATATTTCTCCTGGCAATCTTGATTCCAGCTTGTACTTCTTCCAGCCCAGCGTTTCTCATGATGTACTCTGCATATAAGTTAAATACACACATGACAAAATAATTAATAGTAAAAATTAATGCTTAACTATTTGCTGAACACCATGCTTGGTGCTTGCCATGGTTCATCCACCCCTCCAAGCTTATGGGACAAGAGACAGGAGAGGCCTTCCAGAGAGAAGCAGTGGGGCCGGTACCCAATGAGCGAGGAGTCTGAGATGGAGCCCATACTCCTTGGCATCTCAGGGATCAGGATGGGGCAACCCAGCTATGTGTCCAGCATCAGCTCTTACCCCCTGCACCAAGGGTGCCCCATCCCCCCACTGATAGCACTGTGGGATCCCTGCCACTCCCAATGCCCACCAAGCACACTGTCCTTTCAGGCTGTGCAGCGTCTGTGACGCACCGGGAACGTCTGCCTCTGCACTCTGCCTGATCGTTTCATGGTCCTGCAAAGCTCAGCTCAGATGCTCTGTGCTCTGTGCAGCTCCCCCGATCCCTGATGTGCACGGCCACGCTCCTTCCCCGTGTGCTGTGTCCGCCTTGGAGTAGGGGGCTCTCTCCAGTCTCCCAGGCTCAGTCCAGGCTCCCAACAGTGTCTATTACCAACGCCTGACCCATGGCAGGTGCTCAGAAAATGCTGTGAATGAGCCTGAGAGTGAGCGGGTTTGTGGGCCAGGGGCCACAGACCACCTCTTCCAGGATGGACCCGCAGTGTGTGACTGCTTCATTTCTGGTTTCACGGGAATCCTGTACGGAGTCCTCTGGTCCAGGTGCATCTCGGCCTGCCTTTGAGTCTGCAGTTCTGCTGCCTCCACTGTTTAATTTTTCTTCAAGAGAACTTTTTGGCTCACTGAAAAATTGAGCAGAAGATAGAGTTCCCAGGTACCCCCTGCCCCTCCTTATGCATAGCCTCCCCCGTTATCAGCGTCCCCCACCAGAGTGGGACATTTGTTACAGTTGATGACCTGCACTGACACATCAGGATCACCCAGAGTCCAGTTTACCTTTCCATTCACTCTCGGTGGTGTACACTGTGTGGGTTTAGACAGGCATATAATTCCTACCGTTTTAGCATCATACAGAGTATTTCCACTGCCCTTGGTGGTGTGGATCCAGGTAGAAACTGGCCAGCATTCTGAATCTGCCTTGCAGCCTGCTGGGATGCTCAGTTTAGACAACATATAAAGTTTCCTGGATGCAGGACAAACCCAGGCCTATGGAAAGAGCACGAAGTTAAAGTATGTGGTACTTTGAGCAGTGACGAAGGCATAACCAGGGAGCTGACGTGTTTGCTCCAACACCAAGAATTCCAGGACAATTTGTTATTCAACCGAAGCCAGTGTAGTTGCTACAAAAAATAAGCCTGGGAACATACCTTTTCCTTCTTTTTGTCTTTTTACATACCCATTCTGTTCTCTAGTGCTGTGGTGAAGACGTCAAAAACAATAGCTGATGCTGTTTGCTATTCTCTTTCTTGCAAGAGAATAAGAGCCAGGGCTCTGGTCAAAACATGGCTCTTATAAGCTAAAGGTATCAGCTTCCTGAAAGGGCTTGACAAATGCTAACATACTCTTAAGAAACCCTGGTTGGACGGGCTTAGGAAAATCCTAGGTTTTATTAGGAATTATTTTTTGCCAGATTAAGCCTAGCCTGAAGGCATCAATTACCTTCTTTCTTTTTCTTAAAGTTTTATTAAATAGAAGGGAAATAAAAACTTGGCTTGTCTGATTTGCCAAAACCCAAGTAGTTACAGGACTAGTATCCCAGAACCTCATAGGCAGGTGTTAGAATGGGCTAAGAATTCTCTGTCAGCTTGTTTCAGCACTGGTGGTATTCTGGAGAAGAAAATGGCAACCCACTCCAGTATTTTTGCCTGGAGAATTCCATGGACAGGGAGCCTGGCAGGCTACAGTCTATGGGGTCACAAGAGTTGGACACGACTGAGTGGCTAAGCACACACAAAAAAATCCTCTGTGCTCTGACCATTCATTTCTCCCTCCGGGATTTCAGGCAACAATGGACCTTTTTTTTATTGTCCCCATAGTTTTTGCCTTTTCCAGAATGTCGTATAGTTGGAATCATTCAGTATATAGCCTTCTCAGATTGACTCCTTTCACTTGCACCGAAGATTCCTTCATGGCTTGATAGCTCATTTATTTTTAGGGCTGACTACCATTCTATCATCTGAATGGGCCACAGTTTGCTTATCCACTCACCTACTTGAAGACATCTTGGTTGCTTCAGTTTGGGTAATGATGAGTAAAGCTGCTATAAACATTTGTGTGTGGTTTTTTATACAGACATACATTTTCAGCTCCTGTGAGTAAATCCCAGCAAGGCAGTTGCTAGATCATATGGTAAGAATGTATTTAATGTTATGAGAAGCCACCAAACTGTCTCCCAAGGTGGCTGTACCATTTTGCATTTCTACCAAAAATGAATGAAAGTTCCTGTTGGCAGCATTCTTGCCAGCATTTGGTGGTGTCTGTGTTCTGGATTTTGGCCATTCTGATGTAGGGATATGTAGTGACACCTTGTTTAAATTTTCATTTCCCTCCAGACATGATAGACCTGCCTCCACTTCTTCAGCTAGTGTGTTTATCTTTGTGCCGACACCCTGGCATTTTGGAGGGCTGCCTTGCTTCCTTTTTTGTTTTGTTTTTTTCTCTTTAAACTTCCACCAACAGTGGAAATTGGTAGAGCCCCTTTGGAGTGTTAATCAGAAAATACCTTATTTTCAAGTTTATTAGAACATCTTTCCTTTGAAGGTGATGACTAGGGATCACTTTTTGATTCTCAACATGCAGGGGAGGGGTGCAGACTATAGGTACCAAAGGCACCCACTCTCCTGCTTAGGATTTGTTTTGATATTGTAAACTCCAGAAGAATGGTCTGATTCTCTCCTTTGGATCCTGGTTCATCCATATAACTTAAAGCTCAGAAAGTTTTGTGGGGCGCTCCATTTGGGGATTCAGAATTGTAGAGCTCTTTTAGAAAAAACTAATATATAAAGCTCTTACTCCCAATATTTGATTTTTAAAAAAGCAAATGCCAAGCACTGTTTATAATAGCCAGGACATGGAAACAACCTAGATGTCCATCAGCAGATGAATGGGTAAGAAAGCTGTGGTACATATACACAATGGAGTATTACTCAGCCATTAAAAAGAATACATTTGAATCAGTTCTAATGAGATGGATGAAACTGGAGCCAATTATACAGAGTGAGGTAAGCCAGAAAGAAAAACACCAATACAGTATACTGACACATATATACGGAATTTAGAAAGATGGTAATGATAACCCTGTATGCGAGACAGCAAAAGAGACACAGATGTATAGAACGGACTTTTGGACTCTGAGGGAGAGGGAGAGGGTGGGATGATTTGGGAGAATGCCACTGAAACATGTATACTATCATGTAAGAAATGAAGTGCCAGTCTATGTTCGATACAGGATACAGCATGCTTGGGGCTGGTGCATGGGGATGATCCAGAGTGATGATATGGGGTGGGAGGTGGGAGGGGGATTCAGGATTGGGAGCTTTTATACACCCGTGGTGGATTCATGTCAATGTATGGCAAAACCAATTCAGTATTGTAAAGTAAAATAAAGTAAAAATTAAAAAAAAAAAAAAGCAAATGCCATATGGCCCCAGCTCTAGGTTACCTCCTGGGGCAGGAGGCTTGGAAGAGGCCAGGTGAAAGAGGGCTGGAAAGTGGAAGCATCACCAACTTTGCAGTAAACCTACCTCCACTGGAGCCGGTACGACCTGTGCTTCACCTGCTGGGGGAAATAAACCACATCTTGGATTCTTCCGGTTAACTGCTCAAACTGCTGTTATCAGCAGGAAACATAGCCTTTTCCCCTGCAGCTTTTTCCCACCCCACTTAAGCACTCTAAGAACATTCGGGGATTTGTTCTACGCCGTGAGTCAGAGAACAGAGCGATTCCATCAGTCGTGGAACAGTCTGATTCAGGTGTCCTGCCGCACAGAGCAACTGTCCACTGGGCCAGGACCCCTTGTCAGTCCCCATCCCATAGTCACAGTGTCCCCACGTGGGCAACCAGCTGGCACCACCATACCATCCCCAGAGCAGGAGACTGGGCCAGCACCAGGGAGTCTATTGAATGTTCAAGCCTCAGATCCAGCCTTTTTCCAGACCCAGCTCTTGTTCCTTGGGGGCCCGGTTCGCCAGCCAGGCCCCTCCTGTTCTCTCATGGATGAGCTTCTGTTGGGGCCTCAGCATCCATTACCACCAGGGGCAACCTAATCCATCCGGAGGTTACCCCCAAAGCCAAGAGTGGAGCTCCTGGGCCCCTCTCCTGCCCACTCTGCAGCCCTGGCTCCTCCCGCTGGCAACGGCTCGCCAACAGAGGGTGTTGCCAGCAGGTGCCTTGCCAGGTCGCAGAAGTGGGCCCCCAGTTTTCCAGTCCTGTGGTTCTCTCCCCATAAGGAGCTGCCTGGATCTGACACAGGCGTTCCTGCTCCTGTGTAAGCTGCTTCTTTCCTGATGGAGCCACAGCACCTCTGGTTTTCAGATGGTGACCGCGGTGTTTGTGGGGGTTCTTTCCGGAGCCACGGAGTCTGGGCTGCCAGCAACTGCATCTGCTGTGTGTCTAGGAAAGATGTCCGTCCTTCCGTGTCTTGCCGTGCCTGGTAACTGCTTTAATGAAGAAGGAGCTGCAGCGAAAAGGCACTTCTGTTGGTGACTCTCCCCCAGGTTGAAATAATTATCTTTCATCCTGCTAACTTTAGCCTCCTGGGACCAGTTAGTTTGGGGAACTGTTTTTGCTTTTGAACGCAAATGTTCTTCCCCCTTGCATCTGCTCCCCACAAGCTTTCCGAACACGCAATGGCAGACCATTGAGTTAGAGTGTTTTATCCCCTGAAGAAAGCGCTTATGTGGTTTTTGAATATATGTTTCCTCAAGAAAACCGCCCCCATGTGGACCATCCGCCTTTTGTGAAGAGGCGTCTAGGTGAACCTGACTTCCCTCCAGGGTTAACTGAGCCAAAAAAGAATCACTCGCTTGGCTGCAGGGAGAGGGCAACCTCTGTTCTGCAAAGTTACCATCCCCATAACCAGCCAGCCAAGCCCTTCTGCTAGTTGAAGCCAGGAGACAGGTTTTATTAAAAGATGGTGAGGAAATGACCCAGAAGCACACGTTTTCACCTCTTTTCCAGTCCAAAGAGAGTTGCTCCCAGGTGCTGTTTCTGCAGTCCAGCTTCTGACTTGCAAACTGTTCAAGAAGGAGGTGGTGGGCTGGATGGCTCAGAGCCCGCATGATGTAAGTTTCATGTTGTAACACATACATGTGCAGACAGAGGAATCTGACATTTGGAGGAGGGGCTCAGGGTCAGCCAATGGTTGTACCTCTATAGTTCATATGTCAAGGCACCAAGGTCCCCCTTATACCCATCAAGGTGCCCACTATCCAAAAAACAAAGCAAAACAAAATCAGTGTTGGTGAGAAATGTGGAAACCATTTTTGTGCACTGTTGGTGGGAATGTAAAATGGTGTAACTGCTGGAAAACAGTATGCTGGATCCTCCAAAAAGTGAAAATAGAATTACCATATGATCCAGTTAATTACACTTCTGGGTATATATCCAAAAACTGAAAGCAGACTCATAGAGATACTTGTACATCCTTGTTCACAGAAGCACTATTCACAATGGCTAAGATACAGAGGTATCCCAAGAGTCCACTGACAGATGAATGGGTAAGCAAAATCTTGGTATGTACATATGGTGAAATACTCAGTTCAGTTCAGTCACTCAGTCCTGTCTGACTCTTTGGGACCCCATGGTCTGCAGCATGCCAGGCCTCCCTGTCCATCGCCAACTCTGGGAGTTTACTTAAACTCATGTGTATTGAGTCGGTGATGCCATCCAGCCATCTCATCCTCTGTCGTCCCCTTCTCCTCCCACCTTCAATCTTTCCCAGCTTCAGGGTCTTTTCAAATGAGTCAGCTCTTCGCATCAGGTGGCCAAAGTATTGGAGTTTCAGCTTCAGCATCAGTTCTTCCAATGAATATTGAATTTCCTTTAGGATGGACTGGTTGGATCTCCTTCCAGTCCAAGGGACTCTCAAGAGTCTTCTCCAACATCACAGTTCAAAAGCATCAATTCTTTGGCACTCAGCTTTCTTTATAGTCCAACTCTCACGTCCATACATGACTACTGGAAAAACCATAGCCTTAACTAAAAGGAAGGAATCCTGGACTTCCCTGGTGGCGCAGTAGATAAAAATCTGCCTGCCAATGCAAGGGACAAAGGTTCAATCCCTGGTCCAGGAAGATTCCACTTTAGAGCCCAGGAGTCACAATTATCGAGCCCGCCTGCTGCAATTACTGAAGCCCACATACCTGGAGTCTGTGCTTTGCAACAAGAGAAGTCACTGCAATGAGATGCTTTCGCACGACAACAAATAGTAGCCCCTGCTCGCTGCAAGTAGAGAAAGCCAGCGTGCAGCAATGAAGACCCAGTGTAGCCGAAAATAAAATAAATAAACATTTTTTTTAAAGGAAGGAATCTTGCATTATGCTGAATGGAATAATGCAGTCACTAAAGGATGAATATTCAGTATGAGTCCACTTACCCGAGGTACTTAGAGTAGACAAAACCATAGGGACAGAGAGTAGAATGGTGGTTGCCAGGGACTTAGGGGAGGAGAAGATGGAGAATCTTTGTTTAATGGGAGCAGAATTTCAGTTTTACAACATAAAGGGTTGTGGGGGTGAATGAATGACAGTGATGTTAACAAAACATTATGAGTGTATTTTAAACCACTAATCTGAACACTTGATGACTAAGATGGTAAATTTTATGTATCTTTTACCACAATTTAGAAAAACAATTGGATTAAAAAAAAAGACACCTAGGCCCAGAGTAGTGAAGCCACTTGCCAGGGTCACACAGCTGGCTGCACCAGGGCCAGGCTTCAGGCTGCCTCCAGAACCCTGCTGCAACTTTCCTGCCCAGGACACGTTATCCTCCCACAAGTCACCGAAGAAGATGAACCATGTGTGGCTTGTGCAGCTGCCCAGGTGCATGCATTTAGGGGACTTATCCTTTATACCAAACTTCTTTTCCCCTCGCCCCATCGCTTTTCTCACCTTCGGAATTTCTCACCTTCAGAATCCGACTCCACTTTCTGAAGCCTTCTATCACTAACAGGTTTAGAATTTTAAAGCACATGTACAAAAATAGAGTGCACAAAGGTGCACTGAGGGTGCTGATGAAAAGGTGGCAAAACTCCCATAAAATTAGAGTATTCAGAGTGGCCAAAGCCTGGGGTGATCTGAGGAGCTTGGGAAGTGCTGAGAACAACTTTTCAAATGACGGTGGGGAGAGCTTTTGAAAGTCATATACATAAGGCAAAGAGGGAAAGCAAAAGAACAGTGTCTCCTGTTTGGAAAGAGTTCCATCTGATGATGTCCTTCTCTGCTGCAGGTCCTTTTGAGATGTCTATTAACTCTTTATTATGTCAAATTAAGTTTATCTAAGTCAAGTTCAGGCCCTCCTGCACATACCCCCACCCCATCTCTATACTTCAGCCATTCTGACCTATTTTCCTTACTTGAATATTCATCATGTCTTCCCTATCACATCCTGTTCCCCACTATTTCTCTAGCAAATTCACCCACATCCTTATATTCTCAGACAACACTTGGGCAGGAAGACCTTTGTTGACACCCAGCCTAGATTATCTGCTCCACTGCACCATCCATCTCCTTTTGTAAATCTTAGTTCTTGTTCAACAGCTGTCTTCCCTGCCAAAGTTATTAACTTCCAGATTATTTTTGGTTTGTCCACTCTCAGATACCCAACACTTACCACAACAGCACTCAGAAAATATGTTTCGGATGAAAGAATTCTTCAATGTGTAGATGATATAGAAAACAGGACAAGTCAATACAGGCATGACAAAGAAATGAAGGGAGGGAGAGATATGGTTAGCCAGAAAAGAACTGAATGAAGTGAGGGATGCTCCAGCTAGGTTTAGAAGAGAATGATATGAGTTAGAGGAGATCCAGGAAGTCAATGAAAACATGAAAGTCTGAGGCAGGGTAGTTAGGAATCTGCCTTGACTAAAAGGCTGAGTGATTTATATATCATTTATATAGTCTCCATCAACAGAATGATATTCAGCCTGGAAAAGACAGAGTATGCATTAGTAGGAGGGAACAGAAGCCCGAGATGGCACCTAACTGTGTTAAAAATGTCATCTCTAGGTAAATGTCATGTAAATATCATGGTGCTGAATTTCAGAGCTGTTGTGGGTTAAACCTGGAGAAAAAAAGAAAGTGTCATTTAAGAGAGAGGAGGAAAGAGACTTTTGAAAACTGTCGATGCACAAGCTTGGTATGAAAGCACAATAAATTCTAGAGTAGGTTATTAAAGATGGCCTGTGTCCATACTTTCTGAAGAACACATTAATCACTGGGCATTAACAGAAGTTCAATAAACAAGCCATGCAAGCTAATGTGTCCTATTTTCACAGGATTACAAGATTGGGAGATCAAGGGAATATCACAAATAAGCAAAAAACACAGCATAAACCCCACCTAAGATAAAAAAAAGAGATTTAAAAAAAAATTTAAAAACCACCTCACCTTTGAGAAACTAGGGTGCTAGTATAGTTCCTTTTTGAGAGTCACCATGCACGTTAGCTCATTAAAGACTCTGAGAAGGTCTGCAGCAAAGAACATATTTAATATTATCCCCTGAAGCATGAAGAATGTTTTGGACAAATTTCAGCAAAGTAATTTGTTAAGGTTTTTTTTTTTTTTTTAAAATATCAGCTCTGAAGGAGGTGGAGAAATGTGGACTTAAAAATACCTGTTGGGATCAGAGCCAGGTAGACACCTGTACCTGAAGAGCATTAATTAACTGATTAATAGTCACCTGCGAAAGGTCTCGAATGAAATGTCTCAAGACTCTGCCCTGTCTCCTGAAATGTTCAACATTTTATCACAACACGGAAAATCTTCTAAATTTTTATTTATTTATTTATTTATTATTTTTGGCTGAGCTATACAGTCCCTGGAGTTCTCCAGGCCAGAATATTGGAGTGGGTAGCCCTTCCCTTCTCCAGGGGATCTTCCCAACCCAGGAATCAAACTGGGCTGTATAACCTTGGACAAATTTCTCAAGATCTCTTAGCCTCAAAGCCCTTTGATAAGAAATCATCTTCCCCATTTTGTGGGGTTATTTTGATGGTCCTGGAGCAGGGTGGGTGGTCACTGTATGCTTCTCTTCTCTTTCTCCCATGTGAAGAAGGGCAGTTGGAGAAACTAGAAAGGAGATTTATTGGGTATAGATCCAACAGAGAGACTGAACCAGTGGGGAAATCCCCCCAAAGGAGGTAGATTTGGCTGATGAAAACTAAGAACTCCATAAGAACCAAAGCTGGAAAACAAAGATATGGGCTTGGCTAGCTTTAGGTTGGCCATGGCACTACCACAGATTCTGTGTAAGAGATTTCTGCTTTGGGTGGGTGATAGGATTAGGTGACTCCCCAGATACCTTCCAGCTCTAGAGTCCATGATTCTATCTCAGCTAGACTGTTGATTGTTCTCTTCTATATGTAGTCAGTTCATAGATATTCAGCTTCCACTCATATATATACTTATTTAAAGTATATATCTAGAGTATCATATGTAGATACTTATTTAAAATCATTCTTTGGTCATTCCCTATGGATGAGCTCTTTCTTGTTTTAGGGCCTCTTTAAAGCCTAGTTTAGAGATTTGTCCTTATTGGGAACTTAATAAATGGTGAAGGACTATTAAGAGAGATCAGTGGTGGTCTGATGACCACACACTCACACTTCAGACTCATACAGGCATGTGTTCAAATCTTGGCTCTATTTCTTGGCCGTGTGACCTTGAGCAAGTTTCTCTCTGGGCCCCCATTTCCTCATCTATAAAATAGAGATGGTAATAAAAGCTGTAAGAGATCAAATGAATAGGATATTCTAATTTCTTAGGAAAACAGTGTCTTCCATTTTATAGTTGCTGTCAGAGTGAACTTAAACCTTTCTGTTGCTGTTGTTCAGTTGCTCAGTCATGTCTGACTTTGTGACCCCATGAACTGCAGCATGCCTGGCTTCCCTGTCCTTCACCATCACCTGGAGCTTGCTTAAACTCATGTCCATTGAGTCGATGATGCCATCCAACCATTTTGTCCACCTACATAGGACTAATAGAGAGATTTTCCAGTTACACAGTAAGCAACTTATGGATGAATTGGTTCCTTCCTTTACATTCTTATTTAAAAATATTTTCTTCTAAACAATGTTCTTGGCTATCATGCCTTTTCTAAAACCAGCTTGAACATCAGGAAATTAACGGTTCACATATTGCTGAAGCCTGGCTTGGAGAATTTGGGGCATTACTTTACTAGCATGTGAGATGAGTGCAATTGTGCGGTAGTTTGAGCATTCTTTGGCATTGCCTTTCTTTGGGATTGGAATGAAAACTGACCTTTTCCAGTCCTGTGGCCACTGCTGAGTTTTCCAAATTTGCTGGCATATTGAGTGCAGCACTTTCACAGCATCATCTTTCAGGATTTGAAAGAGCTCAGCTCGAATTCCATCACCTCCACTAGCTTTGTTCGTAGTGATGCTTTCTAAGGCCCACTTGACTTCACATTCCAGGTTGTCTGGCTCTAGGTGAGTGATGACACCATCGTGATTATCCTGGTCATGAAGATCTTTTTCGTACAGTTCTTCTGTGTATTCTTGCCACCTCTTCTTAATATCTTCTGCTTATGTTCAGTTCAGTTCAGTTCAGCCGCTCAGTCGTGTCTGACTCTTTGCAACCCCATGAATCGCAGCACGCCAGGCCTCCCTGTCTATCACCAACCCCCAGAGTTCACTCAGACTTACATCCATCGAGTCCGTGATGCCATCCAGCCATCTCATCCTCTGTCGTCCTCTTCTCCTCCTGCCCCCAATCCCTCCCAGCATCAAAGTCTTTTCCAATGAGTCAACTCTTCGCATGAGGTGGCCAAAGTACTGGAGTTTCAGCTTTAGCATCATTCCTTCCAAAGAAATCCCAGGGCTGATCTCCTTCAGAATGGATTGGTTGGATCTCCTTGCAGTCCTAGGGACTCTCAAGAGTCTTCTCCAACACCACAGTTCAAAAGCATCAATTCTTCGGTGCTCAGCCTTCTTCACAGTCCAACTCTCATATCCATACATGACTACTGGAAAAACCATAGCCTTGACTAGACGGACCTTAGTCAGCAAAGTAATGTCTCTGCTTTTGAATATGCTATCTAGGTTGGTCATAACTTTTCTTCCAAGGAGTAAGCGTCTTTTAATTTCATGGCTGCAATCACCATCTGCAGTGATTTTGGAGCCCCCAAAAATAATGTCTGACACTGTTTCCACTGTTTCCCCATCTATTTCCCATGAAGTAATGGGACCGGATGCCATGATCTTCGTTTTCTGAATGTTGAGCTTTAAGCCAACTTTTTCACTCTCCTCTTTCACTTCCATCAAGAGGCTCTTTTGTTCCTCTTCACTTTCTGCCATTAGGGTGGTGTCATCTGCATATCTGAGGTTATTGATATTTCTCCTGGCTATCTTGATTCCAGCTTGTGTTTCTTCCAGTCCAGCATTTCTCATGATGCTTCTGTTAAGTCCATACCATTTCTGTCCTTTATTGAGCCCATCTTTGCATGAAATGTTCCCTTGGTATCTCTAATTCTCTTGAAGAGATCTCTAGTCTTTCCCATTCTGTTCTTTTCCTCTATTTCTATCAGCCATGTGAATTCCAGGATGAGGGAAGGTTGTGTTAAGCAAGTAAGAGAAGGCCATGAGCCTGGAGGTGAGTGGGATGGGGGTATAACTGGAGAGAAGGAGTGTGATGGTGGGCTTGACCTCACAGAACCTTGTTGATCACAGAATGAATCCTGGATTTCTTCTCTAACACAATAGGAATCCACTGAGGAGTTTTACACTAGGGAGTGACATTAGCTGATTTGTTTATCTAGAAACTCATTCTGGAGGTCAGATGGAAAGTGGATTGGAGAGGGCAAAGGGTGGAGTGGTGAGTGGAATCTTGCAGATGATGCTTTAGACCAAGGTAGAGACAGAAGAGATGGAGAGAAAGCAGGGTCAGACATACTTGGGACACATGAAGGTTCATAACAGCACTATTCACCATGACCGACAGGTGGAAATGGACCAAATGCCTAGAAACTGTTGAACGGATAAACAAATACGGTGTGTCCACATGGCCCTGCAGTGCAGGAGCTGTAGAAGACATGTGTTCAATCCCTGGGTGGGGAGGACCCCCTGGAGGAGGGCATGGCAACCCACTCCAGTATTCTCGCCTGGATAATTCCATGGACAGAGGAGACTGGTGGGCAACAGCCCATAGAGTCACAAAGAATTGGACACGACTGAAGCAACTTAACACACACACATGCACATGCGTCCATATGGTAGAATATTGTTCAGCCATAAAAAGGTTGATATAACGTGGATAAACCTAAAAAACCTTATGTTGAATATAAGAAGCTGGTCACAAAAGACCCCATATCATATGATTCTATTCATATGAAAGTCCAGAACAGGAAAATTTACAGAAGTAGATCGGTGGTTGCCTAGGGCTAGGGGGGAGAGGGTGATGGGAAGAGAGGAGAAATGGGGAGGGTCTTTTTGAGATGGTAAAATTATTCTAAAATTGATTGTGATGATGATTACACATATCTGGGAATATATAAAAAGCCATTGAGTTGCATACTTTAAATGCATGAGTTATATGGCACATGAATCATATCTCAATAAAGATGTTTGATATAAAAGACCCCCAACTTGGGAGGATGCCATACTGGTTTGGAAAAGGAGGTGCAGCCTCTCATCTCTACTTGCTCTGCTTCATTTGCCTTCCTCTCTGTGCACAAGGACCTTTGCCAACAAAGGTCTGTCTAGTCAAAACTATGGTTTTTCCAGTAGTCATGTATGGATGTGAGAGTTGGACTATAAAGAAAGCTGAGCACCGAAGAACAGATGCTTTTGAACTGTGGTGTTAGAGAAGACTCTTGAGAGTCCCTTGGACTGCAAGGAGATCCAACCAGTCCATCCTAAAGGAGATCAGTCCTGAATATTCATTGGAAGGACTGATGTTGATGCTGAAACTCCAATACTTTGGCCACCTGCTTCGAAGAACTGACTCATTGGAAAATACCCTGATGCTGGGAAAGATTGAAGGTGAGAGGAGAAGGGGACGACAGAGGATAAGATGGTTGGATGGCATCACCGACTCGAAAGACATGAGTTTGAGTAAACTCCAGGAGTTGGTGATGGACACGGAGGTCTGGCGTGCTGCAGTCCATGGGGTCACAAAGAGTCGGACACGGCTGAGTGACTGAATTGAACTGAACTGTGCTCAAGGAAAAGGGGGCGGACCTAGGGCTTACTCTATGTTCCACCCAGCCCAGTGACTGGACAATAGAAATCTCTGTAGCCCCAGATATGATCCTCTGGATGGAGACTCATTGCCTAGTGTGGGTCAGTGGCAGGGAAGCGGAGTTCCCCAGTACTTACAGGCAGGTCCGCCCCTTAGCAGGGCCATATGGGATGAGTAGCTCCCATCCTCGGAGGTCATAGGAGACGATTCTCAGATTTTTCAGACAGAGCTACCATGTAATGCACACTTCCATGTGCCACATCCAGTGTTAACTGCTGTCATATCCCTAATGCCACTTAATTCCTTATCTATACTGTGAAAAAGCTTCTGCTGACTAAAAGAAAGCATTCTCCACTGGGCTCAACTTGTGGTTTATGCACAAGGTCACATCAAGGCCACCACTGGTAAAAATCATCTCCCCAAGGGTAGGAAGGGGCCTCCTTGAAATGCGATTGCCAGCCACAAAGTCTGGTTTACAGAAGGCGGTGTTTTCCGGTCACTGAAACACAGGGCTGAGTCCCTTCTGGTTAGAGAGCTGCACTGGTCAACAAGAAGTATTTCTGAAAAACACTTTAGAACCCATCTGATGGAAGAGAATCTGCTACAAATAATATTTGGCTCTTAAATAGTGATCTGTGAATTGCCTGTTTAAAAGTCCTTCTTGACCTTTATTAAATCTGATGTTACTCTTTAGAAAGAATGATTGGTAACCCCTGAGGCTGAAGGTGGGGAGCGAGACACAGGGAAAAATTCGTCTTCTTTAACTTCAGCAGTGTCTACGGAGTAGGCAGAATCCAAATCCAAACCATATTTTCCAAAAATATTTTTCCTCTTAATTCTTAAATCCATGTGTACTATATGAGAAATCTAATCCGTATGTTTCTTACTCATTTACACTTTACTCATCAAAGCGTTTCCTCTGAAGAATTATTTGATGTCCAAGGAGACTTTAGAGACATTTTTCTTTTCAACAAGGCTTTGTTCTTAGAAATAAAGAAGTTGCTGCATTTATGCATGCAAAGAATAAATGAACTTGAACCCCAGAAAGGTTAAACTTTGTTTCAAGTAGATTCTATATTCAGAAGAAACAATTTGAGAAATGAGCTTTCTCTTTTAAATTTTTTAAGGGCGGGGGTGGGGGAGAGCCTCCAAACGGATGCTTGGGATTTCATGCCAGTTTCCTCTTCAGCTGTTGGTAAGTGCCCTTAGATAAAATCCACCTTTATCTCTGAGGTGGTCTTTGACTTTTTGTTAGAAGAGGCTGCGTCTAACTTGATCTCTGTCTCAATCTGTGACAGAATGTGCCCAGAGGAAGGCAAGGGTATGCTGAAATTCCGAGTATGTGTTTGAAAGAACAAAGCTCTTGATGAAAAATGTGCCATGGAGCTACGAGGCGGGACCACCACCTAACCCTTCTGTTAGGACGAGGAGCAACGCTGGAGGGAGACGAAAAGAAGTTTCTGGTTCCGAGAAGGCATCGGCGACCCAGAAACCTGGATGTCAAGGCAGGGCATGGCTTTGAAGGGAAGAAGCTGAGTCTGTTGTGTCTGAAGTTCTGGAAGAACTGCCATCTAGGCTCCTGGTGCTCTCTGGAGAGTGGTCAGTGCTGAATCAGAGGACTAGCCTCATGATGAGGAACTGAAAGCCATGGATGGACCTCCAGAAAAGGAAGCTGGGAAGCCCACTGAACGCTGGACCTTTGGGACAAGCGCCTTGCATTTCTTACAATACGATAGGGCTACGTCTCAGTGGGGGCTCTGCAGCCTCTGAGGCAGAGTGTGGGAAAACAGAAGGGAGGCTTTGGGCTGTCCCAGGGATTGGAGGAGGCCACCCACCTTCCACAGGGACAAAGGGTATACAGGGATACAAGATGTCCTACCATGCAGTAGAGAGCTCTGCTCAATGTATATGAACTTGTAGATAGATTTTTCACTTAAATGAATATCCAATGGGATATTTAGAAGTCAAGAGGAACCCAGAGTAATTTTTTGGTCTCTGAGCTTAGAATCTAACTACAGTTTCCATATATGCATATACATTTTGCTCCATTTAAATTGATGCTCAGTTTCACAAAAATGGAATCATGTAGATAAAACATTGTACTTTGCTTTGCTGAAACTGAACAGTTGTTGCATTTCAGAAAATCACATCTCTGATGGCAATAATTTGCTAGAATTTGAGTTAGTTCTCTGCATTAATAGCAACTCCATCAAAGGTGATTCTGCATATGTATTCCAGCACCTGATTACTTTGTCTTCAAGTACTCATGTCCAGCCATAAGTTGAAATACATTTTTCCCCCCAAATAGATTCGTTTCTCTTATCCTTCATATTAGAGTTAGGCCATTGTATTGCTTTTTAAAATTATTCCTATAGATAAGTTGTATTATCTATAACTTTCATTTCAAGAGAATAAAGGAGGTGTATGTTAAAAACAGTTAAGATGATAAGTGTGTATTATGTTTTATGTATTCTTTACCAAAATTTAAAAAAAGAACATGAAATGAATGTTTATATTATTCATTTAACCGAGTTTAGTTCAGTCGCTCAGTCCTGTCCAACTCTTTGCGACCCCATAGACTACAGCACACCAGGCCTCCTTGTCCATCACCAACTCCTAGAGTTTACTCAAACTCATGTCCATTGAGTCGGTGATACCATCCAACCATCTCATCCTCTGTCGTCCCTTTCTCCTCCCACCTTCAATCTTTCCCAGCATCAGGGTCTTTTCCAATGAGTCAGTTCTTCAAAGCAGGTGGCCAAAGTATTGGAGTTTCAGCTTCAACATCAGTCCTTCCAATGAATATTCAGGACTGATTTCCTTTAGGATGGACTGGTTGGATCTCCTTGGAATCCAAGGGACTCTCAAGAGTCTTCTCTAACACCACAGTTCAAAAGCATCAATTCTTTGGCACTCAGCTTTCTTTATAGTCCAACTCTCACATCCATACATGACTACTGGAAAAACCGTAGGCTTGACTAGATGGACCTTTGTTGGCAAAGTAATGTCTCTGCTTTTTAATATGCTGTCTAGGTAGGTCATAGCTTTTCTTCCAAGGAGCAAGCGTCTTTTAATTTCATGGCTGCAGTCACCATCTGCAGTGATTTTGGAGCCTCAAAAAATAAAGTCTGACACTGTTTCCACTGTTTCCCCATCTATTTCCCATGAAGTAATGGGACCAGATGCCATGATCTTAGTTTTCTGAATGCTGAGTATATCCCAGTATAGTATCCCAGTTGAGTATTTAACCCAGTATATCCCCAAATGCTATCATTTCAACATATAATTGAAATATCAACTTAAATTAATCAATAGAACAACTGTCAATGAGATATTTTATATATTCTTTCTTATACAAAGTCTTTGAAATCTGTGTATATTTTATTCCTACAGCAACTCTCAAGCCAGACTGGTCACACTCCTGGTACTCAGTGGCCACATGTGGGTAGGGGTTACCATATTGGACAGTGAAGTCCTAGAGAACAGCTAACACTTGCTGAGCAGACTCTAAGTGCCAGGTACTGCTGTGAACACTTCAGATGGAATGGCTCATTTAATCCTTATAACGGCTCTATGAGATAGACACAATGATTGTCCTCACTGAATATGAACAAACTGAAGCTCAGAAAGCCTGAGTCGCTGGTCCGAGGTCACACACCATTATGACATCAAGCAGAAAGCTAAATGCAGGCATTCTGGCTTCCAAGTCCTGCCTTAACCAATGCTGTGGACACCATGGTAGGACTTTCCCCTCAGACTCCTTTTCTGAACTTAGGGCATCTCCGCTGCCCCGGCAACCTTGGGGCAGCAGGAACCTGGCTGGCCCACCAGGCAGGCTGGTCTTCCTGGCCACTCCTGACAAGCATGGCAGAAGTGTGGGCCAGCCCTTCTGAGAAGCAGACGGTTTCCCCTGAAACCTTTTCATTCTTATCTAGATTTCCATGCAGAGAAATGGTGGGTCTGGCAAAGAAAGACAAATTCCATACGATATCACTTATACATGGAGTCTAAAATATGATATAAATGAACTTATTTACAAAACAGAAATAGACTCACAGACATAGAAAACAAACTTACGGCTACCAGAGGGAGAGGAGGGAAGGGATAAATTAGGGGTTTGGGACTAACAGACACACACTGCTGTATATAAAACAGAAAAAAAAATAGATAAACAACAAAGGTCCTACTATATAGCACAGGGAACTATATTCAATATCTTGTAACAAATTACAGTGGAAAAGAATATGAAAAAAATATATCTATGTGAAATTAAATCAGTTTGTACAGCAGCAGCTGTACACCAGCAATGGACACAACATTGTAAATCAACTATTCTTCAATTTAGAAAAACAAAAAAAAAAAGTAGTGGGTCTGGGCAAATGGAGTCTGGACAAAGCACAGATGCAGCAGAAGATTGTCCCAAGTCATGCATCTAATAAAGACTTGCTCCCAAGACCTTGCTGGTGAATTGTCTGCATTCCAGTAACTTTTTCTCCTGAATTTTCCTCAATAAGGACAGATTTCTTCACTTCCTGGGACTCCCTCAGGATTATACTGACAACTTCCCCATTAATTATCGAATTATGCCCCGTTACAAAATGATTACATTTGCTTCCTACCTAAACACCTCCTCTCATTGATGAAAAGTCTCGTTTAAACTAATATCCTTTAACTTGCTTCATTTCAACATCTCCGTAGAGGCTACTAACAAGCTGACTCCTTGCCCAGCTGGTCCCTCCGCCCTTCCTTCTGTTCTCTGTTCCAAGACCAATTTAGATCTGGCGGAACAGGAAAGGGGAGGACTCACCCTCTGAATCGGAAGCTTGGCTGGAACCTTCTTGAGGGATGAGGACAGTTAGCACACGACCTTGAGTCTGAACCCCCCTCAAGAGGGAGACTCCACCTGCTGCTTCCAGAAGCAGGAAAATTGCCTGAGAGTGCGGCCACTGGGGTAAAACGGCCTCCCAGCTTAATGAGTCAGGTAATTATACCCAGATTCCCTTTACAGGGGCCTCTTAATTATTATTTAATAAAGAGATGATTCCAGGCTGTGACCTATGAGGCTGGTGGCCTGATAACCATCTCGCTGGAGGAGTGCCTCCCCTCAGACGTTGTCCTTCTCTGGCAGGGAGATGGGGTGCTTTCAAAGGACCCCTCAGGCCTGCTTTTGAGAATATCACGTACCAAGAAACTCCCCTTCCTGGCACTGTCTTCTCTGGGGTGTCAGATGGGCCCCTTCCCTGGAGTGCTCTGAATCAGGTCAGTCTGTTCCTCTGAGTAACCCTGATCTCATTTTGTTGGCAGCAGGCAGCAGCCTGAGGCCCTGCTGCCCGCTCACGCCAGAGCCACCGGAAGCAGGAAGAGCTCCCTGAGCTCGGGGTGTGAGCCAGGCTCCGTCCCAAGTGCTTCTGAGGCCTGCTTATACATCTCTCCCCATTTTACAGATCAGGAAACTGAGGCTCACTGGGGTTATGCACAGTGCGCAAGGCCATACAACATATGGAACTGGGAGAGCAAGGATTTGAACCCACATCTCTATGGCTCCAGAGCAGAAGGGCTTAATTCCTGTACCATACCACTTGGTGTTAGCTGGCCAGAGGGAAAATTATCTGGATCATGTTTTTCAAGGCCAGAACTTTGGTAGAGTATCTAAAGACATCCATTGTCATCACTATTGATGGTGCATCATGCTCTTGGTCCCTGACCAGGGACCTATACTGCAATCATGGTTTCCCTGCCCCATCTCAGTATATGAGACCAGGGACGATGGGCTTCTCATCCTGGCCAGACCCCCAGGATGTCTTCCCTGGAAGTTTACAAACTGGAATTGAAGAAAAGAGATGCTTTATCCACCCTGGTGGCATCAGCAACTAGGTAGATGTGAGCTCCAAGTGCCCAGGGGTCATGGTCCAGGCTTGTGTAAAAATGCAAAGACAATGCTGACAACACATAAAGAGAAAAGTTTCCAGTTATATTCAAGCCCCTGATTCAAATTCTTGGGGCACAACCTGTGTATTTCCTGCAATTCAGCTCTGTAAATCATTAAAGTTCCACTGAAGTTTCTATCACTTGTAATAAAACTGTTCTAACACACCATGCTCTGGAATTTGGTCTACTGTGGACAACAGGGAGCTTCTTAAGTGTTTTGACGTGTGCGGCAGAGCGGCAGCTGTGGCCTGGTAGAGAGGCAGGCGTGGGGAGGGCCACGCAGTGAACAGGAAGACCACATGGAGCTTCCTGCAATGCAGGCAGCAACTGAGAGATGACTAGAGGCAGAATCAAAGTGACTGGGGATGGGGTCAATAGACACTTAGTTGGGAGAAGTTTTTAGATTTGATGATTGAATAAAATTGGGGAGATGATGCTGGAGATGCCCAAGATGATTCTGAAATGGATGGTGATGCCACTAGCTGAAAGGGAAACGCAGGAGGCAGAGTGAGCCTGGGGGAGGTGAGTGGTGACGTCAGAGGTAACAGGCTTGGCCGTGGAGAGCTGACTGGTGTCCAGCTGCCTGTGGCTCTGTTACGCTGCGTGGTATGTTCTGGCCCTGAGACAAAAGTGTGCTCTGGCAATCACCTGCTGGTCACAGCCTCAGTCCTGACTCACCCGTCCTGACCTGTGCAACAGCCCCCTGTCCATCCGTCTCTCAGTTCCCAGTCATCAGTGGTTCTATTTTTGTCTTCATATCACCCTGCAGACTTGTCAGAACTGGTATTGTCTTCCATAGATCCTGGGCTTTTTTCCATGGGATTCTGTTCTTCCTGCTGCTCTATTGAATTGAGCCACCTTGGATAACTCCCTGCCTACAGTGGTGGGGAAAGATGGCTAGCACTGTTAAAAACAAACAAAGGAATCATGCTGTAGGACACTGACTCCAGCCAATTTGACTGCTTATAATTATTTGGTGTGTGTGTGTGTGTGTGTGTGTGTGTGTGTAGGGTATCTATAGCTTACCATAGTTAAAGGGAGCTGAGGATTATATTGATAGATCTCCTCTACGAGGACTGCCCAGCTAAGGGGTTGATGGCATTGGGTAGGTTGCACTGAAAGCAAGACTCAGACCAAATTCTTCTATACACATATGTACCATTCATAAAACAGGCACTACAAACATGCACAATCTTTTTTCCTAAATTCAGTGAAATCTTTGCTCTCTGTCTGACACATACCTTGTACAATGAGACAATATTCTAGTGACAGAACTCATCTGGGCTTCTAGTCAGAATCAGGCAACAGCCTTATCTGTTAAGTGTGGCTCACAGATTAGGTGGAGGCTTAGGCTTCGCGAGCCAGTATGAAGGTTGTAAGCCCTTGAATTTGCAAGATTCTTCATCCTGCTCATGTAAGCATAGGGTGCCCATATTATATTTCTAAATAGTCACCATATCTTTTTCAACATTCATGTAATGAATGAAAATTATTTCTAAGTAAACAAACTCTCTACGGAGATTAGAAGATAAAGATTGCTGAGATCTACCCAGAAATAAACCCATGCATAGACGGCCTTCTAGTATTTAACAAGGAAGCTAAGAAGAGTCAATGGAGAAAGGAGAGCCGCTCCAGTAAATGGTGATGGGGATCTTCACGCGCAGAATAGAACTGAATCCCTATCTTACACCACTCACGGAAGTGAACTCAAAATGGATTAAAGACTTGAACATAAGACACGAAACTATGAAACTGATAGAATAAAACACAAGGAGGAAGCCCCTGACGTTGGTCTTGGCAAAGGTTTTTTTGGTTATGACGCTAAAAGCGCAAGTAACCAAAGCAAAAACAACCAAGTGAGACGACATCAAACTAAAACCTTCTCGCACAAAAAAGAGAAGAATCATCAAGATAAAAAGCAGAGCAGGAGAAAACATCTGCAAACCAAATATGGAACAGGAGAAAATATTTGCAAGCCATCTCTCTGATGAGGTGTTCATATCCAAAATATAGAAGGAACTCATACAACTCGATAGCAAAAAAACCCCCAAACACTCCAATTTAAAAATAGGAAAAGGACTTGAATAGACATTTTTCCAAAGAAGATATACAAATGGTCAACAGGTACATGAAAAAATGCTCAACATCACTAATCACCACAGAAATGGAAATCAAACCACAACAAGATATCACCTCACACCTGTTAGAACAGCTATCATTAAAAGACAATGGATCACTTTTGGCAAGGGAGTGAAAAAAAGGGAACCTTTGTACACTGTTGGTGGGAATGCAAATTTGTACAGTCACTATGGAAAACACTACAGGGATACCTCAAAAAATTAAAAATACAACTACCATATGATCCAGAAATCTCCTTTCTGAGTATAAATCCAAAGAAAATGAAAACGTCATCTCTAAGAGATATTTGTGCCCCCGTGTTTATTGCAACATTATTCACAGTAGTCAATACTTGGAAACAACCTAAGTGTCCATATAAAGAAAATGTTATATATATAACATGACACATTATATTGACTATGCTAAAGCCTTTGACTGTGTGGATCATGACAAACTGTGGAAAATTCTTTAAAAATGGTAAAACCAGACCAGCTTACCTGCCTCCTGAGAAACCCGTATGCAGGTTAAGAATCAACAGTTAGAACCAGACATGAAACAGCAGAGTGATTCAGAATTGGGAAAGGAGTGCGTCAAGGCTGTATATCATCACCCTGCTTATTTAACTTATATCCAGAACACCATGCGAAATGCCGGGCTGGATGAAGCACAAGCTGGAATCAAGATTGCCAGGAGAAATATCAGTAACCTTAGCTTTACAAATGACACCATCCTAATGGCAGAAAGTGAAGAGGAACTAAACAGCCTCTTGACGAAGGTGAAATAGAAGAGTGAAAAAGCTGGCTTAAAGCTCAACATTCGAAAAAGTAAGATCATGGCACCTGGTCCCGTTACTTCATGGCAAATAGATGGGAAAATTCTCAACATCACTAATCACCAGAGAAATAGAAATCAAACTGAAACAAGATATCAGGAAATAGTCACTGTGGATCGTGACTCCAGTCATGAAATTAAAAGACACTTGCTCCTTGGAAGAAAAGCTATGACAAACCTAGACAGTGTATTAAAAAGCAGACACATCACTTTGCTTACAAAAGTCCATATACTCAAAGCTATGGTTTTTCCAGCAATCATGTACAGATGTGAAAGTTGGACCATAAAGGAGGCTGAACACTGAAGAACTGATGCTTTCAAACTGTGGTATTGGAAAAGACTCTTGAGACTCCTTTGGGCAGGAATGAGCTCAAACCTGTCAGTCCTAAAGAAAATCAACCCTAGATATTCATTGAAAGGACTGATTCTGGAGCTGAAGCTCCAATACTTAGGCCACCGTATGCAAAGAGCCAACTCACTGGAAAAGACCTTGATGCTGGAAAAGATTGAGGGGAGGAGGAGAAGGGGGCAACAGGGGATGAGATGGTTGGATGGCATCACAGACTCAATGGACATAAGTTTGAGTGAGCTCTGGCACATAGTGAAGGACAGGGAAACCTGGCGTGCTACAGTCCATGAGGTCACAAAGAATCGGACGCATCTAAGAGATGGAACAACAACAATAGTGTAATATAATACATTATAGTAATATCACATAACATTCTATATTATATACACACAAACATAGATATATTATATATACACACACACACACAAACAATATTTACCCATTAAAAGGGAAGGAACTCTTGCCTTTGCAACAACATGTATAGATCTTCAGGACATTATGCTAAGTGAAGTAAGTCAGATACAGAAAGACATATTTGATGTTTTCAGTTATATTGGGAATCTAAAAAAGCCAAACTCCTAAAAGTAGAGAATAGAATGGTGGTTGCCAGGGGCTGGGGGTGAGGGAGGTAAGAGATGTTGGTCAAAGGTACAAAACTCTCAGCAATAAGATGAATAAATTTGGGGGATACAATGCACAGTAGGGTGACTATAATTAATGACATTGTATTAAATATTTGAAAAGTAATTAACCTCTAATTAAAATTAAAAACAGTTTAACAACAAAGAAAGAAAGTTAATAGAGTAGATTTAAAATTTCATCACCACAAAAAAATGATAATTATATGAGGTGATGAAAGTGTTAATTACCTTTATTGTAGTGATCATTTTGTAATATATACATGTATCAAATCATCCCACTGCACACCTTATACTTACACATATTATAAATATCTCAGTAAAGCTGGAATTGAAAAAGATGGCTGAAGCTCTGGTAGAAGTTACCTCTGGAGTGTGACATCCAATTAGCATCTATCAAAACTTATAAAAACTCTGGAATGTGTAGTCCTGAGCAGGGTACTTCGAATGTTAACAAATTGTTCCTAGAATGTAGATTAAAAATAACACATGCATCTCTCTGTCTAGGCTGAAGTATTTGAAATTAAATTGTATGGCATATAAATCATGCCATATACTCACCTCAGAACCTTTGCAGAAGCATTCACTGTGTGCGATGTCTTCATCACCTTCTCACTGATTTGCCTGGGTAACTCTTACTCAATCTTCATGATTTAGAATAGCTGTCACCTCCTCCACAAAGCCCTCCCTGATCCTCCCTATCCCTACCAAGGCAGAATTGAATGACTCTCATGTCTCTCATACCATCTGGGCTAACTTTTCATCACTGAGAATCAACTGGTCTTTCCCCATCACTTGATGATAATCCACAGTCGTTTTATCCCTAGTCCCAAGCAGAATATCTGGCCATTAGCACAGGCCCAGTTTGTTTGTAAAATTGAATTTAACTCACACAAGAAACCAATTTTCTTCTTCTGTTTCATTGCTTCCCATCCATGCGTTTGGAAAAGGAATTACCGGTGATGATTTGCTGGCCAAAGATACATAACTGATGAGAAGGAAATAAATGAGACGCAGTCCTGGATAGACCATAAGTATGAGAATAATTTGAAAGTGACCAAACATAGAATCATTTTTAGTTTGTTTTACTTTAAATGCTCCAAGTCTTCACAGAGTTTGCACTTAAGGTGGGCTCTGGAGCTTCTGCTGGCTGATCTCTGATATTTATCCTGAAGAGAGAAAGCAATCAGAAGTCTTATTCACTGGATGCTTTCCTAGAAGTCCTGCAATTCCTTGTGGAGAGAAGGTCGGTGAGGTGTTCTCTGCCAGACAGAAAGCCTGCCAGGAGACTGCTGACCCCATTTTATCCAAATACACAGAGTTGGACTTGACATTTGCAAAGTGCAGCTACACAAATGGTGGTAAAATGATGCCCCACCTATGCAACCCACATCAAAGAGGCTAAATGGGGTTTTCAATGGCAGAAAATAGACTCGGCAGAATACTTAGGTACAGCCGTTTATTCCCAGGAACTCTTTCCCTTGCAGCTATAGATGTGTAATTTTAAATCAGACCAAGCCTGTGTCTCATTGGACTTTTTGTCTCATTTAAATAGTGAAGAAGGAGAAAGGATGATGTGGAATTTGTGCATTCAAAATATGTCAGGTTTACACTCTTGGATATTAAGGAAAATACTGTGAGTGAATAACTGTTGTCCCCAGAGGCCCCTGGAAAGGAACTGGAGGCCGGGGGATTCCTGTTTCTCTTGCACATCCCTATCCACAGCTCCGACCTTCTCCCCACCTCAACCCCCTTTCCCGAGTCACCACGAAGTCACCCCAGAATCAGCAATCTGGGCAGGAAATCAACTCAGGACAGTTCTAACATGGATTGGAAAAACTGTGCTTCTGGGAAGGAGATTGGGCAGCAGCCACTGAGGAAGCTGGCTGGCATTTAGGTGGAGGACTGGTCAGGGATGCATGGCCTGGGGCTTGTTATCCTTCCTTGTGGGGAGCAAGGGCTTCTCTGAAGAGCACTTGGATATAAGTTCTTTTAATGCAGGTCATTCTGTGAATAAAATCTGGTGTATCTGTGTTCTTGGCTCTAAAAGTTCGTCACCCAGTTGTGTCTCTTTGCAACCCCACAGACGGTAGCCCGCCAGGCTTCTTTGTCCATGGAGATTCTCCAGGCAAGAATACCAGAGTGGGTTGCCATGCCCTCCTCCAGGGGAATCTTCCCAACCCAGGGATCGAACCCAGGTCTCCCGCATTGCAGGTGGATTCTTTACTGTCTGAGCCTCCAGGGAAGGAGGCTGGTTTAAACCTGACCTGTGGACCCCTTCGGCTATTTGTTGGATACTAGGAGGCTGCTTGACCTCTGTGAACCTCAGCTTATCCAGCTACAAACCCTCTTGCAGGGCTCTCATAAGAATGAAACGAGGCTTTAAAATTGCTGACATTTATGGAATGCTTACTCTGTACAAAGCATGTGTTGAGATCTACATGAAGGGTGATTCTATAAAACAGATATCATCCTTGTTTCATAGACGAGGAAACTGAGCTGAGAAAGCTTGACTAACTGGAGCCACGCTGCTATCAAACAGAGAAGCTGGCATTCAACACTGAGTCATCTAACCCCTGTTACTCTCAACCACTCTGCTCTAAGGGTTCATTGGATGGTCGGTGAAATGTTTTGCACAGTTTGAAACAGAGAGAACTCTCAGAATAGGATTAACTATGATGCCATAGTGATGATGTTAAAAGAGAGCTGATTTCAAACTAAGCTGAATCTGGAGGCAGACCGTGGAGTGACTTGGTCGTTGTTGTGATTACCCATGTGATGGTCCTGACTTGACAGCCTAGGGATAACCCCCCGCAGCTCTGTCAGCATCCTTTTTAAGTAGAATCTCACATACAGCTGGCTCAGGGTTTTTAAAAATGTTATCAATCTGTCTTCCATGTCCTCTAGTTCAGTGATAAAGCAGCACCTACTGTCTTAAGTCAGGTTCCTTGGGGGGAGGGGGGGAAACAACAACCCATAAGCAGAAAATTGATAGGCAAGTGCTCTAGGGATCATCGACTATGGGGAATGAAGGCTGAAGGCCTGAGCAGAGAAGAGAATTGCACTGCAATGCAGTCCCAACAAAGACCTCAGCCTATCCCACTGGGACCACTGGGGCCAAGATGGTCTGTGGTGGGCAGAAATCTAGGATAGTACAAAGATTACTGCCCTGCGGTGTACATGTGGCTTCCCAGGTGGCGCTTGTGGTAAAGAACTGCCAGACAGTGCAGGAGATGCAAGAGACACGGGTTTGATCCCTGGGTCGGGAAGGTCCCTGGAGGCAACCCACTCCAGATTCCTCCTGCCTGGAGAATCCCATGGACAGAGGAGCCTGGAGGGCTACAGAGCATGGGGTCACAAAGAGTTGGACACGACTGAAGAGACTTAGCACACAGCACGCAATGTACATGCCTCGTGCAATTCCTTTACCTTGAGTACAGGCAGGAGATGTGAATAGGGTGGACTGTCACACCCACGGCTAGGCTACTATTCAGTCGATTTGGAGTTATTATAAAGGAAGAGTATCTGGGTGGGGCCTGACCTAATCAGGTGAGGCCCTAAAGGGATCTGAGCCCTTCCAGAAGTGGGATTCCAAGCATGAGAGGGAATAAAGGAAGGGCTACATTGCAAGAAGCAGCAGGAAGGCCCTAGACAGCTGAGAATGGTCCCTGGTCAGCCCAGGAAATGGGAGAGCCATCTTAGAGTCACAAGAAACTAGTTCCGCCAACTCCTGATGGAACTGGGAAGAAGACAGTGAAACCTCAGATGAGACCACAGCCCCTGGCTGGCACCTTGGGTTCAGCCTGGTGAGACCTGAGCAGAGGATCCAGCTGTGCTGTGCTTGAACTTCTGACCTGCGAGATGACAAAGGGGTGTGGTTTATGCTTTATTATTTTAGTTTAATTTTTTCTTTTGAGATAGTTGTAAATTCATGTTGTAAGCAACAGTACAGAGAGATGCTGTGTACTGTTTACCCAGTTTCTCCCAAGGATAACATCTTGAAAATTTATAGTACAAAATCACAACCAGAATACAGACAATGAGACAGTCAAGACACAGAGCAACACATCACTGCAAAGATGCCCCCTGTAGTCCTCTTACAGCCAGTCCCCCTTGCCTCCTGCATCCCCTTCTTCAGTTTATCTTTAACTCTCTGCAGCCGCTAGTCCGTTCTCTATTCCTGTAATTTTGTCATTTCAAGAATGTTGTATGAATGTAGTAATACAATGTGCAACATTTTGGAATTGGATTTTTTTCACTTAGCATCATTCCTTGGAGATTTATCCAAGCTGTTGTGTGTACCAATTTCATTCTTTTTTACTGCAACGTATTCTATGAATGTACCACAGTGTGTTTAGCCATTTACCTGTTAAAGAATATTTTGGTGGTTTACAGTTTGGAGCTGCTACCAGAAAACCTGCTTTGAGCGTTTGTGTACAGCTTTTTGTTTGAACATGTTTCCATTTCTCTGTGATAAATACCTAGGATTGAAACTCTGGGTTGTATGCTTACTGTACAACCTTTTTGGCACCAGGGACCAGTTTCCTGGAAGACAATTTTTCCCCAGACTGAGTGAAAGGGATGGTTCAAGTGGTAATGCCAGTGATGTGGAGTGGTAGATGAAGCTGTGTGGCCTGGTTCCTAACAGGCCTCGGACCACTCTGCTTCCATGGACCATGGTGGGTTGGGAACTCCTGATTTAAGGAATGGCCAAATTTTTCTAAAGTAGCTAAATGATTTTGCCTTTCCACTAGCAATGTATGAGTGATCAAGTTTAATGCCATCACAACTGTTTAGATTTTCTGATAGATGTATGGTGATAACTCATTGTGCTTTTAATTTACATTTCCCTAATGGCTACTGATGTTGAGGCTCTTTTCACAGGGATATTTACTATCTCTATATCCTCTTCAGTTGGAGAAAGGAAAGGCCACCCACTCCAGTATTCTGGCGTGGAGAATTCCATGGACTGTACAGTCCATGGGGTCGCAAAGAGTCAGACATGACTGAGTGACTTTAAATGTAAATGTAAATGTATCCTCTTCAGTAAAATGTTCCTTCATGCCTTTCCCCTCAAATCTAATTGGATTGTTTTTCTTTTATCATTTAGTTTTGAATTTTGAGAGATCTTTACATATTTTAGATACTAGTCCTTTGTTGGAAAAATGGTTTGCAAAAATTTTCTCACTGTCTGAAAATTATCTTTTCATTCTCTAACAGAATATTTGCAAAGCAAATTTTAAAATTTTGATGAAACAATTTTTTTTTATTGGTTATGCTATTGGTGGCAAGTCTAAGAATTCTTTGCTTAGCCTTGGATCCCCCAAATTCTTTCTGAGGTTTTCTTTTCTGAAAGTCTCATAGTTTTACACTTTGCATTTAAGGTCATGATCCTTTTAAGTTAATTTTTTAATAAGATGTGAGATTTAAGTTGAGATTCATTAAAAAAACAGCCTTCTTCCATTGAACTATTTTTGTAATTTTGTAAAAAACTAGTTGGGCCTATTTGTGTGAATCTGTTTCTGGATTCTCAATTCTTTTCCACTGATTTACATGTTTCTCTCTCTCTGTAAATATCACAGCTCTGTCTTGAAATCAAGTGGGCTGATTCCTTCCGTTATATTCTTTTACAGTACAATTTTAGCTATTTTAGTTCATCTGCATTTCCAAATAAATTTTAGAATAATTTTATCTATATCTATAAAAAAAATCTTACTGGGATTTTGATAAGAATTGCATTAAACCTGCATAGAAATTTGGGAGAATTGACCTCTTAATTATGTTGAACCTTCCAATACATGAACATACTATGTCTCCATCTATTTAGATCTTTGATTTCTTTCAACATTGTTTTGTTGTTTTTAGCATAGAAGTTCTGTAGATGTTTTGTTAGATTTACACTTACGTATTTCCCTTTTTTTCTTTTTTTGAGTAATTGTAAGTTGCATTGTATTTTGAGCTTCGATGTGCACCTATTCATTGATATATAGAGATACAATTACCTTATTATATACAATTGTGCATATAGAAAACAAATGTATACAATTTTTGTATGTTTGTCTTATATCTTGCAACTTTGCTGAACTCAGTGATTTGCTCTAGGAGTTGGGTTTTTTAGTTTGTTTATTTATAGATTCCATGGGATTTACTACAGTCAACCATGTCATTTGCAAATAGGGACAGTTTTATATCTTCCTTTCTGGTCTGTATGCATTTTAATTCCTTTTTGGGCTATTCATTTGGTTAGAACTTCTAATACTATATTGAGTAAGAGTAGTGAAAACAAACATCCCCTACCTTGTTCTTAATCTTGGCAGAGAAAGCGTTCAGTCTTTCACCATTAGGTGTAATATTAGACTAGATACTTTTCAACAAGCTGAGAAAGTTGCCCCCTATTCTTATTTTCTTCTGAGAGTTCTATCATGAATACATGCTGAATTTTGTTAAAAAATTTTTGCATCAACTGATAAGACCATGTAGTTTTTCTTCTTTAGCTATTAATATGGTGGATCACAATGATTGATTTTCAAGATTGAACAGCCTTGCATTCTTTGAATAAACCTCCTCTGGGAAGGTGAGGAAGACCACTGGGAATGCTTTGTTGAATTTTAAGCCTCTTAAGAACAAATGGTGAGGCTTTCACCAGGCAATTAAGGAGGGAAAGAACTTCCACGGTGAGGTATTACAGTTACAAAGGCACTGAGGCATGAAACTGGCTTCTTCGAAAAAATGCAAATATTTCAGAATGTCTGGAGTGTTGAGACCCAGAGGAAGAATGGCAGGAATGAGACTAAGCTGTAAGCAGAGCACAGTTCCAAGGCTTTGTAGGCTGTGCTGTGGACAGTGGCCTTTCACTGAAGGTGATGGAAATCACTATGAGGCTGGACATAGGGAATGATCCTGTGAAGTTTCCCTTTTGGAAACCCCATGAAAAGGGAGCTGGAGGACTGAGCCTGGAGAACTTGGTGAATCAATAGGAAGAATCCTGGAACGGAAGGATGGAGTCTTGCAGCACCACTAACACTGAACGTACCATCTTCCGTCTTCAAATGCTTCTCCTCAGAGCCCCTGACTCTCCTTAGCCACTTGCCCAAGGTCATCTCAGACTCTTTTCTTTCATCTTCTACAGTTGATTGGTTGACAGAGCCTCTGTGTCCTCATTTCTTCTGTTCCTTTCCTCTACTCACTGCCACCAACTCAGTAAACCTGTAGTATTCCTTTACCACTCGCTGGCCTCCTATGTCTGCATTTCCTCCATCTCCAGTTCATTCTCCTGGAGTAGGAAATGGCAACCCACTCCAGTGTTCTTGCCTGGAAAATCCTATGGACAGAGGAGCCTGGAGGACTACAGTCCATGGGGTTGCAAAGAGTAGGACATGACTGAGCGCACACACAATTCATTCTCTGTCCTTGCCCCTGCTTTCATTTTTAAAATTCTCTAGTCAGATCACTTGTATTTCTCTATAAAAACGTCAGAAAGGGGTCGCTTGGTTTGGATCAAATGGAACAGACTCCTGGCTGCCTGGGGGCTTAGACTGGGGTCTTAGGGGAACTGCTTTGGAAGGTATTTAAGAGAAATCTCATGTGAGTTGTCAGGGGGCCTCCAGTGCCAAGGGTCGCCTCTACAGCACAGAGCACTGATGCCTGAAAAGATGCCCTCTCTTTAGCATGCCTGACCTCTGCCAAACTGCTCATTTTTTTCTTGTGGCCTCCCTCTCAAGCAAGCTGGTTAATGACAGGCACACAGAGACACTCAATAGGTACTTGGTGAATTGAACTGAATTGAACATAGTTCAGCCAGCTTCCACTGTTTCTGCATCTATTTGCCATGAAGTGATGGGACCGGATGCCATGATCTTCGTTTTCTGAATGTTGAGCTTTAAGCCAACTTTTTCACTCTCCTCTTTCACTTTCATCAAGAGGCTTTTTAGTTCCTGTTCACTTTCTGCCATAAGGGTGGTGTCATCTGCATATCTGAGGTGATTGATATTTCTCCCAGCAATCTTGATTCCACCTTGTGTTTCTTCCAGTCCAGCGTTTCTCATGATGTACTCTGCACAGAAGTTAAATAAGCAGGGTGACAATATACAGCCTTGACGTACTCCTTTTCCTGTTTGGAACTAGTCTGTTATTCCATGTCCAGTTCTAACTGTTGCTTCCTGACCTGCATATAGGTTTCTCAAGAGGCAGGTCAGGTGGTCTGGTATTCCCATTTCTCTCAGAATTTTCCACAGTTTATTGTGATCCACACAGTCAAAGGCTTTGGCATAGTCAATAAAGCAGAAATAGAATAGAATGTTTTTCTGGAACTCTTGCTTTTTTGATGATCCAGCGGATGTTGGTAATTTGATCTCTGGTTCCTCTGCCTTTTCTAAAACCAGCTTGAACATCTGGAAGCTCACGGGTCACATATTGCTAAAGCCTGGCTTAGAGAATTTTGAGCATTAATTTACTAGCATGTGAGATGAGTGCAATTGTGTGGTAGTTTGAGCATTCTTTTATTTTGGGGGGCTCCAAAATCACTGAAGATGGTGACTGCAGCCATGAAATTAAAAGACGCTTACTCCTTGGAAGGAAAGTTATGACCAACCTAGATAGCATATTCAAAAGCAGAGACATTACTTTATCAACAAAGGTCCGTCTAGTCAAGGCTATGGTTTTTCCAATGGTCATGTATGGATGTGAGAGTTGGCCTGTGAAGAAGGCTGAGCACCGAAGAATTGATTCCTTTGAACTGTGGTGTTGGAGAAGACTCTTGAGAGTCCCTTGGACTGCAAGGAGATCCAACCAGTCCATCCTAAAGGAGATCAGTCCTGGGTGTTCATTGGAAGGACTGATGCTAAAGCTGAAACTCCGATACTTTGGCCACCTCATGCGAAGAGTTGACTCATTAGAAAAGACCGTGGTGCTGGGAGGGATTGGGGGCAGGAGGAAAAGGGAACGACAGAAGATGAGATGGCTGAATGGCATCACTGACTCGATGGACATGAGTTTGAGTAGACTCTGGGAGTTGGTGATGGACAGGGAGGCCTGGCGTGCTGTGATTCACAGGGTCGCAAAGAGTCGGACACGACTGAGTGACTGAACTGAACTGAACTGAACAGCCAGCTTATTGCTTTACTATTATTTGCAATTTAATCTGTGTTTCTGGGACTTTTCTTTCCCCCTTCTCTTACTTACCTCAGTGTTAGAAAATCTCTCCTTTTTCTGTGCTTTCCTGTGCTTGGCTTGGAGACAAAGGAGGCAGGTGCCCTAGCGTCCTAGCTACCCAAGACTGCTGGCTGCTGTGTCTGTGCACCAGGGTCGTCCCTCCAGGCTCTCAGGGCACATTTTGCTGTGAATTGTGACAGTCTTTGGGGGCAGGGATTGAGCTGTCTTTGTGATAAGGGTTGGGGCATGACACTCCAGTCCCTGCCAGTCCAAGGACAGAGAGTATTTATTTAGTAAATGAGTGTTAATATTTGGTTACATGCAAAGCCCCCAGGGAGTCATTCCAAGAACACAAATGGACATCCCAGGCTTCAACTTCCCTGATCCAGTCTACCACCATCCCCAGCCCCCACCACACTCCTGAACGCTCAAGATGGAATTCTTGGCCTTCCTTCATTATCTTCCTTTCTGATCTGTCGCCTAAGTCCTCTCTGAGCCTCTTTTATGGCCCTATGCTGCCCAGGCATCCACTCTTGGCATTGTTCCAGCCTGACACCTCCCTCTTCCTGTCCCAGGTCATTTGTTCAAACTTGTGGTGTCTCCACTTATAATAGCTATTAAGGAATTCTTCCCCAGTCCCAGCCCTCTCTGCTCTTGAGTACTATCCACTCACCTCTTGACCATGATGACCTTCTGGTCTTGGGTCATCTTATCTTCTGTGTCAGGAACAATGGTGGTGGTGTCAACAGTGAGAAGAGCGGCCTCAGGGTGGTCCAAGTGGTTGCAAGGATGTGCTGGAGGCTTGGCTGAAGGACAGGAGGCCTGCACAGTGGAGAATTCTAAGAATTATCTCTGGGAAGGAATACAAAGACACAATGGCAGCTTTTCATGACATCCTATAAAAATCAAGTCTCTGTTAATATTTCACCCAGTCTTGTAAGACTGGTGGTAGTAAAAGAAGCTTTATGTGGATAAGGTGGCTGGATCTCACAGCCACAACTCCCAGGGAACAGCTGCCTCTTTAATTTCTTGCCCAAGCCCTGCCCACAGTGTGACTCTCTATTCAGTCCATCCAATGAGACCATATTGAAAAACAGACACCCTTAACCAGCGCACTTAGACTTCAGAGGACCCAGGCTCCCTGGCTGTGTGATCCCGTAGCATCAGCAATTGCCACCCTCAAATATTGTAAATGATCACTTGGAGCATTAATAAGCATACATGGTTGTCACTAGTCTGCCTTCCCTGGTCTGTCTGTATGTCACTCGTCCCCATAACCTACATCATAGCTCAGTGACTGCCAGAGATTGATGCTCAACAAATATCTGTTAAATGAATGAAAGAATAGGTAGATGACTGACTAAATGAATAAATGAATGAATTTGGCTTACAGTTCAAGGATAGCAAAAGAGAAAACAGACCCAGAAAGCTACTTACAACTAAGGAATCTGGCTTACACAGTGTAACTTACCCATCTCCAGCTTGTGTTCCTCTCCAGGGTCTCCCTGCCTGGCTTCTGGCATAACCCCACACCTCTCCCTTCCCACCTAGTGCCCTCTAGCCCAGCTAGACCTCAAGATAGATGCACCGGGCAAGGGGAACAGGAACTCCCCCCATGGTGGATAAGTTGAGTCTGAATCCACCCTCTAAGATTCCAGATTCCTGTATGAAGGCCTACATCTTCTCGGGATGACATGTCTCCTCCTTTAGGGGGTGTGTACTTCCTCTAGGCCAGAAGGGTAAAGAGCTTTCACCTCCCTTGGCGATGTTCATCAGTTTCTCCTAAAGTACTCTATTGAGAATTAGCAAGAAAGTGTAGGTGATCCTTTAACAGTGGAGGAGAGAGAGTTTCTATGGTGCATATTTGCCTATGTCCTCAGCAGGACAACCTGCTTTATACAGCAAAGAAATCTAAGAGCCACAATTAGGGGCATCGTTTCATACTTATCCTTTAAGGAGCTAAGGTTTCCCTTGTCAGCCTTCATAGGTACGATTCCTCTACAGGAATGTGTGCTAAGTCGCTTCAGTCACATCCAGCTCTTTGCGACCCCATGGACTGTAGCCTACCAGACTCCTCTGTCCGTGGGATTCTCCAGGCAAGAATACTGGAGTGGACTGCCATGCCCTCCTCCAGGGGATCTTCCCAGACCAGCGATCAAACCCGAGTCTCTTACGTCTCCACTACTGGCCGGCAGGATCTTCGCCACTAGCGCCACCTGGGAAGCTTGGTGAGGGACATTTTGTGCGTCTTTTTCTGTTGTAATTTTTTTTCCTTCTGAGATGTAACAGAAGCTGAAGGAGGCAACTGCAACAGGATAGTATTTCTTAAACCCAGTTCTGTCGTTATTATTTTTGTAAATTTTATCATTTTATTATGAGCCTTTAATGGGATGCTCCTGGGCTTCCCTCATAGCTCAGTTGGTAAAGAATCCACCTGCAATGCAGGAGACCCCAGTTTGATTCCTGGGTCGGGAGGATCCACTGGAGAAGAGAAAGGCTACCCACTCCAGTAATCCTGAGCTTCCCTTGTGGCTCAGCTGGTAAAGAATCTGCCTGCAATGCACGAGACCTGGATTTGATCCCTGGATTGGGAAGATCCTCTGGAGAAGGGAAAGGCTACCCACTGCAGTATTCTGGCCTAGAGAATTCCATGGACTGTATAGTCCACAGGGTCGCAAAGAGTTGGATAGGACTGAGCAACTTTCACTTTCATTCTCTTTGGCAAGCATCATCCCTGAGCTCTGTCAATGGTGGTGGCTAAACCAGGGACGGGGTACTCATGGGACCTCTTGTCCTCCTTGGGTCTGAACCACACCTTCTGATGGGCCCCAAAGGGAGTCTGGCTCAGCATCTACACCAGTACTCACGAGATTGAAGCTCATGTTGGGAAACCAAGAAGCAAGGGCAATTGCTGGGCTCCTTGATTAGTAAGAAGTATCTTCAGAGCATGCACCCACTAGGCCTGTGAGTGATGGCAGCCGGGGAAGGGCCTGAGTGGGTTTAGGTGGGTTCTTGGATTGAAGCAACACAAATTTATTGAGCAGAGGAGGCAGAGGACAGTTTTTGTCTCACAGGCCCCTGGCAGTGAGCTACAGACCCAGAGCAAAACAATAAAATGTCATGAAGAGCAGAAACCAAAGGCGGGAAGACAGACAGCTGTGCAGAGGAGGGGAAGGAGCCGGCAGGAACAAGATGGAGAGGTGGCTGAGACTGAGCGTGTGTGTCCAGTGAAGTCGAACATTTTCTTTGCAGATTCAAATTACCTTGTGAATTTTTTTCTAGTACTTTCTCATATCTCTGGGAGCAAATATGTGCATGGGGCATGTCTAAAACGGATGTATTTAAAGCAGTTTTTGAAGAAGCAGGTAGAGATAAGCTTCTAACTTTTAAACAGGGGAAGGGAGGGTTTTTTCCCCCTGACTCAGTAATGTGGCAGAGCAAGCAGAAACACACCTCTTCACTCAGAATGTCTCAGCTTCCCTTCCCACATTGTCTCCAGCTGTTTCTCAGACAGGACTTTTTTTTTTTTTTTTTTCATTTTTATTTTATATTAGAGTGTCTCAGTGGAAACTTTCCTATTTCTTTTCACGGGGCTTCCCTGGTGGCTCAGATGGTAAAGAATCCTCCTGCAATGCAGGAGACCCAGGTTCAATCCCTGGGTCAGGAAGACGCCCTGGAGAAGGGAATAACAACCCACTCCAGGATTCTTGCCTGGAGAATTCCATGGACAGAGCAGCCTAACAGGCTGCAGTCCATGGGGTCGCAAAGAGTCAGACACGACTGAGCAACTGACACACACACAATATAGCTGATTTACAATGTTATGTTGATTTCAGGTGTACAGCAAAATTTATACATACACAAATATCCATTTTTTTCAGGTTCTTTCCCCATATAGGTTATTGCAGAATACTGAGCAGAGTTCCCTGTGTTGTATATTAAGTCCTTGTTGCTTAGGAGCCTTTGTTTCCCTTTCTCGGTGGGCAACATATCTGACTTGAAAGTAAAGGACAGCATCCTGTATAATGGGTAAAGATTGAATATCTACAAGTGTTTATTTTCTTATTGTTTAAAAAATCATTTTCCTAAGAAGTTTAAGAGACACAAAACTCTGTGGATGATTTAAAAAGTGCACTGATATGAATGGAGAAGAGAAAGCTCATTCTGCCTCTTCAGTCATCCCACTAGTGTCTGACACAGAAGATTGGTTTTTTCCTTTCATTCTTGATATTTACATTAAATAATGAAATTTATTAATTAATAATTTAATAAACCATGATAACAATAGCAGTATATAATATCTGTAGCGGTCATGTAATTTATTATCCAATCTGGGGCTTTTGAGAGTGAAAGGGAGTGCTAACAATCTTTAATACAGGATAAGATGCTGGGAAAGACTGAGGGCAGGCGGAGAAGGGGACAACAGAGGATGAGATGGTTGGATGGCATCACCGACTCAATGGACATGAGTTTGGGTAAACTCCGGGGGTTGGTGATGGACAGGGAAGCCTGGTGTGCTGGGGTTCATGGGGTCGCAAAGAGTCAGATACGACTGAGCGACTGAACTAAACTGAACTGAATTGAACTGAAGAAGCTTAATCTTATATCCTGACATACATTCACCCTAATAACAGAAATAGCACAGATTCTAGAGTTAGACCCAGATTTCAGTTCCAATTCCCCACGTACCTGCCTGCTATGTGAGTGCAGACATGCTTTTCACCTCCAAAGCCCCTCTTTGTTCGTTTGATATCAATACTTACCTTGCAAGAGTGTTCCAAGGGTTAAGTGAGATAGTATATGTGAAATCAGCTAGCCTGGCACAGGGCTGGCATCCCAAATGCAGACATGTTCTTTGCTTCCTAGCAGTATTCCAGGGTTAGTGAGTTTGTCCCTTTCCTCATTTAGTCATGCACTCCTGAGTGAATTGGACAAGTGTGTTTTTTTGTTTTTTGGCCATGCCACACAGCATGTGGAATCTGGGATCTTAGTTCCCTGATCTGGGATTGAACCCACACCCCATGCATTGGAAGCATGGAGTCTTAACCATTGGACCACCAGGGCTATCCCAGACAAGCATGTATTGAACAAAAGCAACACATCTCCACAAGGGATGTTATGGAAACTTGTGGAGGTAATATATTTGGTTGTCACTATGACTTTCGGGGCCACTGTTGGCATTGAGCAGGAGGTGTCAAAGACACTAGACATCCTGAGATATGCAGAAAAATCCTGGACAACAAAGGCTTGTCCTTCAAACTCTCTGGACCTCTTAGTGTCCCAGTGGACATTCATTTTGGTGAAAAAAGAAAAAAATCTCTTCATAAATCTGAGCTTAGAGACCAATTTTATTTTACACATAAATGCACAACATTTTTCACAGAGTTTCAATATGCATTAGATTTTCCAGGAATGTATCAGCAGTGTAAATTAAGGGAAGGCCTGAAAGATGATGCTGTGAAAGTGCTGCACTCAATATGCCAGCAAGTTTGGAAAACTCAGCAGTGGCCACAGGACTGGAAAAGGTCAGTTTTCATTCCAATCCCAAAGAAAGGCAATGCCAAAGAATGCTCAAACTACCACACAGTTGTACTCATCTCACACGCTAGTAAATTAATGCTCAAAATTCTCCAAGCCAGGCTTCAGCAGTACCTGAACCGTAAACTTCCAGATGTTCAAGCTGGTTTTAGAAAAGGCAGAGGAACCAGAGATCGAATTGCCAACCTCTGATGGATCATGGAAAAAGCAAGAGAGTTCCAGGAAAACATCAATTTCTGCTTTATTGACTATGCCAAAGGCTTTGATTCTGTGGATCACAATAAACTGTGGAAAATTCTTCAAGAGATGGGAAGACCAGACCACCTGACCTGCCTCTTGAGAAACCTATATGCAGGTCAGGAAGCAACAGCTAGAAATGGACATGGAACAACAGACTGGTTCCAAACAGGAAAACGAGTACGTCAAGGCTGTATATTGTCACCCTATTTATTTAACTTCTATGCGGAGTACATCATGAGAAACACTGGGCTGGAAGAAGCACAAGCTGGAATCAAGATTGCTGGGAGAGACATCAATAACCTCAGATATGCAAATGACACCACCCTTATGGCAGAAAGACAGGAGGAACTAAAAAGCCTCTTGATGAAAGTGAAAGAGGAGAGTGAAAAAGTTGGCTTAAAGCTCAACATTCAGAAAACGAAGATCATGGCATCTGGCCCCATCACTTCATGGGAAATAGATGGGGAAACAGTGGAAACCATGTCAGACTTTATTTTGGGGGGCTCCAAAATCACTGCAGATGGTGATTGCAGCCATGAAATTAAAAGATGCTTACTCCTTGGAAGAAAAGTTATGACCAACCTAGATAGCATATTCAAAAGCAGAGACATTACTTTGCCAAGAAAGGTCCATCTCGTCAAGGCTATGGTTTTTCCTGTGGTCATGTATGGATGTGAGAGTTGGACTGTGGAGAAAGCTGAGTGCCGAAGAATTGATGCTTTTGAACTGTGGTGTTGGAGAAGACTCTTGAGAGGCCCTTGGACTGCAAGGAGATCCAACCAGTCCATCCTAGAGGAAATCAGTCCTGGGTGTTCATTAGAAGGACTGATACTGAAGCTGAAACTCCAGTACTTTGGCCACCTCATGCAAAGAGTTGACTCATTGGAAACGACCCTGATGCTGGGAGGGATTGGAGGCAGGAGGAAAAGGGAACGACAGAGGATGAGATGGCTGGATGGCATCACTGACTCGATGGACATGAGTTTGAGTGAACTCCACGAGTTGGTGATGGACAGGGAGGTCTGGCATACTGTGATTCATGGGGTCTCAAAGAGTTGGGTATGACTGAGCGACTGAACGGAACTGAACACTTTGTTCAGAATTTTACCAAGAGTTGCTCACCATCTCAGGAACTCCTGTTGCTAGTAGCAATACATCTGCAGTGGACTGCAATGGTAAAATGGCGAAGATTATGTCAGTCACTAATACAACACAACTGTCTTCAGCTGCAGGGGATTCCCCATAGAGAAATTAGCATCTGACTTCATGTCTGCTGGCATGGCCAAGCTTGAGAATTTACATAATGAAATCACATTTTTTCTTACAAATTATTTTCCTTTTCACTTTTTTCATTTTTCTTTTATTTCTTTTTAATAACAGGACATTGTATTCACCAGGGCTTCCCTGGTAGCTCAGTGGTAAAGAATCTGTCAGCAGTAAAAATCTGCCTGCAATGCAGGAGATGTGGGTTTGAGCACTGGATGGGGAAGATCCCCTGGAGGAGGGCATGGCAGCCCACTCCAGTATTCTTGCCTGGGAAATTGCATGGACAGAGGAGCCTAGAGGGGTATAGTCCACGGGGTCACAGAAGAGTCGGACGTGACTTAGTGACTAAAGAGCAACACTTGTATTCACAGCAGAAACTGGTAAATGCCCACCAAAAGGTAAATTCTCCTCTGTCTCCTGGGCCCCCAACTAGACTTGATTTCCCAGCCACCTTTGCGGTTAGCTGTGGTCATGTGACTGAGTTCCAGCCAAAGGCCTCTGAGAAATGATGCACAACACTTCCAGGCCTGGCCCGTGAAAACCTCGTGCACTCACCCCCCCATGTCTGCTTCTGCTCACCACCAACTGTTTACCTGCCCAGTCCTATGATAGAAACTAGAAATAAATTTCTGTTGTATTTAAGCCATTAAATATCGGGTCTATTTGTTTTAGCAGTTGGAGAACCTTAACTAAGTCAATGTGGTTTTCTTTTTTTTAATACTCATACATGGATTTCATGTTAAGATAGTAACGAGGGCATTATAAAATATTAGCTATAAAAGGGGCCTTAGGTTTAATTGAGTTGAGATCCACTAGCCTAGATTGTGGAAGGTTTTCTAAGAACTATAAACTGAAGAACACATTGACCGAATTCATCAAGTCCAACATAGTGTGTGCAACTACAGACACACACGTGTGCAGTTAATCACTAATTCCAGGCAGTGTGTAATGAGAACAACTGAATTATACAGATCAGTAACCTCCAACTTTTTTCATTTTGCAACTTCATTAGCTAAAAACTTTGTGAGCAAGCACACTCTCTATATATCTACATTTTTCATAGAATTCAAGACACTATCAACTGTATATCACATCTTACATCCCATGAAGAGAGAAAAATATTTTTGCAAATTAAATTGGGACAAAAAGCTTTCTTTAGGCATCAGTTGTAAAATACATCCTAATATGAGGATGTTAAAATGTGAACCAATGAGGATCTTAGAATTGCTGAAAATTGGTCATATACTTCTAAATGAATATATTAAGTCCATTTAAAAATATTCACAAAAATTGGTATTTAAAAGGCTGAAATTTATAAGCAAAATTTTCACTACTTTCATGTTGTACACCAAAGGATTGCCATAGGCACCCCACTTTGAAAACCACAGACATAGGTCCTTTGTGGGTTCCGAAGAGAGAGGGTTCCTATTGGCCATGCCTGTGAGGCTCTGGAAAAGTGGAAGAGAGTCTAGATGGAAGATGCTTCCAAGTACAGGACAGAGGTGTTTGGGGGACTGAGAATGGACCTCAGGTCTGGAAGTGACTGAGATGCTGAGCTTCCGTGTTAGAGCTAATGACAGAAATACTGTAGCCAGGAGAGGAACCTAGTCTTGGGAGAAATGATAAATAACTCAAGGGGAAAAGAGGCTGTCCAAGGAGAGCCCACCTTGAACAGAGTGAGCAAAGGATAGCTGGGCTCTGGATTTCACGTCGGCGTGGGAGAAGAATTTCAGTAGGTGCCATGTAAGTTGGATCTGGTAAGCCAGGTGTGGATTTCCTGCGCCCAAATCTCCTCACTACTGACTGTCACAGCGCCTGAAATTTCTCCTTTGAAAATTAATCTTTGTCAGGTAAAGGACTGGAGGCCCCAATTAAACTACAATTCCCCTAATGAAAGTAAGGTCTTTATTTCTTGTGAGTTAATATTTCAAAGGGAACAGGTTGCTGAGAGGAAAATGGTTTAGAAATACAGCGGGAAAGCTGGAGGTGGGAGAAAGTAGTAACCCAAAGTGGAGAAAATGTACTAACAGGAGAGATGGGAGGCTATGGCACCTACTGAAGGAAATTTTATGTTCACAATCTGCTTATGGAGTCTTGGATTCTGCACTGAATTTTATATATATATATAAATTACAAACATATAATTAACATAAACAATTATATATATTAATCACCTTATGAGAAAATGCACATCCATATATACTGCAATCATATATAAAACACACACACAATGTATAATTATATGTAATATATGTCTTTATAAGTATTTTGATCATATACATATTCCTGAATTTTTTTCTTCTCTGAAAACACACATACATATATTTGATACATAATAATTATTATATATAATTATATTCAATTGAAATAATAAAAAGAATAGCATCATTATTATATCAGAATTATAATTATGTGTCATGTACATATGTTTTCTTACAAGGTGGTTTCTAGTAAGAGAAAAATGATAAGAAAACTCAGAAATAGCCATTTGTAACATTTTCTCAGCCTAAAAGCAAGAGAAGAAATCATAAGTGAAAAGTCCTATTAGGTTTGAATAGATAATTTCAAAATTAACAAGGGAAAGTACCACCAAAACCAAGATTAAAAGGCAAACAGAGGAATACATTTTCAGTAAATACAACAAAGGGTTGCTCTCTTTGCTGCATAAAGGGTTCAAGCAATTCAATGAGGGAAATGCAAAAACCCTAAACATAAGCAAGGATGCATACAGACAGTCTGAAAAAGAAGAACTCTCATTAGTCAGTGGATACAAGGTCCGTGAGGGAGGGACCATGTCTGTGTGTTCACCATTGGAGCCCCAGGCCCTGGTCAGTGCTGTGTCACCTGTTAAGTAAATATTTGTTGAATGATTGATTTAATGAATGAACTCATTAATATAAGAAAAAGTCAATCTTGTGCTAATCAAATGCATGAAAATTAAATTTTTTTGTCCATAACTGAGCAAATATTTTTTAAATGGAGGAATATCCAAAGAATATCTAAAGGAATATCCAAAGTAATTAATATCTGTTGGATCATTGAAAAAGCAAGAAAGTTCCAGAAAAACATCAATTTCTGCTTTATCGACTATGCCAAAGCCTTTGATCGTGTGGACCACAACAAACTGTGGAAAATTTTTAAAGAGATGGGAATACCAGACCACCTGACCTGCCTCTTAAAAAATCTGTATGATGAGGTGATCACTAATCTAGAGCCAGACATCTTGGAAAGTGAAGTCAAGTGGGCCTTGGAAAGCATCACTACAAACAAAGCTAGTGGAGGTGATGGAATTCCAGTTGAGCTCTTTCAAATCCTGAAAGATGATGCTGTGAAAGTGCTGCACTCAATATGCCAGCAAGTTTGGAAAACTCAGCAGTGGCCACAGGACTGGAAAAGGTCAGTTTTCATTCCAATGTCAAAGAAAGGCAATGCCAAAGAATGCTCAAACTACTGCACAATTGCACTCATCTCACACGCTAGTAAAGTAATGCTCAAAATTCTCCAAGCCAGGCTTCAGCAATATGTGAACCGTGAACTCCCTGATGTTCAAGCTGGTTTTAGAAAAAGCAGAGGAACCAGAGATCAAATTGCCAACATCTGCTGGATCATGGAAAAAGCAAGAGAGTTCCAGAAAAACATCAATTTCTGCTTTATTGACTATGCCAAAGCCTTTGACTGTGTGGATCACAATAAACTGTGGAAAATTCTGAAAGAGATGGGAATACCAGACCACCTAACCTGCTTCTTGAGAAATCTGTATGCAGGTCAGGAAACAACAGTTAGAACTGGACATGGAACAACAGACTGGTGCCAAATAGGAAAAGGAGTACGTCAAGGCTGTATATTGTCACCCTGGTTATTTAACTTATATGCAGAGTACAGCATGAGAAACGCTGGACTGGAAGAAACACAAGCTGAAATCAAGATTGCTGGGAGAAATATCAATCACCTCAGATATGCAGATGACACCACCCTTATGGCAGAAAGTGAAGAGGAGCTAAAAAGCCTCTTGATGAAAGTGAAAGAGGAGAGTGAAAAAGTTGGCTTAAAGCTCAGCATTCAGAAAACGAAGATCATGGCATCTGGTCCCATCACTTCATGGGAAATAGATGGGGAAACAGTGGAAACAGTGTCAGACTTTATTTTGGGGGGCTCCAAAAATCACTGCAGATGGTGACTGCAGCCATGAAATTAAAAGATGCTTACTCCTTGGAAGAAAAGTTATGATCAACCTAGATAGTATATTCAAAAGCAGAGACATTACTTTGCCGACTAAGGTCTGCCTAGTCAAGGCTATGGTTTTTCCTGTGGTCATGTATGGATCTGAGCGTTGGACTGTGAAGAAGGCTGAGCGCCAAAGAATTGATGCTTTTGAACTGTGCTGTTGGAGAAGACTCTTGAGAGGCCCTTGGACTGCAAGGAGACCCAACCAGTCCATTCTGAAGGAGATCAGCCCTGGGATTTCTTTGGAAGGAATGATGCTAAAGTGAAGCTCCAGTACTTTGGCCACCTCATGCAAAGAGTTGACTCGTTGGAAAAGACTCTGATGCTTGGAGGGATTGGGGGCAGGAGAAGAAGGGGACGACCGAGGATGAGATGGCCGGATGGCATCACAGACTCGATGGATGTGAGTCTGAGTGAACTCCGGGAGATGGTGATGGACAGGGAGGCCTGGCGTGCTGCGATTCATGGGGTCACAAAGAGTCAGACACGACTGAGTGACTGAACTGAACTGAACAGATGCAGGTCAGGAAACAACAGTTAGAACTGAACATGGAACAACAGACTGGTTCCAAATCAGGCAAGGAATATGTCAAGGCTGTATACTGTCACCCTGCTTATTGAACTTCTATGCAGAGCACATCATGGGAAACACTGGGCTGGATGAAGCACAAGCTGGAATCTCAAGATTGTGGGGAGAAATATCAATAACCTCAGATATGCAGATGATGCCACCCTTATGGCAGAAAGCAAAGAAGAACTAAAGAGCCTCTTGATGAAAGTGAAAGAGGAGACTGAAAAAGTTGGCTTAAAGCTCAACATTCAGAAAACAAAGATCATGGCATCTGGCCCCATCACTTCATAAGAAATAGATGGGGAAACAGTGGAAACTGTGAGACTTTATTCTCTTGGGCTGCAAAATCACTGTAGATGGTGACTGCAGCCATGAAATTAAAAGACGCCTGCTCCTTAGAAGAAAAGTTGTGATCAACCTAGATAGCATATTAAAAAGCAGAGACATACTTTGCTAATAAAGGTCCATCTAGTCAAAGCTGTTTTTCCAGTAGTCATGTATGGATGTGAGAGTTGGACTATAAAGAAAGCTGAGTCCTGAAGAACTGATGCTTTTGAACTATGGTGTTGGAGAAGACTCTTGAGAGTCCCTTGGACTGCAAGGAGATCCAACCAGACCATACTAAAGAAAATCAGTCCTGAATATTCATTGGAAGGACTGATACTGAAGCTGAAACTGCAATACTTTGGCCACCTGATGCAAAGGACTGACTCATTGGTAAAGACCCTGATGCTGGGAAAGATCGAAGGCCAGAGGAGAAGGGGACGACAGAGGATGAGATGGTTGGATGGCATCACCAACTCGATAGACATGAGTTTGGGTGAATTCTGGAAGTTGGTGATGGACAGGGAGGCCTGGTGTGCTGTGGTTCATGGGGTTCACAAAGAGTTGGACAGGACTGAGTGATTGAACTGAACTGAACTGAAAGTAATTAAGTATAATGAAAAGGGCTTTCTCATGGGAATCAATGGTATGACTCAAAAGGAAAGCAGTTTGTCAACAACATTAACCTTGATGTGTCAGAACTTTTCACTGCTCACCTCCTTCTTTTTTCTAAATTCTTCTTTTATTTAATTACTTTATTTAGGTTGTATGGGGTCTTCATTGCTGTGCACAGGCTTTCTCTAGTTGAGGCGAGTGGCTCTGTGCTCTATTGTGGTGCATGGGCTTCTCATTGCTGTGGCATCTCTTGTTATAGAACAGAGGCTCTAGGCGTGTGGGCATTAGTAGCTGCAGCACGTGGCCAGCAGTGGTGGCTCTTGGGCTCAAAAGTGTGGCACATGAAATTAGCTGCTTCGCAGCATACAGAATCTTCCCAGACCAGGGGTCCAACTCCAGTCCCCTGCATTGGCAGGCAGATTCTTTACCATTGAGCCATCAGGGAAGTCTTCACCTACTTCTTATGCGTGGCAAAAACATACCTCCTCACCCTGCTTCCCCTCCTTGGAGTCAGAACTCGCTGTGTACCTAGTTCTGCCCACTGGGTTATGGGCAGAGGTGATGATGTGAGTCACTTCTGGACGGAAGCAGTTAGCAACATGCCCCTGAAGATGTGATCATGGAAGAGGCCCCGCTGAGAAGGTGGAGCCAAAAGACTGAACAGCCTGGACTGCAGAAGGAAGACAGCAGCTTCAGAGAGTAACCTGAACTGAAAGATGATGTGTGGGACTAGGAACTAAACTCTTAATTGCATTTTGTTAGGTCATCGAGACATGAGGGCTGCTTTCCTGTGGCACACCTAGCTTATTTGATTAATATGTTTATTTCATTCTGTTCATGTGAATATCTATTGAACTAAGCACCTACTATAAGACAGACCCAGAAATTCCATTTATGAAGAAAGAGAAAATCATCCTAAATAAGGAAAAAGATATTTATATATGAAGATGCTCATTGTAAGGTTATTTTAAAACCAACATTCCCATAATAGAACAGTAACTCTCAAAAGAAAAATGTATCACATGCACTTAGTAGATATTTATAAAGAAGTAATACATGGGAAAATATTTGTGACTGTCATTCTCTTAAATTTCCTATGCATATTGAAAAACCAGATTGAAAGAAAAAACACAAAAAATGTTGAAGTGTGGTTTTGTTGAGTGGTGAAAATTAAGATCATTTTTCCTCTTTATTTCTTTCTACTTTTTAAAATTTTCTAAGTATTTAAAAATAAAATGGTATTAATTTTCATAATGAAAAGCAGTCATCCTCTCCTAATGTTTAGATTTATAACAAATCGGTATTTGTGTTGTATCTTATTGCTAAGATTTTATTTTAAAAAACTTTGGAAACAAACCTTTCCCAAGTTACTCTAAAATCCAAATGGTGGGTGATCTTTATATTTTTTGCTACCATTTATTTGTAGAAATGCAGACATTGCAAATTTTAAGGAAAATTTTTCTATCTATTCATCTTTGTTAAAGACATTGCAAACTCCTTATTGATGTTTTTAAAACAGAATCTGATCTTGAGCAAGACCCTCCTCCTCTCTGGAACCCATTGTCTTTGTCTGAACAACAGAAGGCTGGGTCTAATAATCTCTTAGACTCCTGCCAACTCTAGCAGCCTAAGATTCTATATTCAAGTGAAATAAGAAGTTAATAATTTCAGATGGCAGAGGTGTCATTCAAGCAGGTTTTGGAAAAACATTTGTCTCATCAGTTGTGTGAACAGGTATCTATGGAAACAATTTATATTTGCATTCAAGGGAGATAATCATGTATGAATTTATCTCCATATTATCTTCACAAAGATAAGCTGTACTGGGGCAAAGCTTCTAATAGTATGTACTAGTAGATACGTCTTTACACCTTCTTGGTTGAATCAAGTAAAAATCAGGATGAGATACCATCAGAGTTTCAAAGACTGGAAGGTTTCACTTGAAAATAAGCTATAGGGATCCAGAAAGTCACAGTATTCAGTAGACACGATTTTTTGAAGCTTGAGAAAAACACTCTTGGAAGATGGCAGAACTAACCAAGAAAACATGGAAAGCAGAAGAGAAAAACTAGAAGCAACCAGTATCATTTTTTCTTCAACCTGAGTCATTTTTAAAAATTATTTATTCTTGATGGAAGGATAATTGCTTTATAGTACTGCACTGGTTAACTGGGTCATTTTTAACCAATGATTAGCTGCTCATCTCTGGGCCTGAGTTTCTTCTGCATGTAGAAAAGGAGAGACCTTAACCAGATGATGTCTAAGATTCCTTGCAGCTCTAATATTAACAGTGACTGAGCTAGCATTTAGTATTTTTGTTATCATGTGATGTCTTTCAGCACCAGATGAAGAACCCAAAGTCCAGGCTATGTGCAAAGAGGTGCTCTATGCTTTGATATTGCCTAATAAGGAGCACTGGTATCTTCCAGTTAACAGTTCTCAACTCCTCTACCTGTATTATTCAGGACTCTGGACACCAGTGACAAAACCTGAACATGATTTAGCTTAACTGGAAAGGGGGAGCCTTGGCTCATGTAAACACATCACTGAAAGAACGTGGGTCAGGTGACAAAGGACAATGGATTCAGAAACTCAAACTCTGTCCAGACTCTCCCAGCCCTTTGGGTGTCGAGGGCTATGTGTATCATGTCCCCTTTATCATGAGGGATGTGACTATGGGCAGCTCTGGGTCCTAAGCTTAGGACCAGAAAGAAAAACTAGCTCTCCACGTATATCAGGTAGAGACACTGATCACACAGCTTGGGTTACTGCCCAGTGCCTGAGTTGATTATCATGCCCAGAGGTGGGAAATATGATGATCTGGCTCAGCATTTGCCCAGTCTTTGTTGTCAAGAAGATTTGAGTCTGTTATTAGGAGTTGAAGGAAAAGATGCTGAACAGAAAAATTTAGCTGGTGTACTTGTTTTCTGCTTCTTGCATGTAGCAAGTAATCACAACCATAACGGCTTAAAACAGCTCCATCTGTGAGTTCACAGAGCTGTAAGTCAGAGGGCTGTGCTTGGCATGACTGGATTCTCTACTCAGGATTTCACAAAGCTAGAAGGTGTTCACAAGGTTTTGTTCCCCTTGGAAGCACGAGGTCATCTTCTGAAGTCATGTGGTTTTAGCAGTATTCAGTTCCTTGTGGGTGTGGGACTGAGGTCCTCGTTTCCTTGCTGGCTGCTCTCAGCTCCTAAAAGCTTCTCACCTACCTTGCCACATGGCCCCCACCATCCTCAAAGCCAGCCAGAGCTGAATCTGTCTCACTCTCCCAGTCTTTTTCACCAGAAAGAGCCCAATCCTTTTTAAGAGTTAATTTGATTAGTTCAGCCTTGCCCCAGGATCGTCTCCCTATTTTAAAGTCAATTGATTTAATGCCTTAATTATATATGAAAAATCCCTTTGCTGGAGTACCTACCTTAGTGTCTGAGTAGGTGAAGGCAGCAGAGGGTGGGATAAGAGGGTGGGAATTGGGGACCATCTTAGAATTGTCCCAACTACCACTGCTACCTGAGCTTAGGAATTTTAAATCAATCTTGAGCAGACCTATTCCAAAAGGCCAATCATTCCAAGACTTGAGTTTACTCACGTAAGCAATTAGTCTGATAAAATGAATTAGTTGCCCAAGAGTTAGGTAAACTCAAGCCTTGAACTCTTAGGCAACTAATTCATTTATCAGGCTAGTTGCTTGACTTGTATATAATGAAATGATTGAATATATTTGTTATTATTAATCTGATTCTCAATTTTAGGAAGATGGAGTGTAAACTAAAAGCAGAGATTGCTTAGTCAAAAGCACATTTTAAACACTTTCTGCATGCTCTTGCCCTGTGATCCCCTAAACTCAATTCAGTTCCCTGTTGTACACTCTTATGGGGCCCTGTTCCTTTCACTTGTGATGCTCTTCACTGCTTATTCAACATCAGCCCTCTAGACTACATATTGATAGCATTAGTGCCTGGCATACGGAATAAATATTTCTAAAACAGAGAGGACAGGTGTCACATCATACCTCGGGTGGACTTGTGGGCTTAGGGCCATGCCAGCACACATGGTAAGCGTTCCATCAAAATGGAAGGACTTCCCTGGTGGGCCAGTGGTTAAGAATCCGCCTTGCAATGCAGGGGGGATGCTGGTTCAATCCCTGGTCGGGGAACTAAGATCCCACATGCCGCAGAGCAACTAAGCCTGCATGTCACAACTACTGAACCCAAGCACCACACTGATGAGTTTGGACTTGAACAACGGGAACCAATGAGAGTTTTTGAATGGGGAGTGGCATTAGCTGTGTGCATGCATGCAAAGTCATTTCCAGTCACATCTGACTCATTGGTTAGCTGTGCATTCTCAAGCAAATATTTTGTCATTTGGAACCTCAGGTTTCTGGTGAGAGGAGTTAGGTTGCCCAAGGACAAAGAGACGTGCACATCCTCTGAATGTCATAATTCATTGCATAACTGTATGAAAGTCACGGCATTTTGCCTTCACCTTTTTGCACTCCTCACAAGGCAAGACAACCTGCTAAGAGACCAACTCTGTGAAGCTCATTTCACTTCTGTTTATTTAAGCGGGACTACCCTTGTGACTGCCTCTTGAGAAACCTGTATGCAGGTCAGGAAGCAAAAGTTAGAACTGGACATGGAACAACAGACTGGTTCCAAATAGGAAAAGGAGTACATCAAGGCTGTATAATGTCACCCTGCTCATTTAACTTATATGCAGAGTACATCGTGAGAAACACTGGACTGGAAGAAGCACAAGCTGGAATCAAGATTGCCAGGAGAAATATCAATAACCTCAGATATGCAGATGACACCACCTTTATGGCAGAAATTGAAGAACTAAAGAGCCTCTTGATGAAAGTGAAACAGGAGAGTGAAAAAGTTGGCTTAAAACTCAACATTCAGAAAACGAAGATCATGGCATCTGGTCCCATCATTTCATGGCAAATAGATGGGGAAACAGTGGGAACAGTGTCAGACCTTATTTTTGGGGGGCTCCAAAATCACTGCAGATGGTGATTGCAGCCATGAAATTAAAAGATGCTTACTCCTTGGAAGGAAAGTTATGACCAACCTAGATAGCATATTCAAAAGCAGAGACATTACTTTGCCAACAAAGGTCCATCTAATCAAGGCTATGGTTTTTCCAGTGGTCATGTATGGATGTAAGAGTTGGACTGTGAAGAAAGCTGCGTGCCAAAGAATTGATGCTTTTGAACTGTGGTGTTGGAGAAGACTCTTGAGAGTCCCTTGGACTGCAAGGAGATCCAACCAGTCCATCCTAGAGGAAATCAGTCCTGGGTGTTCATTGGAGGGATTGATGCTGAAGCTGAAACTCCAATATTTTGGCCAGCTCCTGTGAAGAGTTGACTCATTGGAAAAGACCCTGATGCTGGGAGAGATTGGGGGCAGGAGGAGAAGGGGACGACAGAAGATGAGATGGCTGGATGGCATCACCGACTCGATGGGCACGAGTCTGAATGAACTCTGGGAGTTGCTGATGGACAGGGAGGCCTGGCGTGCTGTGATTCATGGGGTCGCAAAGAGTCGGGCACAACTGAGTGACTGAACTGAACTGAACTGAACCCTTGTGACTGAGTAGTTCTTTCTAACCCTGTGTTGTTGCTGCCTGGGCAGAGGAAGTATCCAAATGTGGAGGGGATTTGAAGTCCTTTATTATGGGGAAAGTCTCCCATCTGCTTTGCAACTTTACTTCTGGGCAATAAGCAGAGATTCCTTTCTAGCTTGTTAATATTCATTCCAAAAACTACTGAAGGAGATGAAAGCTTGAGTTTAAATTTGTCAAGTATGTTTTAGCAGCAAAAAAAAAAAAAGAAAGAAAAGACAATCGAAACACAGACACACACAGACAGACACACACTCACGCAGGCTTGCTGCTGCTGTTGTTGTCATTCCATCCTGGGATTACTTGGTTTAGAAAGCTGATAATGCACGAAACACTCCCTATAGAATGTCCTAGCCGGGGAGTGAGCTATGCGATAAGGATCCCATATATGGGAGTGTGACTAAGCTCTGAGAGAAAACATGGCAGAGATGGCTGGCTACAAATCTGGGATAATTCCTCGAGAAGGAAAAAAAAAGAAGGAAGGGTAACAAAACCCGCGGTGCACAGGAAATGCCTGGCTCGCAGAGGGCAAGCACGTTTGTGTGGGAAAAACACACAGCTTGACCAGCGCCAGCTCCCAGCAGAAAGATGTTTTCAAAATACTGTCTCCCCAACTTTCAGATGTCTAAGAGGCTCTTTGGGGACTTTTGAAAAAGACCTTGGCCCTTCAGGTCGGGACATTTTTGAACAGCCTTTCTCACAGGCTTAGCTCTGTGTTCCTTGCAAACTGCTAAATCCCTCAACCTCTAGATTCTGTTTTGAAGTCATAAATTTCTCTCCAGGCATCTTGGTTTTCAGAAACCAGCAGGGCGTGTTTCATTTGTGAACAACTGGAAGAAAGCAACTTTATTGCCAACATTTTTTTTTAAGATTTTTTTTAAACTTTCATTGCCTTTTAATTTTACATAAAGGTATGCCCTGTCTGCCAGATGTTGGAAAGTGCAATGGAATTAATGTAGCTTAATCCTCAGAATCGCACTGGTTTGCTAGTCTAAAAATATCTCAACAGGCTAAAATGTTAGGCTGAATTTGCAAAATATAAACGAGAAGAGATAGATGTAATGCCCCTCATTTAGCTTCAAAAATTCAGCTGCACGAGTGCATTTAGGAAGTTATCTACCTGTAAGTCCACTCATCCTAGCCCCATTTCCCTGCAGACCAGACCATTGGAGGTGGTTTCAGTGGGGTTTGGATTATAGCCCCAGCCCTGACCCTTGCAGATGTGTATGTTTGGGGCAAGCCACTTCACTGAACCTCAGGGTTCTCACCTGAAAAATGAAAAAAAATAAATCTTTTCCCAGAGATGGGTAAACATGAAATGAGATCACAAATTAAAGCATTGATCACTAAGTTCTCACCAAATAAATGCCTGTTGTTATTAGATCATCAGCCTCACCCTATAGCTCAAACAGTAAAAAAATCTGCCTGCAGTGCAGGACACTAGGGTTCGATCCCTGGGTTGGGAGGATCCTCTGGAGAAGGGAATGGCAATCCACTCCAGTATTCTTGCCTGGAGAATTCCATGGACAGAGAAGCCTGGTGGGTTACAGTCCATGGGGTTGCAAAGAGTCAGATATGACTGAGTGACTAACACACACACACACACATACACACACACTCTACATGGGAACCACTTTGGAGGACACCAATCAGTGGGCCCCACTCAGCTTTTGGTATTTCTGCTATAAGCCACATTTGTAAGGGTCAATACATTGAAAATGTTAAAGCTAAAGCAAGTTTCATCAGAATAGCTTAAATCACACAATCTGCTACCCACTCCAGTATCCTGGCCTGGAGAATTCCATGGACTGTAGAGTCCTTGGGGTCGCAAAGAGTCGGAAATGACTGAGCTACTTTCATTTTCACTTTCACAATCTGAAGAACATTATTTCTTCAATAAAGTTCATTACTATTTCAATAATTATTTCATCATTATTTCAATAATTGACTATATATTTTTTCCTTAGTGAAGCAAGTAAGGATTTATTAGGAAGGAAAAAAAGTACAGTACATGTGGAGAGACACATGGATGGGCTCAGACAGAGTCACTGAGTGGAACCCTCGTGGCAGTTTGAATCGCTTATGTGGGGCCTTTTTTCTGGGCTTCCTTTGGCCAGTCATTTTGATTTGCCTGGATCCATCCATGTTTGGTATATCTCAGGATCCTCCCACGTGCACACACATCTCTCTCTTTTTTTAACCTTAAGCTTTTTCTTTTGTCTTGAGATATAGCTGATTAGCAATGTTGTAGTAGTTTCAGGCAAGCAGTGAAGGGACTCAGCCATACGTATACAGGTATCTATTCTGGCCCAAACCCTTCTCCCATCCAGGCTGCCACATAATGTGGAGCAGAGTTCCATGTGCTATATAATAGGTCTTTGTTGATTATCCATTTTAAATATAGCAGTGTGTCCATGACCTTCCCAAAGTCAAGTTCATTTTCTAAGTCTGTGGTGTGCACACATCTCTTAGCCAAGATGGATCCAACCGCAAAGGTCTGTGGGTTGATTATACATGTTTTTTACTATTTCAGTTGACATCTCTGTATCAATCTTTCTTGTAAGTCCCAGGTTGAATGTCAAGGTCACTGCCCTCTTCCCTCACCTCCTTGGGAGGCTGGTAGCTCAAAGCAGCTCATGACCCAGGTAGAGTTACCGTCAATCCTCTTCGTGTCTGCTTTCTTATTCCTGCTCACATTTAATGTGCTGATTTTCATCTCTTTCCTTTTCTCCTGGGCTCGCTCACTCCCGCTCTCTCTCTGATACTTAGAGTCATAAAGTTTTCAGACGACTGTTACTGCTACTGCTTTGCCTCTTTATAGTGACTGTTTGGGTTCAAATCCTCTGTTACTTAAATCTTTTGACCTCTGTGCCTCCATTTCCCTACCAGTAAAATGACTTGGAGCATGAAAAGACCTGCTTCTGACAGTGTTATGGAGATCCACCTGTGCTGTGTTCGAGGCCACGAGGCTCAATGAAAAGAGTGAGAGCTTTAGACCTGGAGGCGCCTGCCTTCAAATCTCAGTTCAACCATTTTTCAATTGTGTGGACATGAACAGTAACTTCATGTCTCTTGGCCTGATTTCTCATTTGGAACATAAAGCAGCAGACTGTTGTTGCTTGCCACATATCCATTTCTCATTTTCTTCAACCAATAAAAGCCTGATTGCGTTTGGAGCTGAAATATGCTCAGATAAAAAATTTTCATTTCCACTCTCCCATCTGATACTGGCCATGAACTGGAAGTAGAAGCCACCGAGGACAGTGGATGGAAGGTTATTCTAAAAGAATAGCCTGGGCTGCTGTGAGCTTCTGCCTTTGCCTTTCCTCTTCTCGTCCCCCCAGAATCTGAACACAATGCCTGGAGGGACAGCAAGTGGCCCCATAACCCCAACGTGCTAAACATGAGGATGAAGACTATAACTAAGGAGGGCTGAACAGAAAGAGGGAGAGCCCTTCTCTGATCGCCTAGCAGGGTTCCCAGCAAGTCCTGGGCTGCCCACTCCCAGGCTTGCAAAACACGTTACTGTTCAAATAGATCCCCATCTTTTAAGTTTTTATTGGTCAGTTTGTGTGTTATTTGGAGTCAGACTCTTCTCAAAATGGACATCCACAAGAACTAAAGTGATACTTGCTTCCCAGGATCCTTGTGAGAATAAAATAGGTTCAGTGTACAAAGCGTTTAGGGTTTTGGCATCTTGGCACACGGAAGACTTCTAATAACTGCCCATTCCTTTCCTGCTTCCCATCATCACATTTTGCATTTTCCTTGGTACAAGTAATTATCAGAGCTATTTGGGGACCATCTCGGATGTTTTGCTCTTAATGTGCCCCTAAGTATGAATTGCCCAACTGAACGTGATCCCACAGTCAGATGGTCACTTCCTAAAGCACAGATGTTTCTAGGCTACCTTCTTGGAACAGAATCCCAGGAGAAGGGATGCTAATGGTCAGGCGTTCTCTGCACTAATGCAGGGCATTTATGATAAAGTCCACCCCCCATATTTCAGTACTGACATCTTTACTAAGAAAAGGGCCTGAAAACCACTGTCTTATTGGGTACGTTTATAGGGCTTCCCTGGTGGCTCAGTGGTAAAGAACCTGCCTGCCAGTGCAGGAGACATAAAGATGTGTGTTCAGTCGCTGGGTTGGGAAGATCCCCTGGAGGACCCAGTCTAGTATTCTTGCCTGGAGAATCCCATGGACAGAGGAGCCTGGTGGGCTACAGTTCCTGGAGTCACAAAGACTCGAACACGACTGAAGTGACTCAGCATGTATACCTATGTTTAGCTTTAAAAAGAAAAGGTACGAGGGACAACACATGGCAGCTTTCTTCAAATATCACTTGGGTTCTGGGGAGACTCTGCCAAGTATTTAGCTGTGTGGATTTGGAAACAGCAGCTTCTGGAAACCCTTCCAGTTCTAGGTAAGATGCACTGTGGGTCCTGGGCTTTGAAAGGATGAGCAAAGTATAACTCAGCAAGTGTTTAGTGAATTGATTAATTAATTAAAGAGTTAAGTGTTTAGCCCTGATGTTTTTATGAGTAAATGTAGCTTAACTCCCAATATCCAATTCATTGGTGAGAATGTGCCTTTGTGTGAAATGGGGGTCACTTGACTTTGGAGTCATTTGAAATCCACCCTCTCTCTAATAAGCCCCTCTCTAAGAAAGTCCAGAGAAAACTATCTTGAAGGGGCAAGACCTACAGCTATCCCCATCCCAATTTCAAAGGCAATGGTTATACAACTGAAATTAATAAGGCCAGAAAACTGATTTATGCAAAAATCTTTTTTTTCTTAGCCAATTGTTTTATTTCAACTGAGTTAGTATCACACATTCTTGGCATCCCCTCCAAGAAGTCTCCTCCAAAAGTCGACTCATTGGAAAAGACCCTGATGCTGGGAAAGATTGAAGGCTTTCAAAAGGGGAAGGGAGCAGCAGAAAATGAGATGTTTGGGTAGCATCACCAGCTCAATGGACAAGAATCTGAGCACACTCAGGGACATAGTGGAGGACAGAGGAGCCTGGTGTGCTGCAGTCCATGGGATCCCAAAGAGTCGGACATGACTTAGCAACCGAACAACCAAAACAACAACAACAGACAAGAAGTCTACACAATAAGCCAGAAACATATGAAATGCACCCTTTGCTCTCAGAAATGTTATATTGACTGTACTTAAAGTTATTAAATCTTGAATGCATGGAAGAGAAAATGTCATAATGACACCAGTGGAGAAGAGAAAGCACGCACAAAATCTCCTAACATGAAGACAGCATGTTGAGAATTGAAGCAAAAGGGAATTTTTCATTACTTGTATCTGGGTTTTATGTTATAGTGAAAAGCACTTGGCTACTACAGTTGGTTTTCTGTACACCTCCTCTATAACTACCTAAGCACTCCATTGGGCAAAAATTTAATCAAATATCTTGGTTTCTAGTAAGTACATTTGCGGCAAGCATCAGTGACCAAAACAAGAAAATCTGAAGTATTTCTACCTACTTGGACACAATAAATGTTCACTTCTCAAATTCAGGTTGAAGAGGAAGGAATTCTCTTATGGAAACAAGGGAATGAGTTCTCTCACTTTTTATATTTTGGTTTAACACATTCATTTTACCAAGGACTCGGCATTAAGTTTGAAGTTTCAGCACCAGAACCTGTTTTGGAGGTGATATTGGAAAGCAGCATCACATTTTTTTTTAATGCACTTTCCCCACTATCCATAAAAGTGAGTTGAAACTTTCCCCATCACTCTGCATTTCTACAACCTGCCTTAAATTTACCTTTCTATTCAAATTTTGTCAAATTTCAAGTAAAATCCTCTTTTACAAATTATGAGAAATTTTGAAAAATGAAATTAAGCTACAGGACTCTGGCAATGAGGGAAATGATGAGGTTCAACTGTATGCTTTCATTATGACTTATTTTGATCCTCTAAAAAACCCTGCCTTTTCCCCTTTTCAAATTTTTTAAAAATTAAAAGATGTATACAATTTTAAGAAGTTACACTCTATTTATAGTTACTGTAAGACTTTGACTATGTTCCCTAGGTTTTACAATACATCCTTGTAGCCTGTCTTACACTCAGTAGGTTGTACCTCCTACTGCCCCACCCTTATATTTCTCCTTCCCCATGGTAACCATGAGTTTGTTCACTGGATCTGTGGGTCTGTTTCTTTTTGTTTTATTCACTGAAAAGTGAAAGAGAAGTCACTTAGTTGTGTCTGGCTCTTTGCAACCCCATGGACAATAACCTACTAGGTTCCTCTGTTCATGGGATTCTCCAGGCAAGAATATTGGATTGGGTTGCCATTTCCTCCTCCAGGTAGCTTATTTTATTTTTTAGGTTTCACATATAAGTGATATCATCCAGTATTTGTCTTTCACTGTATACACATTTCACTTAGCATCATGCCCTCCAAGCCCTCCATGTTGCTGCAAATATCAAAATTTCATTTTTAATGGTTAAATAGTATTTCACTGTGTGTATATATGTGTATATATATTATATGTAATACACACATAACATATACATTATATGTGTGTATAACATATACATTATATGTATAACATATATGTATAACATATACATTATGTGTGTGTATATGTGTGTATGTGTATATATATGTGTATGTGTGTATATGTGTGTATATGCATACGTGTATATGTGTGTATATGTGTGTATGTGTGTATATGTGTGTATGTACACACATATAATGTATATGTTATATGTCATCCAGTACCATTGCTGCTACTGCTAAGTCGCTTCAGTCGTGTCCACCTTTGTGCGACCCCATAGACGGCAGCCCATCAGGCTCCACCGTCCCTGGGATTCTCCAGGCAAGAACACCAGAGTGGGTTGCCATTTCCTTCTCCAAGTCCCATTACTTCATGTCAAATAGATGGGGAAACAGTGGAAACAGTGGCAGACTGTGGCCTTATTTTTTGGGGCTCCAAAATCACTGCAGATAGTGACAGCAGCCATGAAATTAAAAGATGCTTACTCCTTGGAAATAAAGTTCTGACCACCCTAGACAGCATATTAGAGAGCAGAGACATTACTTTGCCAACAAAGATCCATCTAGTCAAGGCTATGTTTTTTCCAGTAGTCACGTATGGATGTGAGAGTTGGACTGTGAAGAAAGCTGAGAACCAAAGAATTGATGCTTTTGAACTGTGGTGTTGGAGAAGACTCTTGAGAGTCTCTTGGACTTCAAGGATATCCAACCAGTCCATCTTAAAGGAGATCAGTCCTGGGTGTTCATTGGAAGGACTGATGCTAAAGCTGAAACTCCAGTACTTTGGCCACCTCATGCAAAGAGTTGACTCATTTGAAAAGACCCTGATGTTGGGAAAGATTAAAGGCAGGAAGAGAAGGGGACGACAGAGGATGAGATCGTTGGATGGCATCACCGACTCAATGGACATGAGTTTGAGTAAACTCCGGGAGTTGGTGATGGACAGGGAGGGCTGGCATGCTGCAGTCCATGGGGTCACAAAGAGTCGAACATGCCTGAGTGACTGAACTGAACTGATATGTATATACACGCACCTATGTATTTATGTATAGGCTTCCCAGGTGGCTCGGTGTTAAAGAATCTGCCTGTCAATGCAGGAGCCGCAGGGGATGCGAGTTTGATTCCTGAATTGGGAAGATTCCCCTGGAGAAGGAAATGGTAACCTGCTCCAGCATTCTTGCCAGGATAATCCAATGGGCAGAGGAGCCTGGTGAGCTAGAGAAGCATGGAGGGCTACAGTCCATGGGGTTGCAAAAGTCATATACAGGTTGTTTCCATACTTGGCAATTGTATATAATGCTGCTCTGAACACTGGGGTGCATGCATCTTTTCAAATTAGTGTTTTCATTTTTTTTTCAGAGTACACCCAAGAGTGAAATTACTGGGTCTATGACTTCAAAATTGGCAGTTCTATTTTCAGTTTTTTGAGAACTCTTCATATTGTCCTATACTGTGACTGCACCAATTTACATTCCAACCAACAGTGTACAAGAGTTCCCTTTTCTCCACTTCCTTGCCAATATTTGTTATTTGTGTTCTTTTTGATGAAAGGCATTCTGGCAGGTGTGAGATGATACCTCATTGTGATTTCAATTTGCATTTCCCTGCAGATTAGTGATGTTGAACATTTATTCATGTGATTATTGGCCATCTGCATTTTCTCTTTGGAAAAATGTCTATTCAGTTCTTCTGCCCATTTTTTAAATTGGGTTGTTTGGCTTTTTTGATGCTAAGTTCTATGAGCTGTTTATATATGTTGGATCCCTTTGCAAATATGTTCTCCCATTCATTAGGTTGTCTTTTCACGTTGTTACTGGTTTCATTGCTGTATAAAAGCTTTTAAGTTTAATTAGGTCACATTTGTTTATTTTTGCTTTTATTTCCTATTCTTTAGGAGATAGATCCAAAAAATTTTGCTGTAATTTATGTCAAAGAGTTTGCTGCCTATGTTTTCCTTTAGGAGTTTTAATGGTATCCAGTCTTGGCCACCTCATGCGAACAGCTGACTCATTGGAAAAGACTCTGATGCTGGGAGGGATTGGGGGCAGGAGAAGAAGGGGATGACAGAGGATGAGATGGTTGGATGGTGTCACTGCCTCAATGGACGTGAGTCTGAGTGAACTCCGGGAGTTGGTGATGGACAGGGAGGCCTGGCGTGCTGCGATTCATGGGGTCACAAAGAGTCGGACACAACTGAGCAACTGAACTGAAGTGAACTGAACTGAGTCTTACATTTAGGTCTTTAATTCACTTTGAGTTTATTTTTGTATCTGGTGTTAGACTATGTTCTAATGTTCCAATTTTATTCTTTTACATGGGGCTGTTCAGTTTCTCCAGCACTACCTGTTGAAGAGACTGTCTTTTCTCCATTGTATATTCTTGCCTTCTTTGTTGTAGATTAATTGACCATAAGTGCATAGGTTTATTTCTGTACTCTATCCTATTCCACCGATGTGTCTGTTTTTGTGGCAGTACCATACTCTTTTGATTACTCTATCATTGTAGTATAGTCTGAAGCTAGGAAGCATGATTCCTCCAGCTCTGTTCTTCTTTCTGTTCTTTTTGTGTTTTTCTCTTTCTTTTTGTGTTTTCATACAAACTGTGAAATGTTTTTTTCTAGTTCTATGAAAAATGCCACTGGTTATTTTGATAGAGGTTGCATTGAATCTGTAGATTGCCTTGGGTAGTATGGTCATTTTAACAATACTGATTCTTCCAATCCAAGAACACAGTGTATCTTTCCATTTGATTGCATCATCATCAGTTTCTTTCATGAGTGTCGTACATTTTTTGGAACACAGGTCTTTTGCCTCCTTAGGTAGGTTTATTCCTAGATATTTCATTCTTTTTGATGTGATGGTAAATGGGACTGTCTCCTTAATACCTCTTTGTGATATTTCATCATCAATGTATAGAAATGCAACATATTTCTTTTTTTAATTGGAGGATAGTTGCTTTACAATATTGTGATGGTCTCTGCTGTACATCAATGTGAGTCAGTTATAATTATATATATATATGTATGTATTACACCCCTCTTGTGCCTCCCCACCCCTCACCATTCCACCCCTCTTGGTCATCACAGGGTGCCAGGCTGGACTCCCTGTGTTACACAGCAGCTTCCCACTGGTTATTCATTTTACACATGATGTATGTCAAAGCAATTTTATCAACTTGTCCTACCCTCTCCTTCCCACACTGTGTCTCCCAGTCCATTCTCTACATCTGCATCTCCATTTCTTCTCTGTAAATAGGTTCATCAGGACTATTAATATTTTTCTAGATCCCATATATATGCATTAATATATGTTATTTGTTTTCCTCTTTCTGACTTGCTTAACTTTGTAAAACAAACTGTAGGTTCATTCAGAAAAAGACACCCCACATCCAAGGACAAAGGAGAAGCCACATGGAGATGGTAGGAGGGGCACAATCAAGGTAAAATCAAATCCCATACCCACCTGGTGGGAGACTGATAAACTGGAGAACAATAATGCCAAAGAAGTTCTCTCACTGTTGCAAAGGCTCTAAGCCTCACATCAGACTTCCCAATTCGAGGATCCGGCAAAGGGTTGGAAATTCCCAGGGAATCTGACTTTAAGGGGCAGCAGGATTTGATTACAGAACTTCCACAAGACTGGGGGAAACAGAGACCCTTGGAGGGCATAAACAAAGCCTCAAGCCCACCAGGACCCAGGGGAAAGCAGTCACCCCATAAAAGACTGAGCCAGACCTGCCTATGAGTGTTTGAGGGCCTCTTGTGGAGGTGTGGGTCAGCAGTGGCCTGACGCAGGGATGGAGCACTGGCAGCAGCAGTTTTGGGAGCACGTGCATTGTTGGCATAAGTCCTTTTGGAGGTCACCAGGAGCCTTACCATAGAGCCTGTAGACTCCAGGGCCAGGCCACCTGATGGTCACCTGTCCAGGCCAAACAACTAACAGGGAGGGAGCACAGCAAGCAAATGGATTAAAGATTTACTGAGCATGGCCTTGCTCACCAGAGCAAGACTCAGTTTTCTCCACAACCAGTCCCTCCTATCAGGAAGCTTGCACAAGCCTCTTATCCTCATCCATCAGAATGCAGACAGAAGAAACAAGAACTGTAATCCCACAACATCCAGAACTAAACCCCAATCCCAGGAAACTAATCAAAATGATCACATGGATCAGAGCCTTGTGTAGCTCAGTGAAGCTATGAGCCATGCCGTGCAGGACCGCCCAAGATAGATGAGTCATGGTAGAGAGTTCTGACAAAGCATGGTCTCCTGGAGAAGGGAATAGTAAACCACTTTGGTATTCTTGCCTTGAGAACCTGATGAACAGTATGAAAAGGCAAAAAGATATGACTTTGGAAGATGAGTCCGCCAGGTCAGTAAACGTCCAATATGCTACTAGGGTAGAGTTGAGAAATAACTCTAGAAAGAATGAAGAGACTGGGGCAAAGCAGAAATAACAGTCAGTTGTGGATATGTCTGGAGGTGAAAGTAAAGTCCAGTGTTATAAAGAACAATACAACAATATCACATAGGAACCTGAAATGTTAGGTCCATGAATCAAGGTAAATTGGACATGATCAAGCAGAAGATGGAAAGAGTGAACATCAACATCTTAGGAATCCACTCCAGTACTCTTGCCTGGAAAATCCTATGGATGGAGGAGCCTGGTAGGCTGCAGTCCAGAGGGTCGCAGAGTCGGACACGACCGAAGCGACTTAGCAGTAGCAGCAAAATGGGTAGGAATGGGCAAATCTAATTCAGATGACCATTATATCTACTACTGTAGACAAAATTCCCTTAGAAGAAATGGAGTAGCCCTTATAGTCAAAAGAGAGTTCTGAATGCAGTACTTGGGTACTGTCTCAAAAATGACAGAATGATCTTGGTTCATTTCCAAGGCAACTAATTCAACATCACAGTAATCCAAGTCTATGCCCCAACTACTGATACTGAAGAAGCTGAAGTTGACCATTTCCGTGAAGACTTCCAAGACATTCCAGAACTAACACCAAAAAAAGATGTCCTTTTCATCATAAGGGATTGGAATGTAAAAGTATGAAATCAAGAGATACCTGGAGTAACAGGCAAGCTTGACCTTGGAATATAAAATGAAGCAGGGCAAAGGCTAACAGAGTTTGGCCAAGAGAACACACTGGTCATAGCAAACAGCCTCTTCCAATAACACAAGACAATTTTACACATGGACATCAGATAGTCAATACTGAAATCAGATTGGCTGTATTCTTTGCAGCCAAAGGTGGAGAAGCTCTACACAGTCAGCAAAACAAGACCTGGAGCTGAATGTGGCTCAGATCATGAGCTCCTTATTGCAAAATTCAGGCTTAAATTGAATAAAGTAGTGAAAACCACTAGACCATTCAGGTATGACCTAAGTCAAATCCCTTATGATTATATAGTGGAGGTGACATATAGATTCAAGGGATTAGATCTGGTAGACAGAGTGCTTGAAGACCTATGGACAAAGGTTTGTAACATTATACAGGAGGCAGTGATCAAAAAAATCCCCAAGGAAAAGAAATGCAAGAAGGCAAAATGGTTGTCTGAGAGGGCCTTACTTACAAATAGCTAAGAAAAGAAGAGAAGTGAAAGGCAGAGAAGAAAGGGAAAGATATACTCAACTGGGGGGGGGGGTCCCACTTGCCAAGGAGACATAAGAGATGCAGGTTCTTTCCCTCAGGGAGGGCATGGCAATCCACTCCAGTATTCTTGCTTGAAGATCTTATGGACAGGGGAGCCTGGTGGGCTACAGTCCATAGGGTTGCAAAGAGTCAGACACAACTGAAGTGATACACACATACCCAACTGAATGAAGGGTTCCAGAGAATAGCAAGGAGAGATAAGAAAGGCTTCTCAAGTGCACAATGCAAAGAAATAGAGAAAAGCTATAGAATGGGAAAGACTAGAGATCTTTTCAAGAAAATTAGAGATACCCAGGGAGCATTTCATGCAAAGATGGGCTCAATAAAGGACAGAGATGGAAGAGACCTAACAGAGGCAGAGGAGGTTAAGAAGAGGTGGCAAGACTACACAGAAGAACTATACCAAAAAGTCATAATGACCCGAGTAAACATGACGGTGTGGTCACTCACCTAGAACCATCCTGGAATGTGAAGTCAAATGGGCCTGAGGAAGCATTACTGCAAACAAAGCTAGTGGAAGTGATGGAATTCCAGCTGAGCTACTTTAAACCCTGAAAGATGATGCTGTTAAAATGCTACACTCAATATGCCAGCAAATTTGGAAAACTCAGCAGTGGCCACAGGGCTGGAAAAGGTCAGTTTTCATCCCAATCTCAAAAAATACAATGGCAAAGAATGTTAAAACTTCTGCACAATTGCACTCATTTCATATGTTAGCAAGGTCATGATTAAAATACTTCAAGGTAGTCTTCAGCAGTACATGAACTTCCAGATGTACAAAGAAGATTTAGAAAAGGTAAAGGAACCAGAGATCAAATTGTCAACATTTATTGGATCATAGGGAAAGCAAGGGAATTCCAAGAAACCTCTACTTATGCTTCATTGTCTGTGCTAAAAAGCCTTGGATTGTGTGAATCACAAAAAATCATGGAAAACTCTTAAAGAGATGGGAATACCAGACTACATTACCTGTCTCCTGAGAAACCTGTGCAGGTCAAGAAACAAGAGTTAGAACTAGACATGGAACAACTGACTGGTTCAAAATTGGGAAAAGAATCTGTCAAGACTGTATATTATCATCCTGCTTATTTAACTTATATGCAGAATATATCATGTGAAATGCTGGGCTGGATGACACACAAGCTGGAATCAAGATTGTTGGGAGAAATATCAATAACCTCAGATATGCAGATGATACCACCCACCCCCATGCAGAAAGTAAAGAGGAATTAAAGAACCTCTTGATGAAGGTGAAAGAGGAGAGTGAAAAAAACTGGCTTAAAACTTGACTTTCAAAAAACTAAGATCATGGCGTCTGGTCCCATCACTTCAAGGCAAATAGATGGTGAAAAAGTGGAAACAGTGCCAGATTTTCTTTTCTTGGGCTCCAAATTCACTGTGGATGGTGACTGCAGCCATGAAATTAAAAGACACTTTCTCCTTGGAAGAAAAGCTATGACAAATCTAGACTGCATATTAAAAAGCAGAGACATTCCTTTGCTGACAAACGTTCATATAGTCAAAGCTATGGTTTTTCCAGTATCCGTGTATGGACTTGAGAGTTGGACCATAAAAAAGGCTGAGTGTTGAAGAACTGATGTTTTTGAATTGTGTTGCTGGAGAAGATGCTTGAGAGTCTCTTGGACTGCAAGGAGATCAAACCAGTTAATCCTAAAGGAAATCAACCCTGAGTATTCACTGGAAGGACTTATGCTGAAGCTGAAGCTCCAATACTTTGGCCACCTGATGTGAAGAGCCGACTCATTGGAAAAGACCCTGATGCTGAGAAAGATTGAGGACAGAAGGAGGAGGAGGCTATAGAAGATGAGACAGTTGGATGAGATCACCAACTTAATGGATGTGACTTTAAGTACGTCCTGACATGGGGTGGCAGACTTATTGACTGAACAGCAACAACAATGTTTCATCCACATCACTACAACTGACTTAAATTCGTTAATTTTTATGGCTGAGTAATATTCCATTGTATATATGCATCACATCTTCCTTATCCATTCTTCTGTTGATGGGCATCTAGGTTGCTTTCATGTCCTTGCTTTTGCAAACAAACCATGCTGCAATGAACACTGGGGTACATATGTCTTTTTGAATTTTTTTTCAGGGTATATGCCCAGTAGTGGGATTGCTGGGTCACATGGTAGTTTTATTGCTACTTAAGCAATCTCCATACTATTCCCCATAATGGCTGTACCAATTTACATTCCCACCAACAATGCAGTAGAGTTCCCTTTTCTCCATATCCTCTCCAGCATTTATCGTTTGTAGCTTTTTTGATGATGGCCATTCTGATTGGTGTGAGGTGATATCTCCTTGTAGTTTTGCTTTACCTTTCTTTAATAATGAGCAGTGTTGAGCATCTTTTCATGTGTTTATTTGCCATCTGTATGTATTATTTGGATAGAAGTATGTTTAGGTCTTCTGCCCATTTTTGGATTGGGCTGTTTGTTTTTCTGATATTGAGCTATATGAGCTGCTTATACATTTTGGAGATTAATCCTTTGTCAGTTGCTCCTTTGGCAATTATTTTCTCCCATTCTGAGGGTTGTCCTTTAACCTTATTTACTTTGCATTGCAAAAGCTTTTAAGTTTAATTAGGTCCCACTTGTTTATTTTTATTTCCATTACTCTAGGAGGTGAGTCAAAGGAGATCTTGCTGTGACTTATGTCAAAGAGTGTTTTGCCTATGTTGTGGCTAAAGGCTTTGTAGTTTCTGGCCTTACATTTAAGTCTTTAATCCATTTTGAACTTATTTTTGTATATAGTGTTAGGAAGTGCCCTAATTTCATCCTTTTACACATGACTGTCCAGTTATCCTGGCACTACTTAATGAAGAGATTGTATTTTCTCCATTTTACATTGTTTCCTCCTTTGTCAAATATAAGTCGTCCATAGGTGTGTGGGTTTACCTCTGGGCTATCTTGCTCATTGGTCTATATTTCCATTTTTGTGCTGATACCATCCTGTCTGGATGACTGTAGCTTTGTAGTATAGTTTGAAGTCAGGAAGGTTGATTCCTCCAGTTTCATTTTTCTTTCTCATGATTGCTTTGGCTATGCAAGGTCTTTTGTGTTTCCATACAAATTGTGAATTTTTCTGTTCTAGCACTGTGAAAAATACCATTGGTAGTTTGATAGGGATTGCATTGATTCAGTGGATTGCTTTGGGTAGTATACTCATTTTTACAATATTGATTCTTCCAATCCAAAAACATGGTATATCTCTCCATCAGCTTGTGTCATCTTTGATTTCTTTCATCACTGTCATATAGTTTTTTGCACACAGGTCAAATTTCTGTATATGAATTTTGTATCATGCAATTTTACCAAATTCATTGATGAGCTCTAGTAGTCTTTTGGTGGCATCTTTGGGATTTTCTATCGAGTTGGTCAAAAAGTTAGTTTAGGTTTTTCCATAAGATGGTACAGAAAAACTTGAACAAACTTTTTGGCCAAACCAATGTATATATATAGTATCATGTCATCTGCAAACAGTGACAATTTTACTTCTTTATTTTTTTCTTCTAATTTGGATTCATTTCATTTCTTTTTCTTGTCTGATTGCTTTGGCTAGGACTTCAAAAATGATGTTGAATAAAGTTGGTGAGATGGGTGCCCTTGTCTTATTCCTAATCTTAGGGAAAATGCTTTCAGCTTTTCATTGTTATCTTGTTAGCAGTAGGCTTGTCATATATGGCCTTTATTATGTTGAGGTATGTTTCCTCTGTGCTGCTTTCTGGAGAGATTTTTTTTTTTTATCATACATGTATGCTAAATTTTATCAAAAGCTTTTTCTGCATCTATTGATAGGACCATATGGTTTTTATTCTTTAGTTTGTAAATGTGGTATATCACCTTGATTGATTTGTGGGTTTTGAAAAATCCTTGCCTCCCCAGGATAAATCTCACTAGATTATGGTGTATGATCCTTTTGACATATTGCTGGACTCTGTTTGCTAGTATTTTCTTGAGGATTTTTGCATCTATGTTCATTAGTAATATTGGCCTGTAATCTTTTTTTTGTGATATCTTTGTCTGGTTTTGGTATCAGGGTGATGGTGGCCTCACAGAATGAGTTCAGAGGGGTTCACTGCCCTGCAATGTTTTGAAACAGTTTCAGAAAGATAGGTGTTAACTCTTCTCTTTAATAGAATTCACTTGTGAAGTCATCCGGTCCCGGATTTAAAAGCCCTATAGTTTATATGTTTCAGTTCAGTTCAGTTCAGTCACTCAGTCGTGTCCGACTCTTTGCAACCCCATGAATCGCAGCACGCCAGGCCTCCCTGTCCATCACCAACTCCCGGAGTTCACTCAGACTTGCATCCATTGAGTCAGTGATGCCATCCAGCCATCTCATCCTCAGTCGTCCCCTTCTCCTCCTGCCCCCCAACCCCTCCCAGAATCAGAGTCTTTTCCAATGAGTCAACTCTTCGCATGAGGTGGCCAAAGTACTGGAGTTTCAGCTTTAGCATCATTCCTTCCAAAGAAATCCCAGGGTTGAGCTCCTTCAGAATGGACTGGTTGGATCTCCTTGCAGTCCAAGCTCTCAAGAGTCTTCTCCAACAGCACAGTTCAAAAGCATCAATTCTTCGGTGCTCAGCCTTCTTCACAGTCCAACTCTCACATCCATACATGACTACTGGAAAAACCATAGCCTTAATTTTCATTAAATCTTGTAATAATGGGTAGCAAGCCTCCTTCTGGGGAAGGCAGGAGGAAGTCATGTGAAAATGAGTTGGCTCCTCAATACATGTCGGAGCCTCTGCCAGTCTGGCACTGTGTGACCTGGACATTGCAAGGGAAGCAGTGGAGAGTGGGGCCTAAGGAGGAGCCAGGTCCCCATACTTAGGGTTTGTCAGACAGCAGCAGGGGTCTTGTGTTTAGCTCTGAAGGCCACATTTTAATCCAGGCATTTCAAAACCAGAGAGCCTCAGAAGAGACCCAAGGGCAGAATCCTGAGGTGCTGAGGTGTAACATCTATTTATCTTACAGCTGCTTAAAGGAGCACCTGATGTCCAGTGTCAAGAGATTCCCCAGCAAGGGCAGAGTGGCTGCCTCAATGCTTAAAGCCTTGTCACTCATGAGGGGCAGCAAGGTCAGGTTTAGCATCCAACAGCAGCTCCATCAGAGTGGAAGATACAGAAAGTTGGTCTCAGATGGCTGGAGGAGGTCATGGAGAGGATGTAACCACCGGTTGACCCCCAAGCTGCACCCAGGAAATAGAGGCTCCTCACTCCCTCACCTGTCCTTGGAATGTGCATTCCCACAGTTGAAGCTCTCCCAGGGACCTGGCTTTGAGAGAGTAAGGTGTTGCTGAGGCCATCTGGATGGGATACGTGACTGAGCCCAGTAAGTGCTTCATATAAACTTTAAGATTCTAGTGGGCAAGTGCTGAGATCTAATCATCGTATAGCTGCCCCAGTAGTTAGAAGCCAACAAGTTTCCTAAGTAAGTTCCCTTGTTTATTAAACCTGCTACCTTGCAGTCTGAAGTAATCTGCTCGGTCTTTCCTCTCTCCTCCCTATATGTATGCAGGGGCCAGTTTGTGAACTCACACACATCAAAATGAAGAAGCCTGTTCTGACATGGAGAACTGCCCCCAAATGAGAGGACTGGCCTCATCTGAGGGTCTGGAGGTCATCCTAATAATGACTGATGGCTGTAAATATCTTTAAAATCTACAACAAACTCTCATATGTATCATCTCAGCTGAGAGGTATGATCCTTGTTTACTAAGGAGAAAATAGAGATGCTGAGAGACCGAATGACTTTTAAAAAGTCGTAGAATCATCTTAGAGCCTTTGAGTTAGAAGAGACAAAGAATGTTATTCAGACAGAAAAGGTATTTGAGATGCAAAGACTGATTTGAGACTCAAATCAGTTCTCCTAGCCTCCTGGTCCATGCCCGCAGATTACATCCCATTTCCTTTCAGCTTGTTTTTTGTTTGTTTATTTTCTGGGAATTTTCAAATTCTGTCTGGGGGGGCTTGCTGTGTGTCATTCTTCACCCTTCTTTTCTCCACCCTCAACCACAGCTTAACAAGATGTTTAAACTTGAGTGAATTTCTTAAACTCTCCAAGCCTCAGTTTCATTATTTACCCACTGGAGGTGATGGCGGGATTCATCTCTTAGGCCTCATGCTATGAGTTAAATGAGATGATACATACACATCTCTGGACACAGAATTAACACCCAGTGGGTTTTCAGCTTGATTTTTACCTTTGCCACACCTAGTCCCTGGAGAAGGAAATGGCAGTCCAATCCAGTATTCTTGCCTGGAAATCCCCATGGATAGAGGAGCCTGGAGAGCTACCGTCCATGGGGGTCACAAACAGCCTGACACAATGATACAGAATTAGCGCCCAGGGGGTTTTCAAGTAGATTTTACCTCTGCCAGCACCCGGTCCAGGCCTTTGTAATTCCTCACTGGGAACCATTTACGATTGCCTCCTAACTGGCTTTCCCACACCAATTTGTGCCCTGTCCAGTTGATTCTCCATACTGTAGATGAGGGGCCTTCCTAAAATTCAAATCTAATCATGTCGCTTCCTGGCTTAAAACTTGCAGTGGCTTCTGCTGATTTTTAGATAAAGGCCAAGACCTGCAACAAGGCCCACAACCCGGAGTGTGGTCTGGGCCCTGTGTGCCTCTCTGGCTTCACCTCATGGCAATCTCCTCTCGTTCAACACTGACCACTGCAGGCTCCTTCTCTCACCATCTAGGCTCTTTCTCCCCTCAGGGCCTAGAATGTTCTTCCACACCTTCAGGAAGCCCGATAGCCTCCTGCCACCCTCCACACTCTCAGCGCCCCATTTCCATCCCTTGGTGGCGCTAGGCCCACCACAGCTGTGTATTTGTGAGTATTTCACTACAGTCTGTCACAGTGTGTCTTGAGGGCCTTGCTCACCGGTGTTTCTCAGCATCGAGTATGGGGCCTGTCATCTAGCAGATGCTCAAAGAACATTGAGCGTGTACGGTGGTGAGAGCTGGACCGTAAAGGAGGCAGACTGCCAAAGAATTGATGCCTTCGAACCATGATTCTGGAGAAGACTCTTGAAAGTCCTTTGGACTGCAAGGAGATCAGACCAGTTAATCTTAAAGGAAATCAACCCTGAATACTCATTGGAAGGACTGATGCTGAAGCTGAAGCTCCAATATTTTGGTCATCTGATGCAAACTGCTGACTCATTGGAAAAGACCCTGATGCTGGGAAAGACTGAGGGCAGAAGAGGATGAGATGGCTGGATAGTATCACTGATGCAGTGGGCATGAACTTGGGCAAATTCTGGAAGATGGTGAGGGAGAGGGAGACTGGTGTGCTGCAGTCCATGGGGCTGCAAAGAATGGGGCACGACTGGGCGACTGAACAGCAACACGAAGAATGTGAACTGACTGGAGAAAGGCTTTGTAGCAGGCCCTTCCATACAGATTTCTGTGAGGCTTAAGCTAGAAGGTAGGACTCAATTTACTCCAAGAGCCCTTCCTTCTCTGGAATTGGATGATTCCACATGACTGAGCAACTTCACTTTCACTTTCCACTTTCATGCATTGGAGAAGGAAATGGCAACCCACTCCAGTGTTCTTGCCTGGAGAATCCCAGGGATGGGGGAGCCTGGTGGGCTGCCATCTATGGGGTCGCACAGAGTCGGACACGACTGAAGTGACTTAGCAGCAGCAGCAGCAGCAGCATGCTACCTTGTATATTTCCCTCCCTCCCCTCTCCAGACATTGTCACCTTTAGATGAGCTCACAGGAGTCTGTCAACAAATCCTTGCAAACGTATAAACAAATGACTCAGAGCAGTAGAAAACAAGCCTTGAACTGTATTCTGTGCAAATTCTCATCTTGACATTATTTTTACTCCCCCACAGAATGTGAAAAATATCAACTCTTGTCATTGTTGGTGAAAATGCCCATTGGTACCAACCATTTCTACAGTCCCTCTGGCAGTATCTTACGAAACTCAAGATGGTCAAACTTGATAACTCAGAAACTTTATTCCTTAGTAGACATCTGAGAAACTCCTGCACTTCTGCCCAGCACAAAGAACGACTGGCATAGCAAACATACAAGCATAATCACCTAATTTCCATCAACAGAAAGAAAAACAAATAATCTGTAATATAGTCATACAGTGGGATACACTAGACCAGTAAAAGAAATAAGTAAACCAGAACTTCATGTGTTAGCATGGTATCTTTTTTAAAAAGTTTAATAATGAAAGCAAATCTCAGGAGAATATACACCAAACAATTCTATTTAAGGAAATTTAAATTTAAGTAAGTGAAACCACCAAATGTGTTGTGTAGGGATTCTTAACAATGTAATAAAAATATAAGGACCTCAGACAGAATGGTAAACAGTAGAGTCCATGTAGGGCTGCCTCCAGAATGGAGAGAGTTGAAGGTGATATGAACACGGGTACCCAAGGGGCTTCAACCAGCCTGCTACTATCTTATTTCTTAAGAGGGATAGTTGGTAAACTGCTCATCATTATAATAGTATCTTTGTCATTTTGTAACATATCTGAACTATTTTATAATAAAAAACACTTTAAATATATTTGGAGTTACTGATTCAACTTAAAACAAGAGCAGCCACTCTGGGTTTTATTGGGCCCCTATGCATGTGTCTGGCTAGTGGTAAAGGGTTCCTTCTTCCCTTCCTGAGATGAGAGATGCCAGGTGAATTCTAAGCTTTCTTGCTGTCTGTGACCCTAGGACCCTCTCTCCCCGGGCATATTCTCAGAGGACCCTAGTGAGTATTAGGGCCAAAAATTTGAAAGAAGATGTTTGCCTTTAGCCTGGGGACCAGGTACAAGATCCTTTTTGCTCCTTTCAGGACGTAGCAAGAGAAAGGGCTGAAAAGAAAGAATGGAGCAAATAGATCAGAATTTAGCTCTAAAGTAGGCATTATTATGGACTTTCCCAGTGACTCAGTGTTAAATAACCCTTCTGCAATGGAGGAGATGCAGGAGACATGGGTTTGATCCCTGGGTCAGGAATATACCCTGGAGGAGAGCATGGCTATCCACTCCAGTAGTCTTGCATGGAGAATCCCAAGGACAGAGGAGCCTGGTGGGCTACAGTCCATAGGGTCACAAAGAGCGGGACATGACTGAAGAGACTGGGCACAGGCATTTTTATAGATGAATCTTTACTCTTCTGGCCAGAAGGAAGGCCAAGCCTTTTGGTATTTACATCAGATGTGCAAATAAAAACAGTTTATTTCTCCCAAGAAAGCCCATGGCAAAAGCTGCATGGCCTCCTGTTCCCCTCCACACCACGTACTACACACCTGTCTTTCAGCGTTGCTCAGAGGTAGGGGTAAGAGGGATGTCATCCTACATTAACAGGACATTTTATTTGTCTCCTGCTGATAAACTCTATAAAATGATGTCAGTGCAATATCTGCTTCTGAATCTACCATCTTACTGGCTCTTTGCTCCTTCTTCGAAAGAGCGTTGGGAGATTATAGAGTCCCCAGGGAAAGCCAGATAGGGCCAGTGATGAGAGCAGAAGGACCCTGAGCTATGACTCTGGCCCTGGAAGGGTGCTTCTGTCCTCTTGAACTCCACATCAAACCAACATTTCTTACCAAAAACACCTTAGACACAGCTCTCTGTTTTCCCTACTATCCTAACTCAACACCTAAAACAGGTCAAATCCACTACATTGTGGGCAAACACGTCATAATTAACTGAGCCCAAGGCTTGGGAAAGATGATCTTAGCGTGTCTGGTTTATCCTCAAGGCTAAGACTGCAGGAACCCCTTCTTTGACCTGCCTTCCTGCCTCGGATGACCTCAGTGGTTGTGGGATACACTTCAAGCCCTGCCTTCCACCCTGAGGTAATTGTAGCCTCTGAAAAATAGTATTTCACAGTGAAAATCAAGTTTGTGATTGCTGTAATATAAATCAACACAAATGCAAGTTTGTGTTGCTGTAAGCTTTCATCTTACTTTCTGTCTCAGGGTAGCCCTAATTCAAAGGCAAGTGGGTAGCAAAGGGTGAAGACTGGCAAGGGGATAGAGAAAGAATTGGGGGGTTGCAGGGCAGCAGGGAGGGAGTCGGGGGCTGCAGGACAGTGGGGCCGGGCCCAGCGTTTAAAGTCACCCTGCCCCCCCCACTCACTGTGTGAAGTGCTCCTGTGACTGGCCTGTAACCTGCCTCTCCTCTCCTTCTCTCTCGCTCTGTCTCTCTCTCTCTCTCTCTCTCACACACACACACACACACACACACTCCTGTGAGGGTAGGCTCTGAGCCGACACTGCCTGGATTTAGATCCTGGCTATGCCACTCAGGAGCTTGATGACCTGGGCCATGTTATCAAGCCATTGGAGGCCTCAGTTTCCGCCTTCTTCCCCAATAGTCTCTGCCTTGAGCACATCACCGGGAGGATGAAATGAGTTGATATGAGTCACATACTTAGTACTGGCACAGAGTAACTCTGACACTGGTGTTTGGTCAATCAAACTAGAGGGTAAGGGAAGGGCAAGGGAAGGGATAAACTGAGACACTGAGACTGACATACACGCTACTATATATAAAACAGATAACTAATAAGGCCATGGTGTATAGCATAGTGAACCCTACCCAGTACTCTACAATGATCTATATGGGAGAAGAATCGAAAAAAAAAGTGAATATATATATATGTGTGTGTATAACTGATTCACTTTGCTGTATACCTGGGATTTCTTTGGAAGGAATGATGCTAAAGCTGAAACTCCAGTACTTTGGCCACCTCATGCGAAGAGTTGACTCATTGGAAAAGACTCTGATGCTGGGAGGGATTGGGGGCAGGAGGAGAAGGGAACAACAGAGGATGAGATGGCTGGATGGCATCACTGACTCGATGGACGTGAGTCTGAGTGAACTCTGGGAGTTGGTGACGGACAGGGAGGCCTGGAGTGCTGTGATTCACGGGGTTGCAAAGAGTCGGACACGACTGAGTGACTGAACTGAACTGAACTGATACCTGAAATTAACACAACATTGTAAATCAACTATGCTGCAATACAAATTAAAAGAAAAAACAGCTGTGAAATTTCCCATTCCTCATCCTCTCCCTACTTGTCCAGCCTCAACTCGGCCCCTGTAAAACTCTTGAAGACCCAGGCGCCTTCACACTGCTGTCCCCAGCTCTCCCCTAAGCAGTGAGCAAGGTTGGGAGGCCAGGGATTCAACCATAAGGGTTCAGAATAACCACTATTGTGCTGGAGGACAGCCCAAGGCCCCTCTTGCCTCAGCCCTAATTCAAAGGCAGGTGGGTAGCAAAGGGTGAAGACTGGCCAGGGGATAGAGAAAGAGTTTGGGGGTTGCAGGGAGTTTGGGGGTCATGTTTTCTGCATCTTGCTCAGGACCACTGAGGAGGAGGGGACATGTGGCAGCCCTTGATTGTTGGTGGGGCCTCTGGTTCCATCAGCCTGCCTTTGAGTGGTGCTGGTTAGACACTGTCCTGCTCTCCCTCTCTGCTGTTAGATGGGGATTATAAAAATGGCAGCGTCTCATAGTCTTCCTTTCTCCTCCCTGCAAGCCTGATCAGGACTCTTGCAACACGTGCCTGGAAATACTGCTAATGTTTGTGAAATGATTAACACGTGCCTGGTTGTGGGCTAAACAGGGCTTTTCAGGTGGCGTTAGTAGTAAAGAACCCACTTGCCAATGCAGGAGACATAAGAGAGGCAGGTTCGATCCCTGGGTCTGAAAGATCCCCTGGAGGAGGGCATGGCAATCCACTCCGGTTTTCTTGCCTGGAGAATCCCATGGACAGGGGAGCCTGGAGGGCTACAGTCCATGGGGTCAAACCAAGTCAGACACAACTGAATTAACTTAACATGCACACACATGGGCTAAATACTAAACTTTAATCCCCCCAAGAACTACTTGAGGTGGGTACTATTACCAAACGCATTTTTCAGGGAAGGTCACAGGCCAGGGAGTTTAAGTGACGTGACCAGCTCTTACTTTCCCTTAGACACTTCATACTCAGCCCTGAACTGGCTTGACTCTTGCACCTTATCTGTTCAGGGACCTCTTAGATGTTGAGGGAAGGTGTGGCTCTGGTCCTCTTCTCTTCCATATGGGTTTCCTGAAAGCACATAAAGTGTCTAACTCAGGGCTGAGTATTGAGTAAGCTGTTAATGAACAGTAGCTATTATTATTACATAATATTTATTGAACTTGCTGTATTAGGCCCTGGAAGTGGGCCAAGAAAATAGGATACAATTCCTGTCCTCCAAGTGCTTACGTTCAAGCATGGGGTGGGTGAGTTGGGGAAAAGACACTGGCACCAGAGTAAATTGCAGATGCTTTTGGTAACTGCTGAGAGGCAGCCTGGACTGAGGTCATTCGGGAGACGTCTTGGGGGAGGAGGAAGGATGGAGAGATTTCAGAAAGAACAGAGGTTGTCTAGGACAGGATGCAGAGACTCCATTCTCAGAACCGCGGCAAGACAAGGGTCAGCATGGGGGAGGTCTCACAGGTTTGGAACTCACCCCTGTGATCAGAATCACTGGGTGTCCAGGCCTGCCGATGACAGGACGCAACGTGTGGCTGTGCCAGGAGCAGGACTGGAAGTCTGCCTGCGCAGTGGGGTCTAATGGCTGCATTTCATCATGCGGAAGTCTCAGAGTTTATTTAACCATGCATTTTTTGTTAGGCTTTTAGCTTGTTTCTCAATGTCCCACTATTATAAATAAGGCAGAGAGGCAAGATGGTAATAGACATGGAACTGATCATCAAAGAGGCCTGTGTTTGAATTCTTTCTCTGCCCCTTGTAAGCAATGTGACCACAGGCAAGTTACCTAATCTCTTGAAGCCTCAGTGTCATTATCTATAACATTAAAATGATAATGCTACCTAACTCACTGCATTGCTATGAATCCGGGGAAACCACGTTTAAGTGACAGATACTATCTCTATATATTTGACTGCTTATCATGTGATTATTAGGTGCCTGACTCTGTTCTTAACAAGGCAGTTGTGAGGATCCTATGCCTTTTTAAGAAGGCCTTGTCACTAACATCCTGGTGCTCGATATAAGCAAAACCAGCAGGGTCTTGTCCAAGGTTACAAGGCAGAAGGAGGACGGTACTCAATGTTGATAATCATGCGCCAGGGGCTTTCCGGGGGCACTGGTGGTAAAGAACCTTCCTGCCAATTCAGGAGACACAAGAGATGCAGGTTCGATCCTTGGCTTGGGAAGATCCTCTGGAGGAGGGCATGGCAACCCACTCCAGTATTCTTGCCTGGCGGGCTCCTGTCTGTGGTGTTCCGAAGAGTCGGACGGAACTGAAGTGACAGCACGCACACACACACGCACTCATGTGGCAGAGCCCACTTCCTCAGCACCCCTCTGCTCTCCTGCTCAGTAAGTGCTAGCTGGTACTGCATTTATCACTGTCATGCTGCTGTTGGCACTGTTACAGATTTGGGAGAGGCTGAAGGTGGCTCTCAGTCACTTTCAGATTTTCAAGCTCCTGGTAGAAATGAGAAAATGTCCAACAGGGCTTTTTAACATGTGGTGTATTTTAGGTGTTTATGTTTCACACATTCACAGTAGTAAATGTTTATTAAAAGAAAATGTAAAAATTCAACAATAGACCTAAGAGATAAGCCCTCGACTGAGTTTCCCTCCAAGGATGCACTGAAGCTTCGGTGTCCCTGACACCCAACCCAGAATCTCCCCCAGAGAAGCAGTGTTGGGGTCAGGAGCTGGTTAGACGGGGTTGCTTATCTTCGAGTTATGGGAGATGACCCCCGCCGTCGCTGCTGCTGAACAGTCTTCCGCAAGGCTGGTTTGTGGTGAAGATGAACAGGAGAGTGACTGGAGGGGACTTGGCATGCAAAGTAAATGCTAAACATTCATTGTGTAAATGTTAGCATTTTAGGATCCTGGAAATAATGCCATCCATTTATTTACAAATACCCACTTTCGTAGCAGGCAGTTATGTTAGATTCCAAGCAGCTTTTCTAAATTTTTTTTGAGAAATTGCCATCCTGTTTGTTCTTAGGGACCAACGCTAAAACCACTACCACCATCCCCCTCCTTCCTTCCAAATGACAGTATAGACTAGAACTCAATATTTATTAAACAAATGCTATTTGCAAAGTCCTGCGCTTGGAGTTGTAGCAACAGCAGTGACATTAACTGCGGCATTTACTGAGCGCATCATCGGCTGGGGCCGAGGCTCAGTGCTTCCCACACATAGTTCTTACTTAATCCTCAGGACAGCCTTATGAGGTCAGTGTGTTATTATCATCATGATTTTTCAGATGAGGAAAAGGAGCCTCACAGAGGATGTCTACCAGATTCTACGTCTGTTGGCTTATTGTTGGGACTCTGCTCTTACTGAAAGGCCCAAGCGACAGGTCAGACTGTCCCTGTGCAATTAAGTTTTGACATCTGTAAAATTGGACTAGATTATTTCTAAGATCACTTCAAAATTCTAGCTTTCTGTCAGATAGTAGACATTTCATATAATCTGGACATTTTTCTTTCAAATTGTACTTTCCTGTGGATTTTTTCTTATTTTTCTTTTTTTTTAAGCATGTAAGCTAAAGAGAAAAATGTATACATCTTGATGAATGAACGGAATGAACACCCACTTGTAACCAGCACCTAGAAAAGATTCATAGGCTTCTATTTCAATTTCAGAGATCTTATGTCATTAATTCACTCATCTAGTTAATATTCACTGAGCACCTACACTGTGCAAAAAAGGTGATGCAGAGTCAAGAGAACGAGAAGACATGCCACAAACTGGGAGAAAATATTTGTGAAAGACACATCTGATCAAGCACTGGTGTCCAAAATATAAAAAGAACTCTTAAAACTCAATAAGAAAACAAACAACCTGACTAAAAGATGATTCAAAAGCCTTAAGAGCTACCTCATCAACATATATATATATATATATATATATATATATATATATATATATATACATCAAGTGAGCATGTAAAAAGATGCTCCATATCCTATCTCATCAGGGAAATAGAAATTAACACAGCGAGATATCGCTACATACCTATTAGAACAGAGAAAATCCAGAACACTATCAGTACCAGATGCTGGTGGGGATGTAGAATAATGGGAATTCTCACCCACTGCTGGTGGAAATGCAAAAAGATACAGTCACTGTGTAAGACAATTTGGCAGTTTCTCACAAAACTAAGCATATGCTCTTACCATATAAGCCAGCACCACATTCCCAGGTATTTACCCAAAGGAGCTGAAAACTTAGGTCTACATGAAAGCTTCCACACAGATATTTATAGCACCTTTATTCATCATTTTCAAAACATGGAAGAAACCAAGATGTCCCTCAGTAGGTGAATGGATAAACTGAATCCAGACAATTCAGTGCTAAAAAAAAAGGAACAATAAAGCCATGAATAGACATGGAGGAACTTTAAATGCATATTACTAAGTGAAAGAAGCCCATCTGAAAAGCTGCATACTGTTTGATTTCAAGCATATGACATTCTGAAAAAAGGCAAAACTATGGAGGCAGTAAAAAAAAAAAAAAATCAGTGGTTGTCAGGGAGGTGGATAAACAGGTGGAACACAAAGGGTTTGGGGGCAATGAAACTATTCAGCGTGATGCTGTAATGGAGAATGCATGTCACTGTATATTCCTTACAACACACAGAATCAACATCACCAAGACTGAGTCTGAATATAAACTGTGGACTTTGGCTCCTAGTGATGTGTCAGGTGGGTTCACGGATGGTAATGAATGTACCGCTCTGCTGCTGGATGTTGATAATAACGGGGTATTGGGGCCAGGGCATATGGAACTCTCCACTCCTGGCTCTGTTTTGCTGTGAACCTGAAACTGCTCTACAAAATAAAGTCTATTTTTAAAGATTATGCAGAGTGGAAATTGTCATGAGGAGCCCCTAGTTTTAGCCTTGCCACTATAAAACCTGGGACAGACTACTCAGTCCTTTCTGGAAAATAAAGAAATAAGACTTGATAAGATCAATGCCCCCCTTTAACTCTAGATCTTGTACCAGAAAAATTATATTTAAGAACTTAAATCACTCCATAAAACACTTTGGTTTCGCTTGAGCTGAATCCCTCTTCATATTTAATTTTCTCCTGTGACTCCATCAAGAACAATTAAACAGAGCATGCTGTGTGCTGCGCTTGGTCACTCAGTCGTGTCCGACTCTTTGTGACCCCTTGGACTACAGCCCTCCAGGCCCCTCCATCCATGGGGATTCTCTGGGCAAGAATCCTGGAGTGGGTTGCTATGCCCTCCTCCAGGGGGTCTTCCCAACCTAGGGATCAAACCCAGATCTCCCACATTGCAGGTGGATTCTTAACCGTCTGAGCCACCAGGGAAGCCCAAGAATACTGGAGTGGGTTGCCATGCCCTCATCCAAGGGATCTTCCCAACACAGGGATCAAACCCAGATCTCCTGCATTGTGGGCAGATTCTTTGCCAGCTGAGCCACCAGGGAAGCCCAAGAATACTGGAGTGTGTAGTTGATCCCTTCTCCAGGGGATCTTCCCGAGCCAGGAACCCAAACAGGGCCTCCTGCATTGCAGGCGGATTCTTACCAGCTGAGCTACCAGGGAAGGTAATCATATCTAAAACCTTCCTACATTTGTTAATAGTACACAGAGAACAGACTCCAAACAGAACCGTGAAGAAAGCAAGCCTCCTGTTGCTGCCCCTCAGCTCCCCTTCCCCTCTCTTCCATCTCCCTGGAGCCTAGGTTTCTTGGGCTCTTCTTCCCCCTTTAGAGAGACTTGCTGTCAGGAAGGGCCCTCTGTAGCTCTGTAGTTCTCTAGTTCTCCCTGACATGCTTGCTTCTCCTGGATCATGAGGAATCACCATAGCTCCTTCAGTTGTGCCCTGAGGCCTCAGACCCAGATCTGTGATAGCATCAGAGGTGCAGGCCTCTGTTTCCATACCCAGCTCCCTGACAGGACTCTAAGCCTCATGACAATAAGAACCATCTCTTCCTCGGAGCACGGGCTCCATTTATATGTGTGAATAAAGTCCCTTCCCATCAAACATTGCTGAGAAAAGTCTGCTTTGTCCACCTACTATGGGGATACATTTTCTCCTCATGATTCGCGGATCCTGTGTTTTCAAATTTTCCCACTCACTGAAACGTGTTTGTAACCTCACTTGTATTTCTGCGGTCATTCAAGGACATGAGCAGAACAAAGGTGCACACCTGTGTCAGATGGTCTTTGTTCAGGTGTGAGTTTTGTGTTGTTGGCTGTGAGTTCAATGTGAATGAAGCGACACTATATGCTCAGTAAGGTGTCAACAGTATATATCTATAAGGTCACGTATTGTCAGCTGATGAAAAAGTGACCAGAGCCCACAGGAACCTAACCCTCGTTTTCCCCTAGGCGCTCATATCAGTTCAGTTCAGTTCAGTTCAGTCGCTCAGTTGTGTCCGACTCTTTGCGACGCCATGAATCGCAGCACGCCAGGCCTCCCTGTCCATCACCATCTCCCGGAGTTCACTCAGACTTACGTCCATCGACTTAGTGATGCCATCCAGCCATCTCATCCTCGGTCGTCCCCTTCTCCTCCTGCCCCCAATCCCTCCAAGCATCAGAGTCTTTTCCAATGAGTCAACTCTTCACATGAGGTGGCCAAAGTACTGGAGTTTCAGCTTCAGCATCATTCCTTCCAAAGAACACCCAGGGCTGATCTCCTTCAGAATGGACTGGTTGAATCTCCTTGCAGTCCAAGGGACTCTCAAGAGTCTTCTCCAACAGTACAGTTCAAAAGCATCAATTCTTCGGAGCTCAGCCTTCTTCACAGTCCAACTCTCACATCCATACATGACCACAATAGCCTTGACTAGGCGGACCTTAGTCGGCAAAGTATGTCTCTGCTTTTGAATATACTATCTAGGTTGCTCATAACTTTTCTTCCAAGGAGTAAGCGTCTTTTAATTTTATGGCTGCAGTCACCATCTGCACTGATTTTGGAGCTCCAAAAAATAAAGTCTGACACTCTTTCTACTGTTTCCCCATCTATTTGCAATGAAGGGATGGGACCGGATGCCATGATCTTCGTTTTCTGAATGTTGAGGTTTAAGCCAACTTTTTCACTCTCCTCTTTCACTTCCATCAAGAGGCTTTTTAGTTCCTCTTGACTTTCTGCCATAAGGGTGGTGTCATCTGCATATCTGAGGTTATTGATCATATTAGTATTTGCTAATTCAGCACTTATAGTGACTTTATAGAATTACTTTATAGAACTACTATGAATAATGACATTCAAGTGTATTTGCTTTTTTTTACAGGGAGAAAAGTATTGACTCTCTTTATAGGAATCCTCTGACCATCACAAACAAGTGAGTTTATTTGGCCAACAAACAAGGTGGAAGGCATGACCAGTCCCCAGGTCCCTGAACTCATGGTCCTCCACTGAGTACACATGGTTTACAACATTCTGTCCAGCTGTCCCTAGAACATTTTCCAGAAAAGTAAAAAGAACAACCAAATGTCTTGCTGCTCCCTTTCCAGCATGTGATTTCACTGTGGGAAATCTAGACTTTGCAATAAAGGAAAGGCCAATTGTTTTCAACACTTAACTCTATTAGAAACATCATTAATAAATAATCAGCTTTTTAAACAACTTACCATGAGAAAAACAAAATATAAATTCTTACCCAGTCCTCAGACCTTCAACACTCTAAATTCAGATTCTTTATTAAAGATTAAAAGGCAATTTATGTATTAAAATATGAATTGTACTGAAGCTCTGCACTGAAGATTAATATTGAGCAAAACAACTTTCTACTGCTCAGTAAAAGTGAAGAAAAAAGTATCAAAATTTGCCACTTAGAACTTGAATCTTGGGTCCACTAACTTCAAAAGATTTTTTCCCCCTCAAAAGACATAATGAATGAAGGCACTAACTTTAAAAACAAATAGGAAAAATAAAAATTATAAACACAGATATTGTAATAATTCAACCAAGCAGTTAAGTTTCCAGGGGCTGCTTAAACACAACTTGGTGGCTTAAAATAACTTGGTAGAGAGAAATTTATTCTTTCCCAGTCCTAGACGCCAGAAAACAAAGCAGACTCACTGGGCTGAGATCAGTGTGTCAGCAGGACCATACTCCCTCTAAAGGAGAAATTGTTCTTTGTCTTTTCCAGCTTCTGATGAGCAATGCATTCCTTGGCTTTCGACCTCATCACTCTGTGGTCACCTTGTTTTCTTTTATGTGTGTGTCAAATCTCATCCTATCCCTTTCTTATCAGGATTTATTACATATTGGCCCACCCAGATAATCCTAGATTTTATCCCCATCTCAAATTCTTTAACTTAATCAAAACTTCCAAGTTGTTGTTGTTGTTGTTTTTCTGTATAAAATGACATCTACAAGTTCCAGGGATTGAACCCGGGTCAATCCCTGGGTCGGGAAGATCTCCTGGAGAAGGAAATGGCAGCCCACTCCAGTATTCTTGCCTGGAAAATCCCATGGATGGAGGAGCCTAGTAGGCTACAGTCTATGGGGTTGGAGAGAGTCGGACACAACTGAGCTACTTCACTTTCTTTCTGGGTGGCAATGGTGGCTCAGACAGTAAAGCATCTGTCTACAATGCTAGAGACCTGTGTTCAATCCCTGGGTTGGGAAGATCCCCTGGAGAAGGAAATGGCAGCCCATTCCAGGACTATTGCCTGGAAAATCTCATGGACGGAGGAGCCTGGTAGGCTACAGTCCATGGGGTCGCAAAGAGTCAGACACTACTGAGCCACTTCACTTCAAAGGTTCCAGGGATTAGGAGATTCAGTTCAGTTCAGTCGCTCAGTCATGTCCGACTCTTTGTGACGCCATGAATCGCAGCACGCCAGGCCTCCCTGTCCATCACCATCTCCCGGAGTTCACTCAGACTCACGTCCATCGAGTCCACGATGCCATCCAGTCATCTCATCCTCGGTCGTCCCTTTCTCCTCCTGCCCCCAATCCCTCCCAGCATCAGTCTTTTCCAATGAGTCAACTCTTCGCATGAGGTGGCCAAAGTACTACAGCTTCAGCTTTAGCATCATTCCTTCCAAAGAAATCCCAGGGTAGATCTCCTTCAGAATGGACTGGTTGGATCTCCTTGCAGTCCAAGGGACTCTCAAGAGTCTTCTCCAACACCACAGTTCAAACGCATCAATTCTTCGGCGCTCAGCCTTTTTCACAGGCCAACTCTCACATCCATACATGACGACTGGAAAAACCATAGCCTTGACTAGACGGACCTTAGTCAGCAAAGTAATGTCTCTGCTTTTGAATATGCTATCTAGGTTGCTCATAACTTTTCTTCCAAGGAGTAAGCATCTTTTAATTTCATGGCTGCAGTCACCATCTGCGGTGATTTTGGAGCGCCCCCCTCCCCCACAAAAAAAAAGTCTGACACTGTTTCTACTGTTTCTCCATCTATTTCCCATGAAGTGATGGGGCCAGATGCCATGATCTTCGTTTTCTGAATGTTGAGCTTTAAGCCAACTTTTTCACTCTCCTCTTTCACTTCCATCAAGAGGCTTTTTAGTTCCTCTTCACTTTCTGCCATAAGGGTGGTGTCATCTGCATATCTGAGGTTATTGAGATTTCTCCCGGCAATCTTGATTCCAGCTTGTGTTTCTTCCAGCCCAGCGTTTCTCATGATGTACTCTGCATAGAAGTTAAATAAGCAGGGTGACAGTATACAGCCTTGATGTACTCCTTTTCCTATTTGGAACCAGCCTGTTGTTCCATGTCCAGTTCTAACTGTTGCTTCCTGACCTGCATACAGATTTCTCAAGAGGCAGGTTACGTGGTCTGGTATTCCCATCTCTTTCAGAATTTTCCACAGTTTATTGTGATCCACACAGTCAAAGGCTTTGGCATAGTCAGTAAAGCAGAAATAGATGTTTTTCTGGAACTCTCTTGCTTTTTCAATGATCCAGCAGATGTTGGCAATTTGATCTCTGGTTCCTCTGCCTTTTCTAAAACCAGCTTGAACATCAGGGAGTTCACGGTTCACGTATTGCTTAAGTCTGGCTTGGAGAATTTTGAGCATTACTTTACTAGCAAGTGAGATGAGTGCAATTGTGTGGTAGTTTGAGCATTTTTTGCATTGCTTTTCTTTGGAATTGGAATGAAAACTGACCTTTTCCAGTCCTGTGGCCACTGCTGAGTTTTCCAAACTTGCTGGCATATTGAGTGCAGCACTTTCACAGCATCATCTTTCAGGATTTGAAAGAGCTCAACTGGAATTCCATCACCTCCACTAGCTTTGTTCATAGTGATGCTTTCTAAGGCCCAGTTGATTTCACATTCCAAGATGCCTGGCTCTAGATTAGTGATCACATCATCGAGGCCAGGGGCGGTGACCTTGAGGAGCCACCCCGAGCCCGAGGCCAGCGGTGGCAGCTGGGAGGAGCCACCCACGCCCGAGGAGAGGGCTGGCCGCCAGGAGGAGCAACCCAAGGAGTGGTGGCTTCGCAGGCACAGGAGGGCCTAGAGGAGTTATCCCACGTTGAAGGTCAGAAACGGTGGTGGTAAGGAGATACCCCTCATCCAAGATAAGGCACAGCGGTTGTGCTTTGCTGGAGCAGCCGTGAAGAGATACCCCACGCCAAGGTAAGAGAAACCCAAGTAAGATGGTAAGTGTTGCAAGAGGGCATCAGAGGGCAGACACACTGAAAACATACTCACAGAAAACTAGTCAATCTAATCACACTAGGACCACAGCCTTGTCTAACTCAATGAAACCAAGCAATGCCTGCAGGGCAACCCAAGACGGGCGGGTCATGGTGGAGAGGCCTGACAGAATGTGGTCCACTGGAGAAGGGAATGGCAAGCCGCTTCAGTATTCTTGCCTTAAGAACCCCATGAACAGTAGGAAAATGCAAAATGATAGGATACCAAAAGAGGAACTCCCCAGGTCATTAGGTGCCCAATATGCTACTGAAGATCAGTGCAGAAATAACTCCAGAAAGAATGAAGGGATGGAGCCAAAGCAAAAACAATACCCAGTTGTGGATGTGACTGGTGATAGAAGCAAGATCCGATGCTGTAAAGAGCAATATTGCATAGGAACCTGGAATGTCAGGTCCATGAATCAAGGCAAATTGGAAGTGGTCAAACAAGAGATGGCAAGAGTGAATGTCGACATTCTAGGAATCAGCGAACTAAAATGGCCTGGAATGGGTGAATTTAACTCAGATGACCATTATATCTACTACTGCGGGCAGGAATCCCTCAGAAGAAATGGAGTAGCCATTATGGTTAACAAAAGAGTCCGAAATGCAGTACTTGGATGCAATCTCAAAAACGACAGAATGATCTCTGTTCGTCTCCAAGGCAAACCATTCAGTATCACAGTAATCCAAGCCTATGCCCCAACCAGTAATGCTGAAGAAACTGAAGTTGAACGGTTTTATGAAGACCTACAAGATCTTTTAGAGATAACACCCAAAAAAGATGTCTTTTTCATTATAGGGGATTGGAATGCAAAAGTAGGAAATCAAGAAACACTTGGAGTAACAGGCAAATTTGGCCTTGGAATGTGGAATGAAGCAGGGCAAAGACTAATAGAGTTTTGCCAAGAAAATGCACTGGTCATAGCAAACACCCTCTTCCAACAACACAAGAGAAGACTCTATACATGGACATCACCAGATGGTCAACACCGAAATCAGACTGATTATATTCTTTGCAGCCAAAGATGAAGAAGCTCTATATAGTCAACAAAAACAAGACCGGGAGCTGACTGTGGCTCAGATCATGAACTCCTTATTACCAAATTCAGATTTAAATTAAAGAAAGTAGGGAAAACCGCTAGACCATTCAGGTATGACCTAAATCAAGTCCCTTATGATTATACAGTGGAAGTGAGAAATAGATTTAAGGGCCTAGATCTGATAGATAGAGTGCCTGATGAACCATGGAATGAGGTTCGTGACATTGTACAGGAGACAGGGATCAAGACCATCCCCATGGAAAACAAATGCAAAAAAAGCAAAATGGCTGTCTGGGGAGGCCTTACAAATAGCTGTGAAAAGAAGAGAGGCAAAAAGCAAAGGAGAAAAGGAAAGATATAAGCATCTGAATGCAGAATTCCAAAGAATAGCAAGAAGAGATAAGAAAGCCTTCCTCAATGATCAATGCAAAAAAAGAGAGGAAAACAGTAGAATGGGAAAGACTAGAGATCTCTTCAAGAAAATTAGAGATACCAAGGGAACATTTCATGCAAAGATGGGCTCGATAAAGGACAGAAATGGTCTGGACCTAACAGAAGCAGAAGATATTAAGAAGAGGTGGCAAGAATACACAGAAGAACTGTACAAAAAAGATCTTCACGACCCAGATAATCATGAGTAGGAGATTAGGACATACGTATCTCTTGGGATGGGGCATTACTTAGCTTGCCACATGCAGTAAACCTAATAATTCTATCTATTACTTGTGACATAACCTAATGAAAAAGAGAGGTGCCTGTGAGAACACCCCCTCTGTTCCTGAGACCCCCACACTTCATAGTCAGTTGAGATTTTTTTTTTTTTATGATAACAATGATGATAAGTTTCTCAAGCACCAGCCATGTGCCTACTCCTGTTCTAAATCCAAGCCTTGCCCCACAGAATCCTCACAATGACCCTACATGGTAGGACAGCCATGCTTTCACATTTTACAGGTGTGGAAATGGAGGAGGCTAAATCCATCAAAACAAGACCTAGTTTCCCCCACAGTCAGTCTTTCCCATGAGGAAGCTTCCATAAGCCTCTTATCCTTATCAGAGGACAGACAGAATGAAAACCACAGTTCCAGAAAACTAATCAAACTGATTACATGGACCACAGACTTACCTAACTCAACTGGGTGCTGTTTTTGCTTTGGCTCTGTCTCTTTATTCTTTCTAGAGTTATTTCTCCACTGATCTCCAGTAGCATATTGGGCACCTACCGACCTGGGGGATTAATCTTTCAGTGTCCTCTCTTCTTGCCTTGTCATACTGTTCATGGGATTCTCAAGGCAAGAATACTGAAGTGGTTTGCCATTCCCTTCTCCAGTGGACCATGTTTTGTCAGAACTCTCCACCATGACCCGTCCATCTTGAGTGGCAAAAACAACACCCAGTTGTGGATGTGACTGTGATGGAAGCAAGATCCGATGTTGTAAAGAGCAATATTGCATAGGAACCTGGAATGTCAGGTCCATGAATCAAGGCAAATTGGAAGTGGTCAAACAAGAGATGGCAAGAGTGAACGTCGACATTCTAGGAATCAGTGAACTAAAATGGACTGGAATGGGTGAATTTAACTCAGATGACCGTTATATCTACTACTGCGGGCAGGAATCCCTCAGAAGAAATGGAGTAGCCATTATGGTCAACAAAAGAGTCCAAAATGCAGTACTTGGATGCAATCTCAAAAACGACAGAATGATCTCTGTTCGTCTCCAAGGCAAACCATTCAGTATCACAGTAATCCAAGTCTATGCCCCAACCAGTAATGCTGAAGAAACTGAAGTTGAACGGTTTTATGAAGACCTACAAGACCTTTTAGAATTAACACCCGAAAAAGATGTCTTTTTCATTATAGGGGATTGGAATGCAAAAGTAGGAAGTCAAGAAACACTTGGAGTAACAGGCAAATTTGGCCTTGGAATACAGAACAAAGCAGGGCAAAGACTAATAGAGTTTTGCCAAGAGAATGCACTGGTCATAGCAAATACCCTCTTCCTACAACACAAGAGAAGACTCTACACATGGACATTCCCAGATGGTCAACACTGAAATCAGATTGATTATATTCTTTGCAGCCAAAGATGGAGAAGCTCTATAAAGTCAGCAAAAACAAGACTGCAAGCCAATTGTGGCTCAGAGCATGAACTCCTTATTGCCAAATTCAGACTTAAATTGGAAATAGTAGGGAAAATCTCTAAACCATTCAGGTATGACCTAAATCAAATCCCTTATGATTATACAGTGGAAGTGACAAATAGACTTAAGGGACTAGATCTGATGGACAGAACCTCCTCTATGGATGGAGGTTCGTGACACTGCACAGGAGACAGGGATCAAGACCATCCCCATGGAAAAGAAATGCAAAAAAGCAAAATGGCTGTCTGGGGAGGCCTTACAAATAGCTGTGAAAAGAAGAGAGGCAAAAAGCAAAGGAGAAAAGGAAAGATATACCCATTTGAATGCAGAGTTCCAAAGAATAGCAAGAAGAGATAAGACAGCCTTCCTCAGTGATCAATGCAAAGAAATAGATGAAAACAGTAGAATGGGAAAGACTAGAGATCTCTTCAAGAAAATTAGAGATATCATGGGAACATTTCATGCAAAGATGGGCTCAATGAAGGACAGAAATGGTATGGACCTGATAGAAGCAGAAGATATTAAGAAGAGGTGGCAAGAATACACAGAAGAATTGTACAAAAAAGATCTTCATTACCCAGATAATCATGATGGTGTGATCACTCTCCTAGAGCCAGACATCCTGGAATGTGAAGTCAAGTGGGCCTTAGGAAGCAACACTACAAACAAAGCTAGTGGAGGTGATGGAATTCCAGTTGTGCTCTTTCAAATCCTGAAAGATGATGCTGTGAAAGTGCTGCACTCAATATGCCAGCAAATTTGGAAAACTCAGCAGTGGCCACAGGACTGGAAAAGGTCAGTTTTCATTCCAATCCCAAAGAAAGATAACGCCAAAGAATGCTCAAACTACTGCACAAGTGCACTCATCTTACTTCCCCTCATACCTCAGTTGGCAAATCATTTGCCTGTAATGAAGGAGACCTGGGTTCAATTCCTGGGTCGGGAAGATCCCCTGGAGAAGGAAATAGCAATGCACTCCAATATTCTTGCCTGGAGAATCCCATGGACAGAGAAGCCTGACAGGCTACAGTCCATGGGATCTCAAGAGTCAGACACAACTTAGCCACTAAACCACCACCACCACCACGCACTAGTGAAGTAATGCTCAAAATTCTCCAAGCCAGGCTTTAACAATATATGAATCATGAACTTCCAGATGTTCAAGCTGGATTTAGAAAAGGCAGAGGAACCAGAGATCAAATTGCCAACATCTGCTGGATCATTGAAAAAGCAAGAGAGTTCCAGAAAAACATCTATTTCTGCTTTACTGACTATGCCAAAGCCTTTGACTGTGTGGATCACAATAAACTGTGGAAAATTCTGAAAGAGATGGGAATACCAGACCATGTAACCTGCCTCTTGAGAAATCTGTATGCAGGTCAGGAAGCAACAGTTAGAACTGGACATGGAACAACAGACTGGTTCTAAATAGGAAAAGGAGTACATCAAGGCTGTATATTGTCACCCTGCTTATTTAACTTCTATGCAGAGTATGTCATGAGAAATGCAGGACTGGATGAAGCACAAGCTGGAATCCAGATTTCTGGAAGAAATATCAATAACCTCAGATATGCAGATGACACCACCCTTATGGTAGAAAGTGAAGAGGAACTAAAAAGCCTCTTGATGGAAGTGAAAGAGGAGAGTGAAAAAGTTGGCTTAAAGCTCAACATTCAGAAAACGAAGATCATGGCATCTGGTCCCATCACTTCATGGGAAATAGTTGGGGAAACAGTAGAAACAGTGTCAGACTTTTTTTGGGGGGGGGGGCGCTCCAAAATCACCGCAGATGGTGACTGCAGCCATGAAATTAAAAGATGCTTACTCCTTGGAAGGAAAGTTATGACCAACCTAGATAGCATATTCAAAAGCAGAGGCATCACTTTACCAACCAAGGTCCATCTAGTCAAGGCTATGGTTTTTCCAGTGGTCATATATGGATGTGAGAGTTGGACTATAAAGAAAGCCGAGTGCCACAGAATTGATGCTTTTGAACTGTGGTATTGAAGAAGGCTCTTGAGAGTCCCTTGGACTGCAAGGAGATCCAACCAGTCCATCCTAAAGAAAATCAGTCCTGAATACTCATTGGAAGGACTGATGATGAAGCTGAAACTCCAATACTTTGGCCACCTGATGTGAAGAGCTGACTCATTTGAAAAGACCCTGAAGCTGGAAAGATTGAAGGCGGGAAGAGAAGGGGATGACAGAGGATGAGATGGTTGGATGGCATCACCGACTCAATGGAAATGAGTTTGAGTAAACTCCAGGAGTTGGTGATGGACAGGGAAGCCTGGTGTGCCTCAGTCCATGGGGTCGCAAAGAGTCAGATACGACTGAGCAACTGGACTGAACTGAACTGAAATCCATGTTAACTGAGGCACAACCAGGCTTCAAAACTGAGAGTGTCCACTTCCCACAACAGTGTCTCTGGTTGATTGGGAGTGCACCACACCTGACTCCCCGGAGAAGAACATCCCTTGGGCAGGAGCAGGAGCCGCTGCTGCAGGTGTTCCAAGACTGCTTGGTGTTACACAACTGGCTTGTGGGCTCTGGCTCCATGACCTCCACATTACCCTAAAATAAAACACTGTACTTGGAGAATAAGAATATCCCTTTGTGTCATAATGATAGCGTAGCTATTCAGAATATTTTAAGTTTACACGAGCATGCAGGCAAATCTTACTTTCTTATAGGTAGAGCTGATCTAACACATTCACTCCCTTTGATTTTGGATCCCGTGCTGTGCTTTGCTTAGTCGCTTAGTCATGTCCAACTCTTTGCGATGCTGTGGACTGTAGCCTTTCCCTTATCCAGGGGATCTTCCCCACCCAGTATCAAACCCAGGTCTCCCACATTGCAGGTAGATTCTTTGCCGCCTGAGCTACTTGTCCTGGAGTAGGCTGTCTCCTAGCTTGTGCTCATGCTGCTCTTCTCTGCTCAGTTCCCATCTCCTTTCTGGTCATCTGGCATCACACAGTGAGCACCTAGTATATGCAGGGTATTGGGCTCAGTGCTGCCCATATAAAGGCAATTAAACAGGAATCCTCCCAACAGCAGATTCTAGAGCCAATTTATTCCAACACTCTTCAAACTGGTTAGAGCTAGTCACTGGTTTATTTATTCCATTCAACAAATATTTATTGGGCATCTTCTTTGTGCCAGGCATGAAGGGAGTAAAAAATAAAAAAGGTATCTAAGCAGCCTTAGAGAGGGTAACTAATGCTTCCAGGAGGAATTACGAAGCTTAAAGATGGATAGGAATTGCCTAGATTCATTTCCAGGAGTAGAGTAATTGTGCAAGGCTGGGTGTGAGGGGACCAAGGAAAAAGTGGCGATGGATAAGGGTGAGGGGTTAGGGTCAGAACTTGGAGGGGCTTGAAAGCTATGTCAAGATTTCTAGACTTTGTCCCAAGGGGGAAAATGAGCTCTTGAAGATGTTTTATTTTTTAATAAATAAAAGGTTTGTTTACATTACGAGAAGCACACAGATTCCATACAATACATGCCGACAGAAGTAAAAAGAGTACATTGTGTATCTCCCACTACAAGTTCCTGACACAAGAGTTAGTGCCCTAAGTATATCATGCATGTAAAAAGAAGGAAAACAATAAAAACTTTAAAAAAAATTGGTGGTGATTATATCAATGTCAATCTCTTGGTTGTGACACTGCACAAAAATCACCTTCAACATTACCATTGGAAGACATTAAGTGAAGGGTATAATTATCACTATTATTTCTCACAACAGTATGTGAATCTACAAAGATCTCAGAACAAAAGTTTTTTTAAAGGCACACACATACAAAAATAAAGTCAAAGAGATCTCGGGAAGGAAAATACTGATGTAGTAAAACAGCACAATGGACCCGCTGGTAGCTTCTGAACACCAATGAGCGCAGCCCGTCCAGTGGAGCTTTGGATGCAACTAAAGGTTCAGCTGTGGGTCTGTAACCCACATTTTCACTGCAAAAAACAAACAAACAAACAAAAAACCCTGAGAATGCTTAGAGCATTCATACATGAAGGAAAAAATGGAATGACTCAGATGGCAATAAAATTCTAAGAAAAGTAAGACTGTGTGGTTAGGGAAAGAGGTGGCTGTTGGACTATGATTCATAAGTGGGTTTAGATGTCCCTAACACCCACCCTACCAGCAAATAAGTCTATGTTCTTTCATTGGCTATTGTAGGATACAGTGCTCCCCAGAGTCTTCCTTGCCTGCAGGAGCTTCCAGTGATGTTTCTAGCAATGTTCCTTGGATCCTAATGAATACGTGATATAAACTGCATAGCAAAATTGAACCCAAATATGGAGTAGGACATGCTCAGGTCCTGATCCTCAACTCATAAGATGAAACATGCCATCACTAACAGGTTAGAACTTACCAGCCTCTTGAAAGGTTTTTAACAACAGGAGTAATGTAATCAAATGTGTCATCTAGAAGATCTCTTTGGCAGCAGGATAGACAATTTATTTGGGAGGGGGGTGAAAGTTCAAAGGAGAAACAGTAAGAACTCCCACTAAAGGGGCAGTGGCAATAGAGAGGAGACAGATTCCAGAATTATTTAGGAAGCAAAAAAAAAATCGCTATCTTAATCATAAGAAATTCCCATTAGAGGTTGGCTCTTGAATCTGCTGGGATCAAATTTGGCTGTAAAGCAGAATGTTCAATAGTAGTGGTTTAAACAGGATAGATGTTTATTTCTCTCATAAAAAGAAGTCTGGAGACTTCAGTTCAGATGTGATCTGGTGGCTCCAGAGTCATCAGGGTGTCAAGTTCCTCCTGTTGTGATCTACATTGCTAGTACATAGCCTCAGTCTTTAAAGTTACATTTTGGTCCAAGATGGCGGCCAGAGCCCATCTAACTGGTCCATATCACTGCTGGTGGAAAGAAAAAGGGAGAAAACCGAACCATCAACTTCCACAGCGCTTTCCCAGGACTTCCGCATACATCAATGTTTACATCTCATTGGCCAAAACCAATGGGTACACCTACGAAAGAGGATGATAGGGAAATAATATATTCTAGCCCTGCTATCATTACCAGTACATATGGAGTGGATATCTGATGAATACTTAACAATCTCTGTCACAGCTATCAATTAAATGAGACACAGAGAAGGCAAGAATATCCTAGTCCTCCAGGGGATGAGTCACAGAATTTGGTGGACACTGTGTTATGTCTTCCAGGTCTCCTTCCAAGAAGGACTTTTTGTCTCAACTGCAGGGAGTGTTTTCGACAGAGAGCTTTCATCTGTCAGACTCTTCTGAGAGCCTTTGCACCCAAGGAGCCTAGACAGCCTACACATAACAACCACTGCTACAGGAATATAAAGGCACGTCCACCTTCATCCAACTGAGGACAACTCAGAAGGACTACGCTAGCTCCACATCCTTCCTTGGAGTTGGCCAAGGCTATCGTTGAGTTACATGGTACTGTGAATTTTCAAGCTAGAAACTACACTCCCCAAAGAAATGACTAAGTTCCTGTTTCTTGCCACAAATTTCTCTCTTTTCCCCCCCAGAAGGGACTCCTACTTTCTTGCCCTCCCTTCCACAGCATGCAGGCCATATTCACTCTTTAATAAACATCCTGGGTGCCACGCTCTATATAAGAGTCTGCTTCCCAGGCAGGTCAATGCGGCAAGGAGGGAGGGTACATCTACCGAAGGTGTCAGAAACTCCAGAAGGAGGCGAAATGTTCGCATTTACTGAAAGCAGAATAGGCTAGAAAGACGGAGACATGCTGCTGTGCACACAGCCCCTTGTTCTATTTCCTACTTGCCTTTCACGGCTGCCAATGCATCTTCTACGTCCTTTCCAATGTGTAACTATCCGTCTAGGTTTGGATAACCAGATCCTCAAACTTGTCAAAACTGTGCGTGAAGAAAGGAAAATGGCCATTGGGTGAGAGCTGAGTCTCCCTGGAAAGGAAGTGTCTGAGCGGGCTCATGGACTGCCACCATCATTAGTTACACTTAGAGCCTTTTTTTTTTTTTTTCTTTCTTGGATCTTGGCTAGGCTCCAGAAAAGTGAGATGGGACTCAAAACGCAATAAAAAAGAGAGGGAAAAATTACTCTACTTTTGAGGCATTTTTCTCTCTAACTCAGAAGCCAACTTTCCTTGCTCTATCTGGGGGTTTACAGAATCTGGCCTAAAACAGTCTGTCATTATAGACACCCCTTCCTCTGGCTTTCCGGGTGACTGAGATGGTAAAGAATACACTTGCAAAGCAGGAGACCCAGGTTCGATCCCTGGGTCGGGAAGACCCCTTGGAGAATGGAAAGGCTACTCACTCCAGTATTCTGGCCTGGAGAATTCCATGGACAGAGGAGTCTGGTCGTGGTATCGCAGAGTCGGACACAACTGAGTGACTAACACTTTTACTTTCTTCACTTCCTCTGGGGTTCTGTCTGCCCATTAGTGAAAGCTGGTCTGCACAAATGTTCACTTAGGAAGAGAGCACCTGAGCACCCAGTCATGTGTGAGGGGTGCTCATGAAACATGGAGAAGAATCACAGACGGGCCAGAACCACGTCATCACCCAGCTCTCAGGCAGGCGGCCCTTCCCGCGGACCCCCGCCTCCTCACCGGTGGGGATGAGGACCTGCAAACACTCCTGTGCGCCTAAAACTCCATGGTCAGAAATGCTTTTCCACTTTCATGACTCGGAGCAAACATTATTCACATCGTGCCTCTGAGTACACCCACTTCTGGAAAAAAAGAGAAACGCGGCAAGAAAAGGACACTCTGCCATCGTTTCTTCCTGGAGTTTAAATTCTGGGTTAGGAAGCAGCAGCTGCTAGCAGCACAAGCCTGTGCACTATGTGGCTTTTGAGGTTTGCACACTCACAGATCTCTCTGTCTCTTCCCGTTTGTCTCTGTCAACAACTAACACTGCAGTCTTTATTCAAAAAATGAATTTGAGATGGCACCTTTTCTCACAAAAGCACTTCTCAGGACAGGGTGAGCAAGCAGTCCACAGCAGTTTTCTCCTGGTTTTTTATTTTAAAATTTTTAAAAAACATTGGGCTTTTTTGTTGTATTCATTTATTTATGGCTGCATTGGGCCTTAGTTATGGCATGCAGGCTTCTCACCCCACATCATATGGAATCTTTGTTCCCAGACCAGGGATCGAACCCACACCCCCTGCATCTGGAAGGCAGATTTTTAACCACTGGACCACCAGGAAAGTCCTTCTTTGGGTTTATTTTAGTGAAAAGTGCAAGGAAAAGATCCTCTCTGTTTGAAAAACCCAAACTAAGCTCACACAAATCTGTAAATAAAATTTCTTAGAAACTTTTATTCATTTTAAAATCTTCCAGGGTCTGCCACTTGGAGTATGGTAGATATTAATGTTTGTTGTATGAATACGTGAAACAGTGAATGAAAGAAGTAAGGAAATGAATGACAATTACTGAGTGAATAAATGGAAGTGAGCTCAAGAAGCCTGCTGGTACGAGGATAAATTCAGCTCATGAAAGGTGTAACACAGGAATGCTGGGAGGAGGTGGAGGGAGCAATCACATCGGGTGAGATCCGTGAGGCTCAAACTGGCTGTATCTGGCAGAGTCACCAGGAGGGTTCACAAACCCCGGAGCCCAACCTGTTAAATAAGAGTCTTTGGGGGTGGACTCTGGCAATGGTGTTTTTAAAAGCTCCTTAGGAGATGCCAATGTTCAGCCAGAATTGAGAACACTGGGACAGGAGGACCAGAAAGGGATTCACCAAGGAAATGGTTTTTGAAAACAACCTTTAAGGATGGAGAGAGTTTTTTTTAACTTTTTATTTTATAGTGGGGCATAGCCAATGAACGATGTTGTGATAGTTTCAGGTGAACAGCGAAAGGACTCAGCCATATATATGTATCCACAAGATACATGTACCCCAACCCCAGCCATACATTGTATCCATTCTCCCCCAAACACCCCTCCCATGCAGGCTGCCACATAACATTGAGCAGAGTTCCATGTGCTATATACATTAGGTCCTTGATGGTCATCCATTTTAAATGCAGTGTTGTATACATGTCCATCTCAAACTCCCTAGCTATCACTTCCCCAAGGATGGATGGGGAAGATGGAGTTTTGACTTGTAAAAATGAGCAGGAACCAGGGAAGATGTCCTGACCTCCTTTCCCTCCCAACTGCAGTTTCAGACAGTCTAATTGAATCGTCTAATTCAGACAGATATTGGCAACTGGTAATGACGCACCTAGGCAGTGAAATGGCTTTCTCCCCTCTGGACCATCTAAGAGCCTGGTCACTAGGTTCTGAGGGACTCAGGGGAGGGGCTGAACACTGAGTATCCTGGCCTGAGGGATCGCCCATCCCAGGGAATGTCTGTATCCATTGGTATATCCCAACTCAAGAGCTGTATAGGGAGGTTGAGGCCATTTCATCCTTGAGGTTGGTGTCTCATGAAAAGATGGAAAATGCAAAGTCTCCCTTCCTGAGGTGCCTTCACAGGGATGGGACAACCTATCACTGGTTCCACTGCCAGCTCCTGTGGCAGGGACCCAGAATGCCTGCCACTGCTCGTGAAAGTGATGCTACAGAAGGTTCTTAGCAGCTATACCCAAGCCCCAAGGGATAAACAAAGAAAAACAATACATTAAGGCTAACAGCTAGGGAGAGAGAAAGAACAAACAGAGCAATCAGAACATAAAAAATAAAGACATAAAATGCTGGAGCTACTGGAGAAGATAGTCAACAAACTATACACAAATATAATAATAATAAGAGAAGCTGTGGAGACTTAAGAAAAACCTTCAGAAGACAGCCTGTCATGCAAACAGACAAATGTGATTTTTCAGATCCAAACAAACTGAATTAAGAAAAGAGTAGTTGAGATTCACCTCAGGGCCTGGAGGATCAAGTAGAAGAAACAACCTAAACCACAGAAATGATGGCTTCTGTCAGGGAAAACAGCAACTCCAGCTGGAGAAGGAGGAACAGCTGGAGAAGAGGCAACAATTAAACAATGATGCAAGACAATTTCCTACAGATGAAGAAAGATTCATACCTGTCTTGCAAGTTTTCACCAGATTCTACACCCACGTATATCTTGGTCAATTTCCAAATTCCAAAGGTAAAGCAATCAATATTTCAGTTCACAGGTAAAAAGAATGAGAAAGGAAAATCACATTGGCCTTTAACTCTGCTGCACTAAAAACTAGAAAAACATTTATAGACTTTGGAGAAAAAAAGGATTGCCACCTAGGATTCCTATGCTGGCCAAGTTAGTCTTTATTGATCATCAAGAAAGAAAGATATTTGGGGTGTGCAAGAATTCAGAGAACATATTATTCCCATAGCCTTTCTGGAGGAAATACTAAAGAAAGGGCTCTAATTAAAAAACAAATGAATCATAACAGAGAACTCAAGATCAGGAAAAAAGAGTGAGTAAAAGGAAAGAGTCGTGAGCTATGATGCTTGCTATTTATATAAATATATGTAATATATCAATCTATCACTGTAGGTTGCCTGAGGATGTGTAATATAAATTCCAAATAAGGACTCTTGAAATAGGCAATGAATGTTCCCAGGAAATTCTAATAATAATAATAATCTGCAATGAAGAGTTCTTCTGTATCTCAGCAAAGCCTAGAAGTGGGAGAAGGATGAAGCAGCAAAGCAAAAGCACTTATTATATCTCCTTTGGAGAAGGAAGAGGAGGGAGAGAGGAAGATTAAGCCTTCTAAAGGAGAACCAGTAAACATGAAAGATGAGTGAGCTAAATAGGAAAGAAAATCACATAAGATACTATTGATTAAATCCAAAGGCTTGTTCAGACAAAGTTCATTAGAACTGATAAACCCTTCCCTAGTCTCTTTAAAGAAAGACAGAACAAAGAAATAAACAAGAACACCTGAAGCTCACATCATGGTATGTCAATTACACCTCAGTGAAAAAACAGACAAAATTGAAAGTGAAAAAAAGTCATCATCACAGATACAGAAGAGATTAAAATAATTTTAAGAATGCATTACATGTTATTCTATGACAATAAATTGGAAGATCTAGAAGAAATTACCAAAATTAATCCAAGTAAAACGAGTAACAATTTTAGTGGGAGAGAAGAGAAAGGTTGTTAAAGATCAGCCATTAACAAGGGTATCAGGACATATGGTTTAACAGCTCAGTGTTCCAATCTTCAAAGAATAGATAATATCAGTATTAATTAATTTATTCTAGACCATGGAAAAATTGAAAGCTTCTCAGTTTATTTTATGAAGCAAACATGATTTTAATGCTAAAATCTGATAAAGATAGTTCAAAAAAGGAAACTGTAGGCCAGTCTTATTTCTAAATAAATATTAACAAATATAATTTATCAATCTGGCAAAAAATAGCACACTGTAACCAAGCAGATTTATTCTAGGATCACAAAGCACAACATAAAGAAATTTATCAACATGAATATTTTCATCAATAAGTTAAAAATGAAAAACCATATTCTATCAATAGTTCCTGAAAAGGCATTTGATAAAGTTGAGCAGCCATCATTATTAAAACTTTAAGGAAAATAAGAATGAAAGGGTAGTTGTTGGATATAATTGTCTCTTTATCAAAAATCAGTGGTCCATATCATTCTTATTGGCCAAATACCAAAGGTATTTCAAAAAATCAAAACCAGACAAAAATACCTACTGTTGCCAATTGTAACTCAACATTTTCTTTGAGATTCAGAGATTCAAACAAAGCGTGGTAAGGTAAGAAAATGAAGGACTGATGCTGAAGCTCCAATATTTTGACCACCTGATGCAAAGATCCAACTCACTGGAAAAGACTCTGATGCTGGGAAAGATTGAGGGCAGTAGAAGAAGGGCACGACAAAGGCTGAGATGGTTGGATGGCACCACCAACTCAATGGACATGAGTTGAGCAAACTCTGGGAGCTGGTGAAGGAATGGGAAACCTGGCAAGCTGCAGTTCACAGGGGCACAAAGGGTCGGACATGACTTAGCGACTGAACCATAGCAAAGAAAATGAAGAGATTAGCACAAGCATGTGCAAGAGGAAATAAAGTATTGGAATGTTTCTTTTTGCTCACAATTCTGTCTCTGCATTTCATATTTATGCCTGTTATTAGTGTTCCTGTTTAACATTGCCTTGAAGGTTTTTAAAAATAAAATAAGAACATAAAATAAATATAACAACCAGCACCCCACAAGCCCCCCATCCTCCCCACTCCTAGTCTCCTCCAACACAAAGGTGGAAACCATCTATTATCTTGACTAATACCATACTTTGCCTTCAGTAGGTTTGGTTTTTAGCTGAATAAAACGTGCTTAGAATTTCCATGGACAATAAATGTTCAGAAGATGAGAAAAATAGGGGAAAAAGTAACAATAAGAGGTGTCTAACCCTATGGGATATCAGAGCACTCCAAAAAGCCGTTGTAATCAAACCACTGTCTGCAGGAAGAGACCAACAGTGAGAGGGACAGAATTTGGATGAAAAAAATCAATCCTGGTACATGTGAGCATCTAATACATGACAAAGTTGGTAAGTCAAGTCACCAGGGAAAGAATAAATTATTTAATATGTGATACTAGTCCAGCTTGCTAGAACAAGTTAAATCCTATCCTATGCCATATCCATAAACAAATTTTAGACGTACATGGGACTTATTATATTTCTATGAAGTAAAACAATAAATAGCTTAGAAGAAAATCTAGGTAAATAGATTGGGAAATCTTGGTAAATAGGCTGGGAAATCTCATCAGGACGGGAAACTCAGAACCTCTGAAAGAAAGACATATTCCACTTATTTAAATTGAAAATGCTGCTAAGATAATAGATTTGGAGGGGAAAGTTTTACAGATAACTTGATAAATGATAAATAATGACACTATAAAAATACCTCCTACAAATTGCCCAATTAGAAAAATGGGCAAAGAGTATGATAGATAATTCGTAGAAAAGTAAATCCAAATTCTCAATAAACTTGAAAAGGTGCTCAAGCTCACCAGTAGTCCATAGACTGCAAATTAAGTTTACAGCGAAATATCACTTTACAAAGATCTGGATGGAAAACATTAAAACAAGAGTGATAGAGACTGTTGATAGCTGGGGTGTGGGTCTTCTCCATACTTTACTGTTGAAAATATGATGGGCCATTTTGAAAGCAATGTAGAAATACATGATAAATTTTAAAATACACATGCTTTTCAAACCTGGAATCTATTCTGTAGAAGCAAGAACATCAGCACATAAAGATACATGCGTAATAAAATTTATTGCTTCACTGTTTATAGGGACAGAAACTTAAAACAAAAATATCTTATCAAAAGAAAGATAAATAATGGATAAATTATGAAAGAGTATCATCAAGGATTATTATGTAGCCAATACAAACAATGAATTAGAACCAGAGGACAGGGATGTCCACAAGATATTTTTGAATGAGAATTGGAATATGTACAAAATCCATGACCTAATTTTTCCAGAGAAAGCAATGAACTACCCAAAACCCTACATAGAGGTTCTATCAGTTTATTATCCATCTACCTATCTATCTAATCTCTCTATGTATTGTGTATATATTATCTTGTATCATTATACGACAATGTAGAAAGTTAGAAGGTTATTAGCATCTGGTCATCTGGGGGTAGGGGATTCGGGCACAGAGTTGGTGGGTGAATACCTGAGAGGACTAAGAAGTGGGACATTGCAGGGAATCTATGGATGGGAGTGAATAGCTGCACTCATCTCTCATGGGGATTTCGAGGGTTCTGGGTATACCCAAAGCTCAAACTCCAAGGATGCTGGTGGGGGCTGTCTTGGGGGATACTACTGCCAGACTCTCCTTGGAGCATGTGGGTGTGGGAGGTATCACAGAGCAGGTCTCCCGTCCCTCCCAGCACCTGACCTGGTGAGATCACAACACAATGAACACCAAGCACACCCTGGGGCACTCCTGGTCTGGGATGTGCAAGACCTCATGCTGTGTTCAGGGTGAATGCTCCTGCCGGTCTCCTGCCCAGGGCACCCTGGTAACCATGGGATCACTGTGTGTACGGAACCCAATAGCCCTGGGTCCCTTAGGACCCAGTCTGGTTAGGCAAAATCCTATTGAAGTCCACAACTACTTATTAAAAATAAACCCTAATTTTCACTTACATCTCATAAAAAACATTCAGGGATCCAATTCCTATTCCATATCAACATCTCAAACTACCCTATTTCTGGGTTTTACTTTGAGATGATAAAAATGCTGCAAAGCTAGGTAAGGTGGGTGGTTCCACCGCAGGGTGAATGTAACTAAATGCCACTTAATTTTTTCACTTTAAAAGCATTAATTTTATGTTATGCGAATTTCACCTCAATAAATCATTTAAGGGGGAAAAAAAGATGCCCTTTCTCTCCCAGTCGAAAATTGCTTTTGTTATCTTATTCTCAGCTCTACCAAAAACATTCCTCAAAACCCAGTCCACAAACCCGTCCAATTTATTCCCCTCTCTCTTCCCTCTTGTTTCTAGTTGTTTGCATTCATCCCCCATCCTCCAGCTCAAATCCCAGGAGACAGGCTGGAAACCATGAACTTCTACCAGGGGGATGGGGGGGCTGTTGAGAAAAGAGGGGAGCTGAGGGGAAAAAGATACATTTTCTTTTAACAGGTGGTGGTACTGACGAGGCTCGGCTGGTATTACTCATTAGTAAGTGTGCCTCTTTCACGTATGGGAGTTTAAGGTAATTTGGGTAGCAGCCACCCTCAGCAGCTTGTCTTCCCCACACCCTGAGTCACTGCCCCTGCCTGTCAGGACAGCTGTTCTCAGCCCCTCCCGCCCCCCGTAACTGGGCGCCCCCATCTAAAAGTTACTTTTGGAAGGGGATAGGGAACCTCCCTTGTTGGTGGGAGGGAGTCAGGTTGGGAGAGCTCTGCTGGGCAGCATGCAGTCTTGCAAAACAGGTAGCTTTGTTTACTGTTCTCCATTTCATTTGCAAAATTGTACCCTTTACTAAAACGGCCTTGGGACTCAAACACAACAAAGACAGGCACAGTAAGATGGCATTTCATTAAAATACAGAAATACAAGTAGTCAACATCTTGATGGAGCAGTAGAAATCGCCACAATTAGCAAACATCCAAGCAGCCACTGCCACTTGGCTGCTCAGCCACTGAGAGGGCAGGAGACAGGCGTGTCCAGCTCAGCCCTTCACCCTGCTCATCCCGGGCAAGGCGGAAAGGCAGGAGCAGGCCAGTCTGCAGCGTCTGGGCCTCCAAGGCTCCAAAAGGCACCCTCCAGCCCCTGCCTTAAATGAAGGTGGGCTTCCTGTGCTTTTATGGGTTAACTGTGGTTTTAGGGAATCAATCTGATCATATTACTAATACCAAAAAACACTTGGAAAGTCATTATGGTACAGCAGAAAGAGCTTTCTACTCCCACTCCACCCTCCCCACACTATTTTATTTTTCTTTAAGTCAAATTAAGTGTGAAGTGAAAGTCACTCAGTCATGTCTGACCCCATGGCGGATACAGTCCATGGAATTCTCCAGGCCAGAATACTGGAGTGGGTAGCCATTCCCTTCTCCGGGGGATCTTCCCAACCCAGGGATTTCAAATCCTGGCTCTGTCCCTTACCAGCTGTGTTGAACTTGTACAAATCACGTCAATTCTGGAGGCTTCTGTTTGCTCATCTCTGGGCAAGGTCAGAGTGATATCACTGGTTTACTAGGAGTCTCAGTTCAGTGGGGACATAAACATGAAATGGTTTATTTTTCCTGAAATTGCTTCCAAACTCTCCACTCCACCCCCAACACCGCCCCCACTCCACCAACCCCGCCGACATTTCTCACTGGGTAGCAGCTCCTCTGAATGACGAGTCAGCCCAATTCCATGTATTTCAGTTGCTTTTTATCATTAAGGGGTTATATTCAGTCCTTAAGATTCTGCTTTGTTCGTTTTAAAATTTCAGTCTTCTATCCATTTCAAATACTTTCCCTTCCCTCTTAAAATTGCCAGACAAAATGCAGGATTCCCATTAAATTAAGAGTTTTAGATAAATAAGTTTTTAATATATGTACTTCTCATTTTGCTTGTTAAATCTGGGAACCCTCCCTCAAGCACAGGCTTTAGAGAGGTGGTTCTCAACCCAGGCCATTCATTAAAAATTTCAATGCCTGTGTTCCATTCCAGATCAGTTAAGTCGGCATATCTGGGCATACCATGAGGTTTGTTTTTTTTCTTTTAAGTTTCCCCAGGGTTGAGACTATTCCAGGGTTTTGCAGGGTGGTCTGGCTTCCTCTGGTTCTACCAACATCTCCCACTTCCCAGCATGCTTTGCTTTGGTTTTTGGACATAGAGAAAGGTGAGGCCAGTCTCATTTTATTAGACTACCGATTGTAAACTAGTAACCCTCTCCACTGGTCACCACGGGGCTTCCATTTGGCACCAACAGGCTGTTTGTTCCCAGTGCATGGTGGGAGTCCAAATATGGGCTCTCCTGTGAAGTGCATTTTGTTGGTTCTCTGAAGGGCCTGTGTGTGTGGGGGGGGGGGGGTCTTCCTTCTGTGTGCCCCTTGGTGTAGTGGTGGAGGTGGTTTAGTGTCTAAGTCATACCAGCTCTTCTGGGAGTCCGTGGACTGTAGCCCATCAGGGTCCTCTGTCCATGGGATTTCCTAGGCAAGAATACTGGAGTGGGTCGCCATTTCCTTCTCTGCTCCCTGGTATAGAGATCAGGTTTTATTTGCCTCTCCAAATCAGCTCTCTGCCGGAAGTAACTTCCACCCCCAACAATTTCTTGCTGCTTGCTGCCCAGCACCATGTTACACTCATAATAACTCAGGCTTGTTGAGGTTTTCTAAGTGCCCAGCCCTGTGCTCAGCTATTTCAAATGTTATCTTGCTTTAATCCTAGAAACAGGGTGGATTCCCCACTTTTCAGATAAGTAAATATTAACTAGGAGAGTTTAAGTAATTTGCTGAAGGTCATACAACTAATAAGAATCAGAGCTCAAACTTGGCTCCAATATCTTGCCTTTACCACTATAATTTATAAATACTCCTATTGTAATGTGATTTATTAAACTTATCTTGCTGTCTACTACACAGCAGGCACTTAGTAGATATATTAGTTCTCTTCCTAGATAACCTCATACTCGAAATCTATCATCATTGAGTACAATTTTATGCCTTTCAGTCCAAGTTACTCGGAAACAATTTAAAGCTTTGTTTCTTCATTCCCATATAGTAATCTATTAACTAATTTACTCTTTTAAAACATATAGTATATGTCAGGTTCTGTGCTAGTACCAAGATAGAGAGTAAGAAAACTTCAGCATTCATTTCTTGTGGCTGCTGCTACAAATTACCACATACTTGGTCACTTAACAGAAATTTATTCGCTCACAGTTCTGGAAGCTGGGAGACTGAAATCAAGGACCACATTCCCTCTGAAGATTCTAGGGGACCATCTCCTTGCCTCTTGCAGTTTATGGTGAATCAAGGTATTCCTTGGATTGTGGCTGCATCACCCAATCTCTGCCTTGGTCTTCACATGACCCTCTCCCTGTGTTTAATATGTCTATACTTTTCATTGATTCTAGGACTTACCCATATAATCCAGGATGATTTCACACACCCTAATGGCAGAAAGTGAAGAGGAATTAAAGTCCCTCTTAATAAAGATGAAAGAGGACAGTGAAAAAAATTGGCTTAAAACTCTATGTTCAAAAACTAAGATTCATGGCATCTGGTCCTACCCCCTACTGGCAAATAGATGGGAAAAAAATAGAAACAGTGGCAGATTTTATTTTCTTGAGCTCCAAAATCACTGCAGATGGTGACTGCAGCCATGAAATTAAAAGACTCTTGCTCCTTGGAAGAAAAGCTATGACAAACCTAGACAGCATATTAAAAAGCAGAGACATCACTTTGCCAACAAATGTCCATATAGTCAAAGCTATGGTTTTTCCAGTAGTCATGTACTGATGCAAGAGTTGGGCCATAAAGAAGGCTGAGTGTCAAAGAACTGATGCTTTTGAACTGTGGTATTGGAGAAGACTCTTGACAGTCCCTTGGATTGCAAAGAGGTCCAACCAGTCCATCCTAAAGGAAATCAGTCCTGAATATTCTCTGGAAGGACTGATGCTGAAGCTGAAGCTCCAATACTTTGGCCATCTGATGACAAGAGCAGACTCCTTGGAAAAATCCCCGATGCTGAGAAAGATTGACGGCAGGAAGAGAAGGGGATGACAGAGGGTGAGATGGTTGGATGGGATCACCGACTCAATGGACATGAGTTCGAGCAAGCTCCAGGAGATGGTGAAGGACAGGGAAACCTGCTGTGCTGCAGTTCATGGGAATGCAAAGAGTCAGACAAGATTTAGTGACTGACCAACAATGACTCATCTCAAGGTCTTGAATTTAATTACATCTGCAAAGACTCTTCTTACAAAAAAGGTCACATTCACAGCTTTCATGAGTTAGGATTAGCCATATTTTTGGGGGGTGGAGGGTACTATTTAACAATACAAAATTATAATGGAGCTTTCCAAGTGGCACTAGTGATAAAGAACCTGCCTGCCAATGGAGGAGACTTAAGAGATGTGGGTTTGATCCCTGGGTCGGGAAGATCCCCTGGAGGGGGTCATGGCCATCCACTCCAGTATTCTTGCCTAGAGAATCCCACAGACAGAGGAGCTTGAAGTCTAAGTCCATAGGGTTGCAAAGAGTCAGACATGACTAAAATGACTTAGCACACACAGCACAAAATTATAATGTGGTGTGTTGGAAAGAACTTGAGTTTGGTCTTTGGAGTGAAAAAAATACATATATCAAATTCCACCCAAGGCATTAACTCAGGCAAATTATTCATATTTTCTAACATGCCAGTTCAGGTCTTCTGAGAAATGGTTGGAATTAGATGTGCAAGAGGCTTATTGGAGGACATCCCTGTGGGATTCCTCAGGGATCCTTACTTGTAGTTTCACCAGATGGACTGTTCTGCATGATATATCTAGCTGCAAGGGAGTCTAGGAAGAATATATTAACTTCCCCATCTTTATTGTACAGATAGGCAAGAGGGAGAGGGGATTTTGGGTATCTGATACATAATACCTAGATAATACAATGCCTGAACCATACAATATTGGTGTCCACAGTGCCTGTGGCATGACATTTGGAAGCTTCAGTTCCTATCATGGAAGCGAAGTGCCTAAATTGGCCTAAATCTTTGTTTGAGGAGGAGGGAAGGGTCATCATGGTGATGTTTGGAAGTGTACTGTTTGCCAGATGAACGAGGACATTTCAGGCAGAAGATGTGCAAATGCAAAGATGAAGATCTGTGGGTCAGAAAGGCCTGATGAAGAAATGGTCAGCAGTTTGGGAAAGTTAGACTTTCCTCATACCAGCACTTGATATTTTCTGTTTTCTTCTTCTTCTATATAATTGCCATTTGAATGAGTATGAAGTGATATCTCATTGTGGTTTTAATTTGAATTTCTCTCATGATTAGTGATGTTGAGACTCTTTTTATGCATTTATTGGCCACTTGTACATTTTCTTTAGAAAAATGTCTGTTCAAGTCTTTGCCCATTTTTTAATCTGGTTGTTTTGTTGTTGGATTGCAAGACTTCTTCGTATATTCTGGATATTGATCTCTTATCAGATTGATAATCTGCAAATATTTTTTTCCATTCCATGAGTTGTCTTTTACTCTGCTGATACTGTCTTTTGATGCAGAGAAGTTTTATATTTTGATGAAGTCCAATTTTTAATTGCTTTTTTTCCCTTGTTGCCTAGGTGCTTAGCATCATACCCAAGAAATCATCACTAAATCTAATATCATGAAATCTAAATCCCTATGTTTTCTTCAAAGAATTTTCTAGTTTTAGTTCTTATACTTAGGACCTTGATCCGTTTTGAATTAATTTTTATATATGTTGAAAGATAAGAGCCCAACTTCATATTTTAAGAGTGGGCTATCAAGTTTTGAGCACTTCATTTTAAATAAATTTAGATATTTGGAGAAATTCACTGCAATGCCTTTAATTTTCTTTTTCCCTGAAGATTGGTACAAACTTCATCAGAGTCTGTGGGATGACATTTGGAAACCATAGTCAAAGGAGAGACAGTGATGGCCTGAACCGGAGCTGCAGAGTGGTGTTGATGGAGAGGCCCAGTGTGGGAGATGCGGAATCAACAGAGTATCATGCTCTTTGTTGATAATGTTTGGGCATTTTTCAAACATCCTAATTTCCAAATATAAACTTCAATATATTTGTGGAAACATGGTATAGTTGTTCAAATTCCAGCTCTGCCCTTACTATATGACTCCTCATCCATAAAATGACATTAACAGTAATACCTCCTTATAAAATTGGCAGGAGGGTTAAGTCACTGAATATTTGTAAAACCCTTAGAAGAGTGCCTGACATATGGTAAGTGCTGCTTAAATAAAAAACTACCAACTAGAAGTTTCTGGGGTCCCTGATGGACCACTAGAATTTATCCCCTTTCCAGACACACATCTGCCTCCTTCCTCTCCTGACCCATGGCAGAGTCTGCTGGGAAGGCAGTCAGCTGACTCTCCCTAACTTCTACAACATAGACTCATCTCTGGGGACCAAGAATAAATAGTTGGCCTGTTATTGATTAGACCTTGAGGCCACTCTTTCCAGTGACTATTGATCTATTTAGAACACTATGCAGTCACTGATTTACAGAACAGCGTCCTGAGCATGCAGAAGACACCCCGCCTAGAATGGCAAAGTTAATGGAACATTGCTCTGGCTGGGCAGAATCCTTCAGGTGATGCCAGCATTTAAAATCATACAAGGATCTATCTTAAATGCTCGGTCATTGTCTTTTTCTTAATCATACACTCAGACAATGATTCAATGTATCATGATGTTTATTACATTGTGATTTATAGCGAGGGAAGATTGGAACTGGCTTATGTGTCCAACACCAGGGGACCAGTAAATAAATTAAAGGCAGCTGCATGACAGCTCTCAACAGATAAGATCCACGTTCCCACCAGTAGGATCCCTGGGCCGCCCTGGATTCTGTACACACTGCATCCTAGTTATCAAACTCTCCTTCAGTTCTGTGTGGTCACCTTGTATCTATCCAGTAATTTCTCCCCTTTGCTTAAGAAGGAAGAGCTAGTTTCTGTTGCGTGTAAATGAAAGAACTTTCATACCATACCCTAATTGCTTTAGGGACATGCATCTTATATCCTCAAGTAGAAGTTAGCTCTTCGATGCTAAGGACTGTTTTCTCTGTACCTCTCTGAGTTCCAGGAATAGCAGGAATGCAAACGCTGTGGATTTCCCTCAAGTAGGTGGGAGGCCTGAGGGGGAACCTAACAAAGCACTCCTGAATGGTCGGCATGGTCACTGGGAGGCTTAAGGTGTGGGGAAGATGACGGGAAATAAGGGCCACCTCCCATCTAATCAGTATCGGACGAGGGCTTTTCAAGAACAAAGCTAGCTTTTAAGAGGAGAAAAAGTCTGTTATATAAAAACATTCTCTTTGCTGCTAGTCCTTAACCTGCAGGCCCAGCTCACAGAGAGGGTGATCAGCCCCTCGGGCCCTGAGCTGAATCCCGCACTATCTAATTAGAAAGGGTCCCGGGGACATTTCAAGGGGCCTTTCTGAAGTCAGGCTTATACCTGCTTCCAAACTGAACCCTCCCAATCAGGTTTTCCTTTTCTTTGTTTTTTTTTTTTTTTAAATTTTGTGATGTGGACCATTTTAAAATACTTTACTGAATTTGTTACGATATTGTTTCTGTTTTATGTTTTGGTTTTTTGGCCTTGAGGCATGTAGGATCTTAGCTCCCCAACCGGGGATCCCCAGCCACAGGCCCTGCATTGGAAGGCGAAGTTTTAACCATTGGACCACCAGGGAAGTCCCTTTTATCTTTCTTTTTTTTGGAAGAAAACAATTTCATAGATGATGTCTACTGTGCAATGAAGTTTTTGTACAGTATCTATCCCTCCTCAAATGAAGTACATCTCGACAGGGGTAAACCACATAGCTGCTGGCCTGAGCTCGGCGGCCTGCCCCTCCTGTGTGCCTGTCTCTGTCTCTGTCTCTTTCGGTCCCTGATTTCCTCTTGGGTCTCGACTCTGCTCCCTTCGGCAGGAATGACAGTGCTCAAATTCCTTCCTGGCATCATCGCCAGTCTAACACTCACCTCTTCTGCTTAGACGCGTGTCCCCCAGAAAGCCTTCTCGGATCCCACTCCAACCCCCACCTGCCTTCTCCCCTCCCCCATCTCTGAGTCCACCCCCCACACCCCCGGCTAACACACTGTCCCTGTTCACACTCTTCCCAGCACTTTCACACTGAAGAGCAGCAGTCTGCTTGCCCGTCTCCCCGCTAAAGTGCATGGAGACTGCATGAGGCCAGGGACTGGGTCTTACCCCCCACTGCAGTCACCGCATTGGCGCTTGGTATAGAGTTCACTCATTCACTCAGCGATGAAGACCGCATCCTGTGTGCCAAGCACTGGGAGCAAATGATGAGCTGAAACACAATGCCTGTGCTTACGGAACTGCTCTTCTAGCTCAGAAGACAGAGGTGAATCAGAGACACAAGCAAATATTATGAAACATCTCTGAGGTGCTAAGCTCTGTGCTAGATACCAGGACACAACTCTACACTGTGATCAGAGTGGAAAAATACATTTGTGATACAATGGAGAAATGCACAGTGCCACGAGGCTCATGATAGGGGACTTGACCTTGTCCAGGTGGGTGGTCAGGGAGGGAATCTCCTGAGGAAATGACCCTCTTAACTTCTTATGCCTGTGCTTTGGACACAGTAAGAGGGATGTGTGTGTGTCTAGATTTACATGCCAATCTAGATATAAAACCAGAGCTAGAACTGGAGATGATAGAGGGATATCCCGAGATGGGAGGGTGAGCAGCAAGGTAGCTAGGCAAAGAGGAAGGAGTCTTTGTGGGGTGTGAACAGCAAGTTCAAAGGCTCCGAGGCGGAAGGGATTGTGGGGTGTCCGAGGCCCTGGCCGGCATGTAGCCCCCAATACAGACATGGAGGCAGATGGGCTGCAGAGACCGGAAGTCAGTAAGTCTGCATCGGACGGCCACTGCAGCCGCAGCACACTTACTACTGGAACGTGGCCTCCGTGTCTACCTGCCACACTGGCTGGGGTGGTTCCTCTTTCAAGCAGGGGTACACCTCCCTGCTCTCAGCCTTTGCTTCCCCTTCCAGCTTGCTGATTAGCTGCTGATTTATTCCAGTTGGTTCATGGATGTGGCCTCTCAGGGTTCAGGCCCACCCGCACAGTCTCATTGGTACTTCCTACGCACACAGCTCTCTCCTCACACTCTGCTTTCTACTGCCTCCTGAATCCCCTTGTCACACAATCTGCTATGCAGAGTGACATCAGGGAGCCAGACTCTGTTATACAGGTACTGTGAAAAGGCATGCAGGTGGCTTAAGCCACACTCGTTAAACAGCAAAAAAGAAAAAAAAGAGGCCGAATCATTTTCTAATTTTGCTGTTAAGATTTTCTCTCCTATCTTATGTAAAGCTGAAGAAATCTTTAAGATGTTAACTTGAATTTCCTTGAAGGAGTTATTGTAAGGCTTCTAAACCTATCTATGCTGTTGGAACAAACCAGGGAGATTCCCTTTAGTTTGTTTTTCTCTTTTCACATGTCTCTTTGACAGATCAAATAAGATCCAGATGTTGGAGGGTGCTAAGTTGCTTCAGTTGTGTCTGACTCTTTGTGACTCTATGGACCACAGCCTGCCAGGCTCCTCTGTCCATGGGATCCTCCAGTCAAGAATACTGGAGCGGGTTGCCATGCCCTCCTCCAGGGGATCTTCTCAACCCAAAGATGGAACCCATGTCTCATGTCTCCTGCGCTGGCAGGCAGATTCTTTCCCACTAGTGCCGCCTAATTGGCTCTAACTACTTTTTGCTTTCCCTTTGCAACTCATGGGCTCCTGGGACAATTCTTTAAGATTCTGTGTATGACCCAACTCCCCACGCCTCACCATGTAGGAAGCTCAGGAAGAGACAGCACAAGAGAGGGAAGACAACAAAATCAAAGCGTGAGAGACCTCCATGACAGAAGTTGTTCGTCCAAGGAAACTGGACAGTGAGAAAAGCGCCTGGGCCACTCGCCTTGGGGTGTCGGAAGGCTTACTTCCGCCATAGGGCCCCCCCTGGGGGACAGTGATCAAGTGACGGCTGGGCAAAGATGAGATGGCTTCAATCTAGGGCGAGTTTGCGAGCAGAGAGAGGGAAATCATGGCCATCTTCGGTCGAGGAATGAAGACACGGAATGATGACAGCGAGAATGCGACTTCTCCAAGCCAGAGACATCACTAAGCAGTTGGCCACCTAAGGATTTCTTGTAAGGTATCTTGGATCTTTAAGAAGATATTTTGTAATTAGAGGCCAGGCTAAAATGACGCCACTGAAGAGACTGGTATCCTCACTTTTCTTGTAGATGTATTTTTCTGTCACACAAAGTGGCATATACAGAGGAAAAGCATAGACACAAATAATGTGATCCCATCACCCACAGCCTGTGGATCTTTCCCTAAAGTCTGCATTAATCTGCGCATGTAAAAGTACCCTCAAACTTTCCCCCAAATTAGGAAATCTCATGGCATAGTCTATCTTCTAACTTGCTTTTCCTCGCTTCAAAATGTATAACGATGTATAATATCAACATATATAGATTTGTATGACGTTTTATGATAAAACAGTACTCAATTACATAAATTTTGAGCAATTTCATTCCCTCCAGCTTAGCAATTTGTCTTTTTGCATTTTTTTAATCGTTATAAACAATGTTACAATGAAGTCTTTGCCAACGAAACTCAGTACATAGCCATGCTGATTATCTCAGGGTAAATTCCTACAAAGTAGAATTGCTGGAACAAATGGCATATTTTTAAAGAATTTGCATAGGATTACAGAGTACCCTTATAAAGATCATGCCAATTTATATTCCTGGGTCCTGCTGGCAATGTAAAAGCATTCCCATTTTCCCCCATTCTCAGTAAAGTGTATCTTACAAGATGTTAATTCAGGAGAATGTTGGCAATACTAATTAGGCAGTGAAGAGAAGTAAGCATCAAAACTTTTTCACCCGCCTCCTTCCATCGTGAGCTTCCTCACACTCCTCCGTTCTGTCTCCTTGTTTTCTCCTTGGCATGATCTGGGTGCCCATCTCTCTCCTGCATTAAGTCTTAACAGGTTTGAAGGCACGGAACATGTCTGATTCAATTAATATTTTTCTGTACTCTTAGGGCCTAGCACAGAGTTTTGTTGGTAATAGATCTGTTAAATATTTGTTTAATACGGTAGGTTAATTGAATTAAAATGTATGATTTCGATCCAAAATAGCTCACAAAGTGACACAGTGTAGAAAAATAGCATTCGGTAAAATTATGAAAAGAGTGAAAATGAGTGTTTTATCTTGACATCCGAAAGCTGCTTAGCAAGAATCTGTACTCTTGGGTTCCTAAAAGAATCCTCGCCAATGTCGCCCACAGTCAACAGGCTCATTTAGTTAGTCATTCATTTATTCAGACAGTTACTAGGGACCTGTCAAGCACCAAGCACATCAGTGAAATGAACCCAGTGGCTGCACTCAGGGATTTTGCTGTGGAGCTGGAGAGCTGAAACATACACATTGATTCCACGAGAGATGATGAGTACCCATGATGTGCCAGGTCCCAGGGATACAGAAATAAATAATATCTTAGCTATGACCTCTAAGAGCTTATGATCCCGTGGAGCAGAGAAACTGGAGAGAAATAATTTCACCATGGCGTGATGAGGGCTCTGCCTGCCATAGCAGTGCACCAGCAGAAGGCACCAGCATGTGGGAGGAAAAGAGTAAGCTTCAGGATCAGGCAGACCTACATTTGCATTTATAATCCGCTTTCCAGTTCTGGGACCCTGGGCAAGCCACTTCCAGCTTCAGTTTCCTTATACCAGGTTTTCTAGGAAATAATGTGTGTGAAAGGCCTTCAGTATCTGTAGGTGGTAAGTGATTGTGGTTAGCAGGATGAGGGAGAGGAGCGGGTGTTAGGATTGAACCGGGCGGGATAAAAGGGACATTACTGGGCACAAAACGTGGAGAAGAACCTTTCAAGGAAAAGGAACAGCATGTGCAAAGTGGAAGCATGAAAACCACTTGTCCATTTGGAAAATCACGGTTGTTTAGTGATGTTGTGCCAAACAACACAGAACAAGGAAGGGTGGGGAGTAAAGAGCAGGAACTGAGCAAAAGACAGATCACCGCATGGCTGCGTATGTCATAGTGAGAAGCATGGGTGGTATCTTCTGTAGTTGATATGTCCAGTACAGCAGCCACTAGCCCCATGTGACCCTGTAACTGTACGTGAATGACAGACATTGAAAGCAGACTTCCAGTTACCAGAGGGAAAAGTGGGGGGGAAGGATAGATTAGCAGTTTGGGATTAGCAGATACAAACTACTACATATGAAATAGATAACCAACAAGGACATACTATATACCACCAGGAACTATACTAAATAACTTGTAGAACCTTATATGAAAGTATATGTAGTACCTTATATGAAAAAGAATATAGTTTGTTCCAGAACACACACTGAAGCTCCCAGCTGGAGGTCTGAAACAAGCTAGGCAGCCACCACAAATGGGCTGGTGTTGGCAGACAAGATCACAACGGCCCTGCAGTAGCACACAGGGTGGAGACTGGCACCAGCAGCTGCAGTGGAAAAAAAATAACAGCCCAGAAGAATATATGATCCACCCTGTGCAAGAACTCAAGATCCCAGAAGTTCGGTTCCTGAAAGTGTTTTCTGCACAGAATGGGCAAATTGCAATCACCGTTGATGAATAATTAAAGAAATAAAGCTTTTGACAGAGGATGAAATTGTTGGATGGCATCACCAACTTGATGGACGTGAGTCTGAGCAAACTCTGGGAGATGGTGAAGGACAGGGAAGCCTGGGGTGCTGCAGTCCCTGGGGTCGCAAAGAGTCAGACACGAATGAGTGCATGATAACAAAGCTTTTGACATTAGGAGTTTTTAGAAAAGTGTCAATATCTGAGATGCAGAATTTTATATCTTTGGCTTCTTTAAAGTTAGCAATACAGACAACATAGAACTCTCTATTTTTTTTGTCTGTATTTTGTCAGGCAATATAGACAAAAAAAAAAAAGAACTCTAATCTTCCAGTTTAAAAAAATTCACACTGGGCTTCCCTAGTGGCTCAGTGATTAAAAAAAGATTTGTCTGCCAGTGCAGGAGACATGGCTTTGATCCCTGATCCAGAAAGATCCCACATGCTGCGGAGCAACTGAGCCTGTGGGCCGCAACTACTGAACCTATGCTCTAGTGCCCAGGAGCCTCAACCACTGAGCCCACATGCCACAGCCACTGGGGCCCGCGTGCCTTAGAGCCCATGCCCCACAGCCAGAGAAGCCACCACAATAAGCCTGTGCGCCACAGCTAGAGAGTGGCCCCGCTCTGCAGCCAGAGAAAGCCCGCACAGCAACAAAGACCTAGCATGGCAAACAATAAATAACTATTGAAAAGAATATATATATTTTATATATATGTTTAACTGAATTCCTTTGCTGTGTACCAGAAACTAATCAACACTGTGTACAGTGTTGATTTACAACACTGTAAATCAACTACACTTCAGTCAGACTGTGAATCAACTATTCAGTTCAGTTCAGTTCAGTCACTCGGTCATGTCGACTCTTTGCGACCCCGTGGACTTCAGCATGCCTGGCCTCCCTGTCCATCACCAACTGTTGGAGCTTACTCAAACTCATGTCCATTGAGTCGGTGATGCCATCCAGCCATCTCATCCTCTGTCGCCCCCTTCTCCTCCCACCTTCAATCTTTCCCAGCATCAGGGTCTTTTCTAATGAGTCAGTTCTTTGCATCAGGTAGCCAAGGTACTGGGGTTTCAGCTTCAGCATCAGTCCTTCCAATGAATATTCAGGACTGATCTCCTTTAGGATGGACTGGTTGGATCTCCTTGCAGTTTAAGCAACTCTCAAGAGTCTTCTCCAACACCACAGTTCAAAAGCATCAATTCTTTGGTGCTCAGCTTTCTTTATATTCCAACTCTCACATCCATAAATTTAAAAAATGAACTGAAATAAATAAATGTAACTGATTAAGTACGAAATAAAATGTAAAATTCAGTTCCTCAGTCACACAAGGCACCTTTCAATACTCACACTTCATCCCAACATTCACATGAAGTTAGTGGCTATCATATTAGACAGTTCAGATAGAGAACATTTCCGTCATCAGAGACATTCATATTGGACAGTGCTTCTTTAGAAGTCAGCAGACCAGAAGCACTGGTCTCAGCTAGGGGCTTGTTAGAAATGCAGACTCTCAGATCCCCACACCAAGTGAAGTGGAATCTGCATTTCACAAGATGTACCCCGTCCCCCACCCCATCCCAGGTGATTCATATTGCACATAGACACTTAAGAGGCACGCTCTCTAGAATGCAGAGCCACTGAATGGGTTAGGAAGAGACAGCATGGTCAAACTCACAATGTTTTTCTTTATATTTTCTGTTCAACATCCCCCCATTTCCCCGACCCCCACCCCTCCAGCAACCACCATTCTACTCTCTACCTCTGAGTAGAGACAGAATTGTCCTGTGCCCATCAATAGCAGGTTCATGCATGTTGTAGCAAAGGTCAGGATTTTCTTTTTTAAGGCTGAATATCATACATCTATCTCTCTCACATTTTCTTTATCCACTCACCCATTGAGGGACGCTCAAGTTGTTTCCATTCTTAGCTGTCGTGAACAGTGATATAGTGAACATGGAAATGCAGGTGCCTCTTGGTGGTGGTTTAGTTGCTAAGTCGTGTCCACCTCTCCTGACCCCATGGACTGTAGCCTGCCAGGCTCCTCTGTTCATTGGATTCTCCAGGCAAGAGTACTGGAGTGGGTTGCCATTTCCTTCTCCAGCAGGTACGTCTTTGAGATATTAATTTTATTCCCTTTAGATATATAGTACTCAGAAGGGAGTTGCTGGACCATACAATAGCTACATTTTTAATTCTTTGAGGTACCTCCATACCACTTTCCATAACGGTGAACCAATGTACATTCCCACACATTATTCAGGTGTTCCTGTTTCTCCACATCCTTTCCAGTATTTATCTTTGGTGTTTTGATAACAGCCATCCTAACAGGTCTGAGATGATATGTCATTGTGGTCTGAATTTGCATTTCCTTGATGGCTAGTGATATTGAGCATCTTTTCATATATCTGTTGGCCATTGGTATGTCATCTCTGGAAAAATGTCTAGTCGGGTCCTTTGCTCATTTCTTTAATTGGGTTATGTGTTTTCTTGCTATTGGTTATTCCTTGTATATTTTGGATATTAACCTGTTATCAGATATATGGTTGGCAAATATTTTTCCTATTTCCATAGGTTGTCTCTTCATTCTATTCATTGTTCCCTTTGCTCCGCAGAAGCTTTTTTGCTCGATGAAATCCCATTTGTCTATTTTTTCTTTTGTTTTATATGCTTTTGGGGTCATTAAAAAAAATTAAAAAATTATTGTCCAGACCCATGTTTCCCCTACATTTTCTCCTAGCAGTTTTACAGTTTCAGGACTTGAGTTTTTAACTCATTCTTGAGTTGACTTTTGCATATGGAGAGAGATGAGAGTCCAATTTCATTTTTATACATATTGATATCTGGTTTCCCCAGGACCATTTACTGAAGAGACTGTCCTTTCCACATTGTGTATTCTTGGCACCATCATTAAAGATTGTCTGGTCATATATATGGGGGTTTATTTCTAGGTTCTCTTTTTCTGTTCCATTGGTCTATATGTCTTTTTTATGTCAGAAACCATATTGTTTTGATCACTGTAGGTTTGTAAAATAATTTTAAACCAGAAGGTGTGATGCCTCCAGCTTTGTTCTTCTTTCTCAAAACTGCTGCAGCTATTCAGGGTCTTTTGTGATTAGAATTGTTTGGTTTTTTTTTTCTTCTATTTCTGTGAAAAATAACACTGGAGTGTTGATCAGAATTGCATTGAATCTGTAGATTACTTTGGGTAGTACGGGCAGTTTAACAATATTAATTCTTCCAGTTCATGAACACAGAATATCTTTCCAATGATGTGTGTCTTCAGTTCCTTTCATTAATGTTTTTCAAACCTCCATTTTAGAAGTTTATTCTTGAATGAGGATACCGAAAAGAAAGCAAGACCAGCAGAAGAGAGACTGGTTAGGAGACACTCGCAATAGAGCTACTGTTGCTGCTCTTGAGTAAATTTTTAAAAGGCAATTTTTCTTCATTGAAGCAGCCTAGACAGGCCTGGTGAGCAGAGTGCAGGCTACATTTAAGCCTTGCTTCGGCCCAGGCAACCTTGTGCAGTGAGCCAAGTGCATGATCATATGAGGAAGCATCTTGGCAGTTGTCCAGGTGAGTGATGCGGGAAGCCTGAAGTACATAGCTTTAGGATATTGATCAACAGCAACAAGCACCACTATATGTAGCATTGCTTTGTAACAAGCCATGTGTGTTTTACACATACAAAGCAGAGGCGGTGGCAGTTGTGAGAAAATAGGAGTCTGCACCACAAGGACCAGTAAGGAGGGCTGGCCTCTTCACATCACGCGCTAACGGGCAGTCCTGCCCTGTAGAGCGCCTGCTTAATTTCACATCAGGAAAGTGATTAATTTCCTTAGACCAATGCCATTATTTCTTGGGTATAATACCCATAATTTGAGATTCGAACACAATTCCAGTAAATTATACTAATCACAGAAAAACTTCATTAAGCTAAAATAGGTTTATTCAAAAGAGTGTCGTTTTAAGCAATCAGTATTCTCAAGTTGAAATGTATGTACCTGTTTTATAATAAAGGAGACTGTATACTTCAAAACTTTGTTCGTTGGAAGCCTGGTTTTTCTAAAATAATCTGAGTTTTAGAAAATGTTAACTCATTTGGGGAATGGTCACCTTTTAAATTGTGGGACATAATGCTGAAAAAGATTAAAACAAACAAACCTACAAGTAGCCTTATATGGAAAAAGTCTTTAAAACTCAGTTCTCCCTAGTCTGAATACTTCTGGATTTCTCAGACAAGGCAAAGTTTTCTTTGTGCCCTTTGCAATGGCTTTTATAACATGAGTTGAGGCAGAAAAAATGTCTACCATTTGCTACAAGAGTGTTGTACACAACGCATAATTATATTGGTCAGAGTTCCTGCAGGCATTTGATTGGCATACTCAGCCAGGCTATCAGAGGATTGTTGAATGAAAGGATCATTCACAGCTGTGTAGGTGGGCTGAAGGGAATCAGTGGCAACTGTAGCAGCATGCTGCAGAGAAGGCAATGGCACCCCACTCCAGTACTCTTGCCTGGAAAATCCCATGGACAGAGGAGCCTGGTAGGCTGCAGTCCATGGGGTCTCAAAGAGTTGGACACGACTAAGCGACTTCACTTTCACTTTTCATTTTCATGCATTGGAGAAGGAAATGGCAACCCACTCCAGTGTTCTTGCCTGAAGAATCCCAGGGATGGGAGAGCCTGATGGGCTGCCGTCTATGGGGTCGCAGAGAATCAGACATGACTGAAGCGACTTAGCAGCAGCAGCAGCATGCTGGGTCTAGCAACAGCTGAGAGCTGTTACCAACCTAGGCTGGAAGGGGGAAAGGGAGAAGGTATTTTTTTGAAACTCTGCCAGTGAAGGCTGACCGTAAGGAGCCCTGGCCTTTGATAGAAAGATGCAACTAACTTACCCAACCTGGAAGGAAGGAAAATGTGGGAATAAATGTCCCAGCCTCAGACATCCCTTCTCCAGGCACTTCATGTTGGCCAAACCTAAGAGGAAGCCAAATGGTAAGAGAGTCTAATGCTGCAGTCCCTTCAGGAAAGCCTCCCCAAACAAAAAGCTACATAGAGAAGGGTGAAGAGTGAACAAACAATACCCAGCACTCACTTCAAAACCACAGACACAGTTAAATACTTATTTTACATGTTCATAATACCTTATGGTTAGCAAGGAATTTCAAATATCCTTCAAATATGCACCTCAGAGCAAATACTCCATATATATTTATCAAGTCAATGAGATATATTATTTTCAACTGATCTATTTTTTTCTTATTCCTAATAATTAGGTTTCTTTTATATTTTTTTATTATGGAAAAATATTCATAATTTGCCATTTTAGCTATTTTAAGTGGCCTTATGTACATTCATGATGTTGTGTAACCACCATAATTATCCAGTGCCAAAAGTTTTTCATTATCCCAAATGGAAACCCCATGCTACAAGTTTATTTTTAAAGTGACAGACTTCTGTGCAAAAATTTGTGGAAGATAATTTGTATATAAGAGCTATTAAATGGTGTGACAATTTTCCTGTTAGAAAAGGATAAAGGATAAAAAAGTAACCCAAGTTTCAATATGACTCTGTCTAGAAAATCCCATGGACCGTGGAGCCTGGTTGGCTGCAGTCCATGGGGTCGCTACAAGTCGGACACTACTGAGCGACTTCCCTTTCACTTTTCACTTTCATGCATTGGAGAAGGAAATGGCAACCCACTCCAGTGTTCTTGCCTGGAGAATCCCAGGGACGGGGGAGTCTGCTGGGCTTCCGTCTATGGGGTCGTACGGAGTTGGACACGACTGAAACGACTTAGCAGCAGCAGCAGCATAGATACATAGTGAAATACATGGAGTTACTATGTTGGTACAGGTGTAATTGCAGTTTGGGACCATGAATTTTAAATCATTATAACGACTCAAATATATCTTTATTAATCAAAATAGTAACCAATACAATAACATCTTTTTTGCCAATGAGAAATAAGTTTATCCCTGTAGCATGAAAATCCATGCTTTGGGATTCAACAGCTCTTAGAAAGCATTTTCTGCCTCCTGCTGATTATGGAAGCGTTTTCTCTACAGAAAGGTATCAAGATGCTTGAGGAAGTGGTAGTCGTTTGGTGAGAGGTCAGGTGAGTATGGCGGATGAGGCAAAACTTCGTAACCTGATTCGTTCAACTTTCAAAGTGTCGGTTGTGTGATGTGCAGTAGGGCGTTGTCATGGAGAAGAATTGGGCCCTTTCTGTTGACGAATGCTGGCTGCAGGCTTTGCAGTTTACAGGGCATCTCATTGATTTGCTGAGCATACTTTTCAGATGGAATAGTTTCCCTGGAATTCAGAAGGCTGTAGTGAATCAGACCGGAAGCAGACCAATGACCGCTGACCTTTTCTTGGTGCAAGATTGGCTTTGTGAAGTGCTTTGGAGCTTTTTCTCAATCCAACAACTGAGCTGGTCATTGCCGGTTGTTGTATAAAATCCACTTGTTGCATATCACAACCCAATCGAGAAATGGTTCATTGTTGCACAGAATAAGAGAAGACAACTCACCAAAATATTTTTTTTCTGATTTTGTCGGCTCATAAGGCACCCACTTATCGAGCTTTTTTCACCTTTCCAACTTGCTTCAAATGCCGAATGACCATAGAAAGGTCAACGCTGAGTTCTTTGGTGACCTCTTGTGTCGCTGTAAGAGGATCTGTCTCGATGATCCTCTCAGTTGGTTGTTGTCAACTTCTGACAGCTGCCAACTGCGCTCCTCACCTTCAAGGCTCTCGTCTCCTTTGCACAACTTCTTGAACCACCACTGCACTGTTTGTTCTTTAGCAGCTTCTGAGCCAAACGTGTTGTTGATGTTGCAAGTTGTCTCCACTGTTTCACAACCCATTTTGAACTCGAATAAGAAAATCACTCAAATTTGCTTTTTGTCTAACATTTCCCTAGTCTAAAATAAGTACAAAATTAATAGCAAGTAATAAGTCATTAGCAAAAAAAAAGTGAGAAACGCACATTAAAATAATGTATAACATAACCACATTTATTTTAAAAATGTATTCAATGTCAAAGGCAAATTCAGTTCAGTTCAGTTGCTCAGTTGTGTCCAACTCTTTGCGACCCCATGAATCGCAGCACGCCAGGCCTCCCTGTCCATCACCAACTCCCGGAGTTCACTCAGACTCGCATCCGTCAAGTCAGTGATGCCATCCAGCCATCTCATCCTCTGTCATCCCCTTCTCCTCCTGTCCCCAATCCCTCCCAGAATCAGAGTCTTTTCCATTACTTTGCCAACAAAGGTCCGTCTAGTCAAGGCTATGGTTTTTCCAGTGGTCATGTATGGATGTGAGTTGGACTGCGAAGGAAGCTGAATGCCGAAGAATTGATACTTTTGAACTGTGGTGTTGGAGAAGACTCTTGAGAGTCCCTTGGACTGCAAGGAGATCCAACCAGTCCATTCTAAAGGAGATCAGCCCTGGGTGTTCTTTGGAAGGAATGATGCTAAAGCTGAAACTCCAGTACTTTGGCCACCTCATGTGAAGAGTTGACTCATTGGAAAAGACTGATGCTGGGAGGGATTGGGGGCAGGAGGAGAAGGGGATGACAGAGAATGAGATGGCTGGATGGCATCACTGACTTGATGGACGTGAGTCTAACGATGCAAAAACCGCAATTACTTTTGCACCAACCTAACACACAGAAATATTGGGCTTCTCTCATAGCTCAGCTGGTAAAGAATCTGCCTGTAATGCAGGAGATCTGGGTTCGATTCCTGGGTCGGGAAGATCCCCTGGAGAAGGACATGGCAACCCACTCCAGTATTCTTGCCTGGAGAATCCATGGACAGAGGAACCTGGTGGGCTACCGTCCATGGGGCTGCAAGAGTTAGACATGACTTAGCCACTAAACCACCACCGGTACACAAAACTGACACATCGACTGTAGTTAATTCAAATATAGGACCTGGATATTTAAGGAAACAACTTCCTGTTGACCACCTTTATGACCAAATTGGCCAGAAAGTCGATCAGTGTGACTGCTCAGATGTTAATGCCTTCTGAGAGCACTGCCTTCTTCCTTTTCCAATGAGGAAATAGTCATTTTCGAGTCTCAAAACTTGCCAATGAGGCCAAAACAAATTCCCGAAGGAGTTTTGAGCAAGCATAATTTCACAGTCAGAGTCTGATGCTGGGAGGGGTTGGGGGCAGGAGGAGAAGGGGAGGACAGAGGATGAGATGGCTGGATGGCATCACCGACTCGATGGACATGAGTCTGAGTGAACTCCGGGAGTTGGTGATGGGCAGGGAGGCCTGGCGTGTTGCGATTCATGGGGTCGCAAAGAGCCGGACACGACTGAGCGACTGAACTGAACTGAACTGAACTGAACCGAATTTCACAGTCGCAGCTGGCCTGTTAGTGGCAGGTACTAGGTCCAGCCCTGCGTCGGCCATTGACTAGCTGCGCATTGCAAAGCTCGCCCACCTCACCTCCCTTATGTGTAAAACAGCGGGTCTGGACTTTGAGCCCTAAAGCACCTTGTGACTCTAGCCTCTGTCCAAAAACTTCTGAAGCTTTCACTGAAAAAGTCTCACAGTCAAAAGACAGCAAATATCTGAACACACGGTATTTACCCTTGTGATGAAATAGCCAATGTGGAATTTGACCCTTTTGACCAATCATGACGGTGAAAGTCAACATTCTGTGCATGTAAAGCCAGTGGAGAAACAAGTAAGCCAGATTCACTGACTAATGTACTTTTTAATGGGTATTTTAATGACAAGGAGAAGCTGGTTCTGACCTTTTATCTGCAGCACAGTTCTCCCAATGGTGCTGGCAGACTGGCACTGATCCATCCCCACCTGGTCTCCTTGGTAACCAAGGGCCTAGATCTGTGAGATGCTTGCAGGACATCTGGCCAGGATTAAGGTGCAGACAACCATGATAAGAGATCAAGCCCGTAGCCCCGGCCTTTGAAGACCCCTTGCTCATTAGGGCTGGGGTGTGGAGCGCGGCTGGCAGTCAGGTTGGTACATTGGTTGAGAAGGTAGGAATCAGACTGCTCGGGACTAAATACCAACCTGTCTCTCACTAATGGTGGAACCTTGGGCTAGTTTTAATTTGCCTCTCTAGGCCTTCATTTTCTTACTTGTAAAAGGAGTTTACTAAAAGTACCTTCCTCGTGTGGTTGTCAGTATTAAATGCATTTAAATACTGAAAGTTCCTAAGCAAGGGCTCAACATGAATTAGCCAGCAGTAGTAACAGTGAGGAGCTTCCCTGGTGGCTTAGAGGGTAAATACTCTGCCTGCAGTGCGAGAGGTCTGTGTTTGATCCCTGGGTTGGGAAGAGCCCCTGGAGACGGCATCCCACTCCAGTATTCATGCCTGGAGAATCCCATGGACAGAGAAGCCTAGCAAGCTACAGTCCATGGGGTTGCAAAGAGTCAGACATGACTGAGAGACTAACACACACAGTCGCAATGAGATGATTATGCAACACCGGTAAGAAAAACAGAGCTTCTCTGAGATGACCACATCCAGTATTGTGGTAGGGAGATCCTAGCAAAGGTGGTGGGGCTATAAAGACAGCTGGAAAAGTCTCTGGCCTGTTCTTTAACAAATACACAGTTAGACTGGGCTTTCCTGGTGGCTCAGTGGTAAAGAATCCACCTGCCAAAGCAGGAGACATGAGTTCGGTCCCTGGGTTGGGAAGATTTCCTGAAGGAGGAAATAGCAACCCACTCCAGGATTCTTGTCTGGGAAATCTCCTGGACAGAGGAACTTGGTGGACTCTAGTTCATGGGGTCTCAAAGAATCTGATACGACTGAGCATGCATGCACACACACACACACACACACACACACACATATGCACACAAGGTTAGACTATCAGGGCAGGGTTATTTGAACAGCAGGAGAAGATTGTGAAGGTTGAAATCAATGGCTTTGGCAACAGACAGATCTGAGTTAGGATCCTAGCCCTGCAGGTTACTAGCTGTGTAAATTTAACTTAATCTGACCCTTACTCTCCTCAAACATACAACGGGCAGAATCTACCTCAGAGGGTGTGTTGATGATGAAATGGATAAAGTATGAAAAGTGCTCAGCACCCCTCCTAGGTCCCATCCTGCTCCATCTGGTCCAGTGGTTTCCCATATCACTCCCATATCTCCCGTACACTTATTCATTCATTTCATCTGTCAAACATTTTCTAAGACTACCTTTCTGTCTATTACCAAACCTGACCCCAGGAATTCCAAAATGATTGAGATGAGGTTCATGCTTCTGAATATCTAAACAGCATAAATATCCTCCTAAATATCCTAATGTCCCAATCTCATCTGGAAATGAATCACAGATCCGCCCAGTCACAGGAGAGCCACCTCAGAGCGCCCCATGCACTGGTGTGAGATTATGGAGGAGGAGAAGTCAGGAGAAGGGTGAGGAGGTCAGGACTAAAGGAGGCATCTGGAAGGTGGCTGAGGAGAGGTAGTGTGGTCTCGAGGTGAGGGGTGCAGGCCCGTTTCAGAGGCTGCCTTCAGCATCCCAGATCTCCTCCCATGAACTTATACAACATGGGTAAAGTTGCTTCATCCCTCCCTGGCTCAGCATCCTGGGCTGTAAAATGGTGAAATGAAGCTTCCTCAGCTGTAAAATGGTGAGGTGATAATATCTAAGAACAGTGGCTCAGACGGTAAAGAATCTGTCTGCAATGCAGGAGACCCAGGTTCAATCCCTGGATCGGGAAGATCCCTTGGAGAAGGAAATGGCTACCCACTCCAGCATTCTTGCCTGGAGAATTCCTTGGACAGAGGAACCTGGTGAGCTACAGTCTATGCGGTCTCAAAGAGTCGGACTAACACTTTCAAGAATTAAATGAGTTGAAACCTGATGAAGCATGCAGCTTGTATTAAAAATTATTGTTATGGTGTGGGTGAGAGAAAGGGAGAATTTTTCATGCACTAAGATATCAGAAGCTTTTGTTTGTTTTTTAAACTGGACATTGTCCACATAACGCTGCCACTGCACCCCTTGAAGTTGACAAAGGTGGATCCTTAGTTTATCCCCAAAGAACCCAGTCTCGTGGCTTATCAAAAATAGTGGGGCTCCCAAAGGCCTGGGTGCATGTGTGAGTGCTAAGTTGCTTCGGTCGTGTCCAACACTGTGCGACTCTCTAGACTGTATAGTCTGCCAGGCTGCTCTGTCCATGGAATTTTCCAGACAGGTTGTCATGCCCTCCTCTAGGGGACCTTCCGGACCCAGGGATCAAACCTGCATCTCCCGCGGTTCCTGCATTGGCAGCTGAGTTCTTTACCACTAGCGCCACCTGGGAAGCTCAAAGGCCTGGGGGAGGTACTTATTTACCTGCACTTGGGGCCACTTTGCAGTAAGAGCTGGCTCATTATTATGTGGGAGCCTGGAAACCCCTTCTCTTTGGTCACCTACCCTCCCACAACCACTTTCACCCCCAGGGTCCCAGCTCCATCCTGTCATTGGCCCTGAGTGGGAGCTAGTGAATGGCATCTCCCAGGGCTCCACTCAGGTCCATGACTGAGGTCCTGTTTGCCCATGTTTTGAAATTCTTCAGGTAGGGCACCCACTGCATAAGTCAGACTCTTTCTTTTTAAAAAATGTTTATTTGTGTTATTTCTTTGGCTGCACCAGTTCTCAGTGGCAGCACACAGCATCTTTGATCTTCATTGCAGCATGCAGAGTCTTTAGTTGTGGCGGGAAGGATTTATCTAGTTCCTTGACCAGGGTCCGAACCCCAGACCCCCTGCATTGGGAGCATGGAGTCTTCGCCAATGAACGGCCAGGGAAGTACAAGTCAGGCTTTTTCAAGCTAAAACCAATCTCTTCCCAGAGGATAATTTGTATTTTATACTAAAGACCCCTTCCCTGCTAAGGGAGAACAGGGAGGGACAATAGGGGTGAAAGCATTTACCCTACATAAAATATTAATGTCCCTACTCGATCCTCCACACTGAAGTCTGGCAGAGAGACCGTTTCGTGGCTTGCTTTAATTATAAGTTCATCCAATGCCAAGCTTAAGCCCCCAAGGTCTAATTTAGGAGGGTTAAGGGTTTAGTGGAGGCTTTGCATTGCTGAAGAGCAGCTGGAGAGGAGCATTGCCTTGTGCCCCAGCTAGGACTCTGATTTCCAGCAGCATCCAAAGTCTCATCGTCCCAGAGACTCAGTGGCCAGCACGGGCTCAGTGTGTCACCACAAAGCTCATCACCGGATGCGTTTGGCTTCCCTGGCCAAGTTCGGGAGAGCTCTCTTATCGTTTGATGGTCTGGAGACAACTAAGGCTGTCTTCATCTTCTGTGCTGCTGGCTCGTTTCTGTCTGGGAAGAGCAGACGCTGCTAGGGCTTCCCTTTGCCCTTGACAGCGGTGAAGGAGCCCCGTGGACTGATCCTTCCCATCATAGGTAAGGACCAGTAGTTTAGAAGAATTTAAACAGCAAGCAGCATTTCTTGAACAACTAATGCACACACTGCAAATGGCTTGGTCCAGTGAGAGAAGAGAGATGAGAATGCCAATCACCGTAAAAGGAGAAAAGACCGGAGGGAAAAGGTATATAGACCCTGGAGCTGAGAGAGCCAGAAACAGCTTCCCCAAAACAGGCGCAAATTGTCCCAGAAGTAAGGTATAATTCATAGAGCATCTGTTTTGGATATTGCACTTATTTCAATTAATTCTCTCACCAGAGTCACAGAGCTGATAAGTACCAAAACCGGGGTTTGAATCTAGGTTGGTTTGAACCCAAATCCATTTCGCTGCATCCTGCTGTTAAGGAACCAGGGAGGCCTGGGCAGGTGGCTTGGGTGATGGGACCTCAGGCCAAGAGAATCACCTCCTCAGCAGAGGGAAATCTCTGTGGGGTTGAAGTCAGACTGCAAAGGCCTGTGTAGAAATCCCTTCCTAGGTCTGAGGCAGACACATGGCATTGCTTGTTGCTGGGTCCTGAAGGGGCCTTAGAATTGTTCTCAGCGGCACATAGCAGGACCACTGTGGATCAGATTTGAAACATATCTGCCACATAGAAGAAGAGAATGGATCTGGAGGAGACAGAGAAGTTCTAAAGGAACCTCACAGAGCCAGAAGCTCAGGAAGGATGACTTGAATTTTCTCGTCTCCAGTTGCCTAAGGAGGGAAAAGTTAATAAAATTCCACTGCTAAAAAGTTGAGGCTAATGCTTACCCAAGGAAAAGGAAGCGAGGTCAGGATGACTTCTTTTTTTTTTCTCTAGTCTCATGCTAAAATTTCACCAATACTGCTGGTAAACACTTGTTGACTACCCCCAAATTCAGACTCCAGGATGGTACTGAAAGCTTAGGAAGGAGTGCCCCAAATTGGGCCTGGGCATAGAAAACTTAAGAGCAGAACAGATTCATGCCAGCTGCTTGCTTTGCTTTCTCTAATTAAAGCACTCTCCAGTTAAGGAGAAATGTTAAAGGCTACCCAGCTTTGGTTGAAACATGTATGTTGGACTGAACTAACTTGAGACATTACTCTGACTCAGCCAGACTTTGATTAAAAACCTGCATCATTTTCTGCCTCAAGTTTCTGAGCACTAGGTTGATGTCTGAAACCCCCAAAAAAGGTTAATCTCCACACTCCATTAAGAGGAACAACGATTTCTCAGGTAGGTTTTTCTTTTTTTTTTTCCTGCCTGCAATATCTTTGTAATATTCTTCCAAGGGCTCCTGTGGGCTTAATATATATGACATTCAAAAAATAATAGTAAATGAATTTCTATCCATTTCACTGAGGGAGTTTTTCTCTCCATTTGTAATCTTTTTTTTTTAAATGATTATCTTTGCCTTGCAGGAAACAGAAGTAGAGGTGATTTGGGGCCATCTGTGTAATTCTGGGATCAGCTCTCTGTGATCAAAATGGAAACAAATCCCAGATGAGAGCCCCAACTGTTTGAGAAGAACATAGCAAAGCCCAGTGTTCCTGACCAAGTTGTCACATAAAGAGCAGAACTATGGATGAGAGCTGTACAACATCTGTTGCCTGGGTAACCATCCATCCACTGAGCCAGCCCTGAGTCATAAGTGGTGTGGGGAGGAGGTCTGCTAGGACAGAGAGCAGTGCGAACTCTTCTCTTCCTTCCCCACCTCCATACATGGCCTAAGGATGCCATACAAGGTTAATAGGAACCTGAGTGTGTGTGTGCTCAGTGGCTAAGTCGTGTCTGACTCCGTGATCCCATGGACTGTAGCCTGCCAAGCTCCTCTGTCCATGGGATTTCCCAGGCACGAATAGCAGAGTGGGTTGCCATTCCCTTCTCCAGGGGACCTTCCTGATGTATCTCCAGCGTTTCCTGCATTGGCAGGCAGATTCTTTACCACTGAGCCCCCTGGGAAGCCCCCGTAGAAACGTTCTAGATCTGTATCCCTAAAGACCTAAAGACCCCTCTTTCCCTAACCCTCATTCAAAGATTCATGGACCTCCGTCAGTCTCATCACAAAAGCTCTCCAGATTCTTTTTTTTTTTTATAATATATATATTTTAAACTTTATTTTTAACAGCAAAACATTTTGTATTGGGGTATAGTTGATTAACAATGTTGTGATAGTTTCAGGTGAACAATAAAGGGACTCGGCCACACATATACATATACCCTTTTTCCCCCACCCCCTCTTCCATCCAGGCTGGCATATGACACTGAAAAGCTCCCCAGGCTCTAATCAGTGCCAGCGCATTATCAGTGCTAAGCAACACTGCTCAAATGCTGGTCCTCGACCGGCGCCATAGCGTCTGCACACCAGCACCTGGCTCCCAGGCTGCACTTTGAGTAGCATTAGAGCACTGATGCCTTAGGACCACTATGGCAGCCCACCAGATTCACACACTTACCTGCAGGGATGGGAAAACCTACTGTGTGGTTTTCCTGTCATGCATTTCATCACATCCTTGATACTACACACAAATTTAGAGAGAAAAATTAATAAATATGCCTTTGCTGAGTAATTAGTTCCAGTTCTCTAAAAACACCCTTAAGTATATTCCCCAAAGAATTGAAAATAGGTATTGAAACAAAAACTTATACACAAAGGTTCGTAGCAGCACTATTCACCATAGCCAAAAGTTGGAAACAACTTAAATATCCATTAATAGCTGAATGGATAAACAAATTGTGGTATATCCACACAATGGAATATTACTCAGCCATAAAAAGGAATGAAATACTGATATATATCATGACATGGATGAACCCTGAAAGGGTTTCCCTGGTGGCTCAGTGGTAAAGAATCCACCAGCCAACACAGGAGCTGGAGGAGACGTGGGTTTGATCCCTGGGTCAAGAAGAGCCCCTTGAGGAGGAAACGGCAACTCACTCCAGTATTCTTGCTGAGAAAATCCAAAGGACAGAGGAACCAGGCAGACTCCATGGGGCTGCAAAGAGTCATACACGACTTAATGGCTGAGCACAAAACATGTATTGTGCAAGCACAAACCTTGACAATATTATCCTAAGTGAAAAACTAGGCACAAAAGGTCACATATTGTATGATTTCATTTATATGAAATATCCAGAAAGGTACATACGTATAGAAAGGAGGTCAGAGGTTGCCAGAGACAGAGATGTCATCTGAATTTTACCTCAATTAAAAAGGAGTATGTATAAAAGAAAGGTGGAAAGAAAATGTATAAAAAAGAAAAACAAATAAAAAGTATTCCCCAGAGTTGCACCACCCAAAATCCAACACTCTTCTCACTTTCTTCCAGTTTATGTTCCACAGAATTCATATTGCTTTTATAATTTACATTGTGTTTTCATATTTAATGTTATTTCCAAAGTATTGCCTATGGTCTATATAGGCAATATAGAGCTTAAATACTGGGTAAAGCTCTTTGATACTTATTTTTAAATTGCTTCTTAATATTGTTTTAATTTATATACAGATATCTGCAGTATATGAAAATATGTATTTATATACATCACTGCCAGCACTGACTAGTCTCCTAAAAGATAAAAAAAAGGGAATAGTGTATGGTTGTTTTAATACTATTTCATTTGCTTGTTAGTAGTCAAATAGATGGGGAAACAGTGGAAACAGTGTCAGACTTAATTTGGGGGGGCTCCAAAATCACTGCAGATGGTGACTGCAGCCATGAAATTAAAAGATGCTTACTCCTTGGAAGAAAAGCTATGATCAACCTAGATAGCATATTCAAAAGCAGAGACATTACTTTGCCGACTAAGGTCCATCTAGTCAAGGCTATGGTTTTTCCTGTGGTCATGTATGGATGTGAGAGTTGGACTGTGAAGAAGGCTGAGCGACGAAGAATTGATGCTTTTGAACTGTGGTGTTGGAGAAGACTCTTGAGGGTCCCTTGGCCTGCAAGGAGATCCAACCAGTCTGTTCTGAAGGAGATCAGCCCTGGGATTTCTTTGAAAGGAATGATGCTGAAGCTGAAACTCCAGTACTTTGGCCACCTCATGCGAAGAGTTGACTCATTGGAAAAGACTCTGATGCTGGGAGGGATTGGGGGCAGGAGGAGAAGGGGACGACCGAAGATGAGATGGCTGGATGGCATCACTGACTCGATGGACGTCTGAGTGAACTCCGGGAGATGGTGATGGACAGGGAGGCCTGGCGTGCTGCGATTCATGGGGTTGCAAAGAGTCAGACACGACTGAGCGACTGAACTGAACTGAACTGAACTGAAGCTTGTCATCCTACATCTTTCTTTTTCAAATAATACATGTTTAGTAGAGACTTCTTTGTTTTGTCTTTGTCCGAGTAGAGAATAGCTAATTATTATTGTTTAGGGGAGAAGTTAATAGTAAAGACTTTAAAAGACTGGAGTAGACTAAACTAGACACAGTCGTCCCTAAAGAAGGAACTAAAGAATTGGAAGATTGATACGATCAAATAACCTGGAATGCAAGACTGAACAGAGAGAAAATATGCAAGACAAGCGCATATAAGATAAAAGTTTACAATCCTGGTGAAAATCAAGTAGGTTACATCTGTGAAGGATCTGACCTTGCATGAGCGAGGAAGGTGGTTAAACACTCTGCAAGACTATTGTCTTCCAGAATGATGCTGGAAGAGCTACGTTCCAGCCCTGAGAGATGCTGCCAGAGAATCACAGAAAGAACACAGAAGAGCATCAGGACAGATCCTGAGATGCAGGCTGTTCAGTCTCACACGTGCTTAGCTGGTTACACCTCAGGGTATGGAGCGGGGGATAGTGCCAACAAAAGCTGTGACTGTGGAGGCCACGTAGTCTGTCTTTTCCAGGAATTAACTGATACTAAATTCCAGGCCTGAAACTAAGAAATAACAGCAATAGAAAATTTTTAATTTAATCTGGAGCTTTATAGTATTGAGATGCTACTCACACGGAAATGTGGCAAAAAGCCACCAGGGTCACACAAAATTACTGAGCCTTGTTAATGAGTAGCTGAGGATGGGACATAGGCCCACCATGTCACTGACTGGCTTTGGACCCTTGCTCAGAGCCTTGCTGATCCTTAGCTTTTTCTCCTTCCTAAGCCTCAGCTTGGTCTCCTTGCTAAGCATCCCTCTTCAGGAATGCAAAGAATAGCTGAACAGAACAGTAATTTTAGCATTACAATGAACACTGCCCAACATTAGTCTTGTCTCTGCTATACTTTAGTAAATCCAGGGGAGAATCTCACAAATTAACAAGGACTACTGAGGGTGGTGGTCTGGGAAGATGCAGAAAAGAGGACCCTCTCTTTTCCATTTTTGAGTAAAAACAACAGGAAAAATGGGTTCAACTTTAGTATGCCCAGGGAGAAACTGTGATTGAAAGTGACAAAATTTGTTGAAATAATGAATGCATGACAGAGGAACTTCACCTTTGGTGAGAAGAAGCTATGTTCTCAGTGGTCATATCTCAGTCCTTTGAGGCTGAATTGTGATATACAGCAGGAGTTTCTCACTTTCTGTAGCTCAGAGTATGATATCCTGCAAGCCAATTCTGCCTTTCAACCAGAGCAACTCTGCTCACAATCATTTATATATTGGAGTTGTATTAATATACTGCTTGAAAACACAGTCCTACTTAAACTCAAAATCTTTTGCACAGCAAGGGAAACAATAAACAAAACAAAAAGACAATCCACAGATTGGGAGAAAATATCTGCAAATTATGTGACCAATAAAGGATTAGTCTCCAAAATTTACAAACAGCTTAGGCCAATAACAGCATCTAACAGCCCACTCAAAAAATGGGCAGAAGACCTGAACAGACATTTTTCCAAAGACGACATACATAAGGCCAACAGGCACATGAAAAGATGTTCGACATCAGTAGTTATTAGAGAAATGCAAATCAGATCTACAATGAGATATCACCTCTCACCAGTCAGAAAGGCTATCATCAAAAAATCCACAAACACCAAATACTGGAGAGTGTGAGAAGAGCAGGGAATCTTCCTAGACTGTCGGAGGGAATGTAAATTGGTACAGCCACTGTGGAGAACGCTATGGAAGTTCCTTAAAAAAACCTGAAAGGATGCATGCACCCCTGTGTTCACTGCAGCACCGTTTATAATAACCAAGACATGGAAGCCACCTAAAAGTCTACCAACAGAGGAATGGATTCTGAAGATGTGATACATATAGACAATGGCATATTACTCAGCCGTTAAAAAGAATGAAATAATGCCATTTGCAGCAACAAGGACAGACTTAGAGAGTGTCATAGTGAAGTCAGATAGAGAAGGAGAAATAGCGTATGGCATTCCTTATAGGTGGAATCTAAAAAGAAATGACCCAAATCAACTTACTTACAAAACAGAAAGAGACTAACAGACTTAGAAAACAAATTTATAGTTGCTGGGGGGTGGGGAAGGGATAGTTAGGGAGTTTGGGAAGATCATGGACACACTACTATATTTAAAATGGATAACCAACAAGGACCTACAGCATAGCACATGAAACTCTACTCAATGTTATGTGCCAGCCTCGATGGGAGGTAGATTTGGGGGAGAGTGGATACGTGGATATGTATGGCTGAGACCCTTTGTTGTTTATCTGAAACTACCATAACATTGTTAATTGGCTATACCCCAATACAAAATAAAAAGTTTAAGGTTTGGAAAAAAAAAACACAAACGATTCAATTAGAAAATTTAGTTAAGTAAATCTTGGGGAAGAAATAAACACAATGGTATAGGTAACTTAAAAATAAAAAGATGGGCAAGGTAGACCAGGCAAACACTAATGCAAAGAGAGCTAGAACCGCTGCATTAATAACAGACAAAGTAAATTTCAGTTCCCACGGATAAAGATAGACACCACCCCACAACAGAAGTGTCAATTCACAAGGCAGACTCAAGCCTAAATGTGCACGCAACTGGCAACAGTTTCAAAACACACACAAAAAAGGCATATAGTACTAAAAGGAGAAATGGAAAAATCCACAGTTACAGCTTTAATATTCTTCTCTCGGGACTTGATAGAATAAATAGACAGAAAATCCATAAGGATATATGAATTGAACATACAATCAACCAACTACATCAAATTGATGTAACATCAGCTCTAAGAAATACTGATCCCTGGGCCCCACCCCAGACCAAAGACATCAAAATCTCCAGAGGGTGAAGTCCATGCAAGGGTATTTTTGCAAAGCAACCTCAGTGCTTTTGCTGTATAGCCACCATTGAGAACTACTCTTTGAAGTACTGAAAAAGTGATAGAAAATTATCTGGGGGCACAGATGAATTGCCAGGGCCCTGTCTTCAAGGAGGGTGTCACTGGGTTTGAAGAATATGCTTGAATTTATCTCGTGGGAAAGGATTAGGAGGAAAGGCCTTCAGGCATGGGAACAACATGCACCAAGCCACAGAGATATGAGAGGGTATTTAGGGAATGAAGTACAAAGTATATCTATTGTGCCACCTTACACACACACACACACACACACACACACACACACACACACACACACATGCTTGCACATATACATACATGTGTGTATATATATATATATATATATTAGTCGCTCAGTTTTGCCTGACTTTTTGCGACCCCATGGACTGTAGCCTGCCAGGCTCCTCTGTCCATGGGATTCTCTAGGCAAAAATACTGGAGTGGGTTGCCATTGTAATTCAAATGCTTATTTCCTACTGTTAGGGTGAACAAATGACCTAAACTTTCACAAAGCTCTACATGGAGAAGGGATAGAAAATATTTGAAGATAGGTTCTCACTGCGTAGGAGAAATCTGGGGAGTGAAAATTACTAAAAATCATTTGTTTGGATCTCAATTTACATACAAGGATTTAAATAGTGTGGTAGACTGAAATACTCAATCCATAAGTGAGAGTCGTTCAGTCACGTCCAACTCTTTGCCACCCCGCGGACTGTAGACTGTCAGAAGCCTCTGTCCATGGACGTCTCCAGGCCAGAATCCTGGAGCGGGTAGCCATTCTCTTCTTCAGGGGATCTTCCCAACCCAGGGATGGAACCCAGGTCTCCCACATTGCACGCGGACTCTTTACCCTCTGAGCCACCAGGGAAGCTCTAAATCGATAAAGCCCACCGGAATAGAATGTTTTTGTGTTCAGCCTGGGCGGGTTTGGCTTTTCCTTTTGTTCCCTCTCTAGCTCTCCAGTCTCACTTCTGGCCAGTCTCCCTCTGCCCCCGTACCACCTTGTAGTTTATTCTTTAACAGCAGAAAGAACACTGGACTGAGTCACCTCCATACTTCTTGCTTCTGTGCCTTTGCTTATGTCGTGCTCTTTGCCAGGATGGTCTCACTCTCTGCTCCCCAGCCACCCTGGTTAATCCTCTACTCTTCAACTCAGATATCACCTCTTCCAGGAAGACTTCCCTGAATGGAAGTGCTTTGGTTGGCTCTTAAAGATCCTTTAAGATCCTCGTTTGTAAATTCAGGATACTTTGCATTTTTCTGCATTGTCTTTGGATATGCAGTAAAATTTTATAATTTTATTTCTTAATTTTGAAGCACAGATCTGAAGGAGGTTCAAAAAGCTTATGTCATTTCTGAGTCTCCCGGGAGCAGCTGGAATCCTCTATTGTGATTATTTTGCAAGAAGCAGATTTGAAAGATTGTAGCAAACAGACATTTGTTTGTCTTGGGCATTCCAGAAAACATTGAGGAAGGCCTTAGAAAACAAAACTCTAAGCTGCAGCAGGTGGTGTTATTTCAGAGAAGAAATTAGGCATTAATAAGGTTGGTAACACTAGACCCTGATGTCTATCTCCTCTTCGTGTTGGGAAGTTGTTGGAGGGATGCCAGAGTGCTCCATGGACACATTCTAGGCTTTCTAAGAAACATAAAATTGAATTCCAGAGGCCCTTTAATGTAGGGTGAGGTTTGTCAGCTGTAAAGTTTTTTAACCGGAAGTGAAAACCCCAGGTAAACATTCATTCTCTCTCCCCCTGTGGCAGGGGACAGAAAGAGAGAGCACAAAAATCTTGACAGAGTAAGGAAATTAACCTGGCATGGTGATGGTGATGAGAGTTTTCATGATGGGACATTATAACTGTCCTTTGGGACAGAACCGCCAATTGCCCTGCTTAATGATCTGACTGTGTGAGGACAAGGCTATGTTTGATAAGATGTTACGTGAAAATAAAAGTAAGCTACAGAATACTACGAGAAGAGCCGACTCATTGGAAAAGACCCTAATGCTGGGAAAAGATTGAAGGCAGGAGGAGAAGGGGATGACAGAGGGTGAGATGGTTAATTGGGGTTTCCCTTGTAGTCCAGTTGGTAAAGAATCTGCCTGCAGTGCAGGATACCCAGGTTCGATCCCTGGGTTGGGAAGATCCCCTGGAGAAGGAAATGGCGATCCACTCCAGTATCCTTGTCTGGAAAATCTCATGGACAGAGAAGCCTGGTGCCTGCTGCAGTGCGTGGGGTCACAGAGCTGGCCACGACTGAGCGACTAACACACGCACAAATCAATGGACATGAGACTGAGCGAGCTCCTGGAGATGGTGAAGGACAGGGAAGTTTGGCTTTCTGCAGTCTATGGGCTCACAAAGAGTTGAACATGACTTAGCAAGTGAACAACAGGCTACTCAGGTCTTCCCAGATGACTCAGTGGTAAAGAATCCACCTGCCAGAGCAGGAGATGCAGATTCAGTTCCTGGGTCGGGAAGATCCCCTAGAGAAGGAAACAGCAACCCACTCCGGTATTCTTGCCTGGGAAAGCCCACGGACAGAGGAGCCTAGTGGGCTACAGTCCACGGGGTTGCAAAAGAGTCGGACAAGACTGAGCAACTAAACACCAGCAACAGATTATCATATTTGATGTTGTCCTAACTCTATTTAAAACAGGAACACAGGTGCTTTACAAAAACAATTGTGGGGAATGTCATTAACTTTTCAACTGTGATCGTCTATGGCTCTTGAGACTACAGGTAATTTTAAAAGATTCTTTTCCATTATGGTTTATTAGAAGATAGTGAATACAGTTCTCTATACTATGCAGTGGGACCTTGCTGTGTGTCCCTTCTTTATATAACAGCTTACATGTGCCAGCCCCAACTTCCCACTCCATCCCTCCTCCAGCCCCCTCCCCCTGGAGAACCGCAAATCTGTTCTTTACAGGTAATTGTTTTTGCTTGCTTGCAGTTTTTGGTATTTTATCTATTTTTTTGTACTGAGCACACATTGCATTTATAGTACAGAAGCAGTGAGCTTTATTCAATAATAGTAAATAATAGTAAATTAAAAGATGAGACTGTGTGCAGGAAGAGGGCACGAGCTGGACCTAAGAATCAGATCCATCAAGCCGTGAACTTGCAGAGTGAAGATGTGGACATGGTTGTTCCTTATTCTTTGCCAGTTTGACAAATGGAAAAGGTAATAACTCAGTGTTTTTAATTTTTCTTATTTTAACACCAGTATTATTGAATCCTTCTCTTTTGGAAAAAAAAAAAATGAGAACGCACTGTGGGAGTCTGCCACACAGTATGATACCATCAAAAGGGCACCCACAGTATTCTCTGTATATACCAAATTCACATTTCTATCATCAGGGAGTTTTCCTTCAAAACTGGCTGAGCTTCCAACGAATGCATAAATAAGGTTTATAGGACTCTGTGTTCTACCAGGGAATCTGTTAGCCTCACGTAGAAAATACAAACTCAGAGTGAGCCCATGGGTGGTAGGTGAGGTGGGTGGGCTTTGGAGAAAAACTGACAATACAAAGAGGAGAAGGCAGTCCCGTGGCTACACTTTTCATACACAACTGGTACCCAGGTACCTCCATGCCAGCCTTTATGTGCCACCACTGGGCTGGGGCCAACCATCTGCCACCTGGAGGAACCTGGTAACAACACTGTCCACCTATCAGAAGTGGGGTCAGTCACTGACAAAGAGTCAGGGCTTGATTAGAAAGTGACAAGTGAAGAGGAGGTGAATCAAACCTCACAGGTATTTCTGTGGCTCCTGCTCTCTGGTGCAGACCCATTGAGAGTTTGTCCAGGAAGCCGAAAGAATCATTCTGTTTCTCAGAATCACAGTGAAGTGTCACTCCGGGGATTCCCCTGAAAGTCCTCGCCTCATTTTGAGCCATGACTTGTTGACGTTCATGCCTATGGAAAGAGTTAATGTTAATATCTGTTAGGATCTCTCTACATATACGAGCCACTGAGAAAATGTTCCTGAGCTTCGGGATGCTGTTATCATACCTGGTATTACTGTCATTACTGACTTTCACTAAATCGATTGTGTAATCTTCATAGCATTTGATGACTATCCTTTGCTGAATCAATTTTCTGAACAAAATCTTCCTAGTCTGACTGTGGAACTGAATGAGGTTTTAGAACACAGCAAGCATGAGCTTGATGGCAGGTTTAGCAGGGTGTGGGAGATGAAAAACAGGAATACTTACAATTAGACAATGACCAGTGACAACTATTATTTACATAACAAATACTCAGTGATACCAACAGCATTAATGACTATTTGAATTAATTCTATATTTTAAATTCCCATGTAGTGAAACCAACTGTGTGTGTGTGTGTGTATACAGCGCTCTGCATTTTAATATTTGTAGGGATTCTCCTATCCACCAGCACATCAGGGTACACAACAAATCCATCGCCTCAGAAAAGTCCCCCATGTTGCTTCTTTGCAGTCACACTCTCCCCATCCTTACCCCTGGATACCGGTCTGTTCTGTATAACTACAGTATTGTCCTTTGCTCTGGGTTGCTTCAGTCGTGTCTGACTCTGCGATGCGATGGACTGTAGCCTGCTGGGCTCCTCTGTCCATGGGATTCTCCAGGCAAGAATACTGGAGTGGGTTGCCATTTCCTTCTCCAAGAATACTGTAGGTGGTTGCCATTTCCTCCTCCAGGGGATCTTCTAGACCCAGGGATGGAACCCACATCTCTTATGTCTCCTGCGTTGGCAGGCGAGTTCTTTACCAGTAGCGCCACCTGGGAAGGTCTTACGGTCTTTTAGAGACTGTCATATAAGTGGAATCATACAGTATATAACCTTTCGAGATCCTCTTTCATACAGAATAATGCTTTTGAAATCCATGCAAGTCACTGCATATATTAGCAGCTGGCTCGTTTTTGTTGCTAAGTACTCCAATGCACGCCTGTGTCACAGTTGAGGCATCATTTGTGGAAGGACATTTGGGCTGTTTCCAGTTTGGGGAAATTAAGAATAGGGCTTCTCTAAATATTTGTGTACAGATTTTTGTATGAACACAAGTTTTTATTTCTCTAAGGTAAATGCCTAGGAGTGAGATTGCTGGGTTATATGGTCTATATTTAAAATTACGGGAAAGTTTCAGAGTAGTTGTACTATTTTGCATTTCCATCAACTATTAAGGAGAGTTCCAGCTGTTTTCCATTCTTAGCAGCACTCTGAGTGGTCAGTAATTCACCGTTCTACTAGGCATCTACTGATATCTCATTGTGACCTCAATTTGCATTTCCTTGATGGTTAATAATAGTGAACTTCTTTCCTCATGCTTCCTTGCCATCCTTGTATCCTCTTTAGTGAAGTATCTGTTCATCTTTTATCTGTATTTTAGTTGGTTTGTTTTCTTACTGTTGAGTTTTGAGGGTTTTTTAAATATATTTTGGATATAAATCATTTGTAGAAAATTTAATTAGCCAATATTTACTCCCAGTTTGTTAGCCCCTCTTTTCATCCTCTTAACAAACAGTATATCTCACAGACAAAAAGGTTTTAATTTTGATGAACTTTAACTTATGGTTGTATTCTTTTATGAATCATGCTTTTGTGTCATCTCTAAGAACTAACCCCAAGTTAAACAAATATTTCCTCCTGTGTTTTCTTCTAAAATTTTATAGTCTTAGATCTATGATCTATTTTGAGTTAAGTTTTGTATAAGGTGTGGTGTTAGGTCAAATTTCTCTTTTTTTTGCCTATGGATGTCCAAATGTTCCAACATATTTGTTGAAAAGACCATCCTTTCTCCATTGAACTGCTTTTGGGCCTTTGTCAAAAATCAATTGACTATATTTGTGAGGGTCTATTTCTGGGCTCTTTATTCTCTTCCATTGACCTATGTGTCTATATCCCTTTACCAATACCTCCACTGTCTTGATATCTATAGCTTTATAGTAACTCTTAAAATCAAGTAGTGTGATTCCTCCAACTTTATTCTTCTTTCTCAAAATTTCATCAGCTACTTTTCAATGAGATTTGCTATGAATCCAACACTGTGCCAAGCACCTTATGTGAATGATCTCATTTAAGCTTCACAAAAAACCTTTGAGGAACTGTGTCAGTTCAAGTCTGTCAAGAAGCAGATGTCAAGGTGGATTTAAAAGTTCAAAAGATTTATTGGGGGCAATTTCTATAGAGGATGAAGGGGTGAGGGAGCAGGGGTAACAGGGAAAGATTTCAGGTCATGATGCTGTGAAAGGCCTGACACTGTGAAAGGAGCAGATCAGGAAGGAGGCTGAAGCAGGAGGAGATGCAAACTGTAGCACCACCTGGAGAAAATCTCAGCCAAGCTTACGGGGAACAATCGAGAACAAAACTTTCCCACTAGAGGAGCCCCATGTTGAGCAGCAATCTCCAGGCTCTTGTACCGGACCCCTACCCAACGTGCTAAGCTGTCGGTTGGAAGCAGCCTGAGGAATGTCTGGCCTCTCTATAAATGCTGCAGAGGACTTAAAACTTGGAGAGTTTTAAAACTGATTCTAACTCTTATTATTTCCCCAAATGCAAATTTCATCTCATGATTAAATTTAATGGTAACATTACAAACAAAATAATTTGAACCCCGCCCCACCTGCTCAAAAATGAAGATCTCACTGGTAAAAGAGTTGGAAATTCTATGACATTTTTCTGCTCTGGCAAGATCCAAATATTAGTAGAACTCAATATAGTGCATTTCCAACGGCTTTGAGATCCATTTCCCTGGCCACAGACACAGAACTGGACCTGGAATCTATTTCTTGCCCTGGTTCCTCATTAATTGATCTTTTTTTTCCCTTAATAACATTACCCCTTTCTCTTCTTCCTTTCTTATCTCTCCGTGTAAATTTCTTCAAAGATCAATGTCAACATCCACTCATATCCTCCTATCTGGTCAACAGAAGCCAGCTGTCTTCTGTTTTATTAAAAACCACATTCAGAATCTCTTTAATCAATGTGCTTATTTAACATCTGTAATAAAATGCTAAGAAATGAAAAAGCTTCTGTACTATGTTTATCATTGGCAAAACTTTCACTGCACTTTGATACTTTAGGGTGCCCTGTTAAAGCATTCAAGATATTTCCATTTGTACAAGACATTTTTAGTGAGATTTAAATGCGTATACTGACCAGCAGCTGCCAAATCAAGACTTTTTCTCCACTGATTTTTCACCAATCTTTCTATCCTTAGGAAAAGAAACAGAAATGTGAAAGGCATTTTTAGTAACAGCAATGATAACATCAATGTAACTCCCATTTTACAGATGAGCAAAGTGTGGACCTGAAAGTTAAAGTGACATCTAAAGCAGAGATTGTGATGAAAATCCAAGTTTCATGACTCAAAACATGTTCTCTCTTCTCTATACATGCATGTCTGTATATAGCATCATAATTTGTAAACAGAGAAGACAAACAAACCTTTAAAAAGTAAATAGTTGACAGAAAGTTTGGAGTGTTTGTGAGCATGGAACATGCTAGGCATCGCATGTTTATGTAGGAGCTCAGCCACTCACGCTAACGAGAGAATAACCTCAAGAAGTTTCAGAAACAGTTGGATGAATGAACGAATGATTGAGGGCCTGCCTCAAACCCAAGCAAAGCCGCCACTGCCAGCATCGGGGTCCAGAGGGTGACCACGGAGTCCCACCCATTTCAGATCATCTCTTCGGTTCATGATGTCACATTTTCCTCCCATTTGCCTTAAAATAGGCAAGCCTCTGCTAAGAGGCAGTGAATGGAGAGGTTTTCCCCCAGCCCTGGACAAAATGCACTTTCCCCCTCTGGGAAGGCATGGAAATGAGGGGTCGACCTTTCCAGAGAGCGCATCTAGGTGAATTAAGTTCACGCAGAGCATCCTCCTTCCACCCTGCTCGCTGTGACCACCACCCCATCACTTAACTCACCCCATTGTCTACATGTTTGTCTCCGGCATCGCTGAGTGAGCAATGTGATTTCAGAAGCACACTCAACCACCATTATACCCTACAGCACCCATCACAGCGGGCTTCCCTGGTAGCTCAGCTGGTAAAGAATCCGCCTGCAATGCAAGGACAACCCAGTTCTATCCCTGGGTGGGGAAGATTCCCCTGGAGAAGGGATAGGCTACCCACTCCAGTATTCTTGCCTAGAGAATCCTCATGGACAGAGGAGCCTAGCAGGCTGCAGTCTATAGGGTTGCCAAGAGTTGCACATGACTGAGCAACTCAGCACAGCACACAGCGCCCATCACAGCTCCTGATACAGTTGACGCTCCTTAAGCAATGGTCCAGATGAAGGAATGAGAAATAAATGATCAGTGTCAGAGCTAGGTTTTCGAGTCCTCTGATGAGGAAGAGGAGGAAGATAAAATGATGATGATGACACTAATGATATCAGTTAACATTTATCCGCACTTATTATATACCAGGCACTCTGCCACATGTTTCACACACACAATCTAATCGAATTCTCACATCCACCTTTACAAGGTCGCAATTTCCACTGATCACATACACATCCTAGGAAGCTGGGGCTTATTAGGGTTGAATAATCTGCTCAGGACCACACAATGAGGATATGGCAGAATTATGTCTGTTGGACTCCAGGGAGAGTAGCCTTAACTTTTATGTTATTCTGCTGGTCATACTGTCCAATCCAGAAAATGAATGCATGGTCCCAACCATGGTCTTTCAGAGAGGACAGGAAAGATTCCCTGAAAGATCTGGGAACCAAGTCACCTTAGCAAAGGGGAAAAAAAACAATTTAGTGGCAGTTAGGGCTCCATCTTCAAGGAGCTTACAGCCATAATAAGGAGATGAGATCAACATACATATTATATTAATGAGATGACCCAGACACGTGAAACTGACTGTTTTGATATCCACCCATTTATCTAGACAGCCATACCTCTACCAGTTGGTACACGCATCCTATATGCCCCATACTATGCTAAATGCTTTACATGCGTGCTTGCATGCTTAGTCGCTTCAGTCGTGTCTGACTCTCTGTGACCCCATGGACCATGGCCTGCCAGGATCCCCTGTCCATGGGATTCTCCAGGCAAGAACACTGGAGTGGGTTGCCATTTCCTTCTCCAAATCTTTACATCTACTTTTAAAACAATCCTTCCAAAAACTTTTAGAAAGTAGATATTATCTTCAATTATAGATGTTCTGGTTAGGAAAAGTAAGCAATTTGTGCTAGACCACAGAACTAAGACCAAATGGTGGATTTGAGTTTCTGAGCCAGGTCACAGGACTGCAGACCCAAGATGACAAGCTGCATCCTCCAAGTACTCTGAACCAGGAATGGTAGAGATCTGGCAGTTACCCCATTAAAGCAGAATGTGTTTCCAAAATGGAGACATCTTGATGAAAAATGAGGATTCTTAGCAAAGACTTGTCGATCTTGTATAAACAGTTGTTTTCCAGATTGGCTAATCATTCAGCCAGGATCTTATGTACGTAGGGAGCAGATAGATATTTTATCTTCTGCTCAAAGGTGATAGGTCTGTATAAGGGCCACATGAGGCATCCTGAGTAATGGGGTGATGGAACATGAAGGCGATAGAAGTCCTATAGCCCAAAGACTCTGGAAGCCTGAAGAGCAGCAGGTCTGCAGTTAATGAGGGAATGATGAAGGCCAAGTCCACAATTTCACCCAGAACTGGCTCTGTTTAAGGATGTGAAAGAATCATGTCTTGGAGACTTATTCTTGGAGGTTATTCCGCTTATTTTGTTATTCTGCTTACATAAGCAGAATATTGTCTAGTAAAAGAACTAACATTTTGGAGCACTTAATATATGTGCCAGTGTCCTAAGCAAGTTTTACAAGATTTCTAATTAAGTTTTGCATTAATTATACCACATTAAATTCTCACAACTAGCTATTAGGCAGTTGGCTCTCAAGAAATTAAAAAAGGATTGAAATAATGAATACTATATGCATTAATCTGTGCCTTGGGTTAATTTAACTTAACAATTTGTTTGGAGCTATTTCCAGATGCGCATATACTGATCTACTACCTTCTTTTAAATGGATACACATTATTCTATAGTATTGATGTACTCTAATTTATAGAACTATTCTCTTGTCGTTGGATGTTTACGACATTTCTGTTCTCTCTATGCAAGCAATAATCCAATGCATGTTTTTGTTCATACAACCTTGTATACATTGCCAATACTTCTTTGGGATAGACACCATCGTAGAGTGTCACTGTTCTTTTTTAAAAACGAAATACCCCAACTTTATTCACTGTTGAGTTGAAGAAACAACTCTAACTTCTGACCTAAGTTGGCTTTTGAAAGATTCTTTTTCTGTTTTAATATAAAGTTGAAAAATATTTTTTTCAAGATAGGAGGCATAAATTATAGGCCTCCTATTTGGATAATAGACGAAAAGCTACTCATAATCATAAAAGAGCTTTAAAATTCTATTCTGTGCTTCAGCATGAGGCAAATAGAAATTTTCAGAATAATGAATATAATTTGGGGTGTTTTGATGTCAAGTTTAGGCTTTACATTTTATAGTAATGCTTTCCATTACTCCTATTTTCAAGCGTTTTTTTGTAGATTTGTTCTCTTATACATGGAATAACAAAATTTGGGGGGAAATGTACTAGTGACTCCTCACGCATTTTTTTAAAAAAACATATTTTGCCTCTGTACATACTTTGATTCAGCTACCATTCCTAAATCCCCGAATTTGTCATTTCAGAATTAGAATGCAGCAGTAGCGGTAGTGGAGTGGGAGGTATAAACTATTGGGAATAAGACAGGTTCAAAGATGTATTGTATGAAACAGGGAATATAACCACTATTTTGTAATAACTGTAACTGGAAAGTGATCTTTAAACATTGTATACAAATTAAAAAAATAAATAAAGATGAGGAAAAGAAAAAGAAATGCAGTTGGTGGCTAGAATGCTTAGGAGGTGAAGAAACAAGCGAGACTACAATGTGGCCTGTGGGGTCCTCCTCCTGTGAAGATGGCTTCTACACCCTGAAAGCATTACAGATAAGCTACTCAAATGTGCATCAACAGATGAATGGATAAACAAAATGAAATATATACTTACAGCAGAATATTATTCAGTCTTAAAAAGGAAGGAGAGTCTGACACATGCTGCATCTTGAATGAACCTGTAAGACATTTTGTTAATTAAAATAGACCAGTCACAAAAATACACAATCGCTATGATTCCACTTACATGAGGCATCTAGAGTAGTTAAACTCAGAATGTAGAATGGAGGCTGCCAGTGGCAGAGTGCAGAGGAAATGGAGAGCTATTGTTTAATGGGTGTAGAGTTTCAGTTTTGTGAGATGAAAAAGTTCTGGATATCTCTTTCACAACAATGTGAATATACTCAACACTGCTAACTGTATGCATACTTAAAAATGATGAAGATGGTAAATTTTATGTGTATTTTATTACAACTTAAAAAATTATAGATGGGGACTTCCCTGGTGGTTCAGTGGTTGGGAACCTGCCTTGCAGGGCAGGGGGTGCAGGTCTGAACCCTGGTCGGGAAACTAAGATCCTACACGCTGCGGAGCAACTCAACTTGAGTGCTGCGACTGGAGAGTCTGTGCGCTGCAAGGAAAGACCCTGCCTGACGCAGCAAAGATCCTCTGTGCCGAAACTAAGACGCAAGACAGCCAAATAAATAAATATTTAAAAATTTAAAAATTAAACACTTTAAAAAATTTACAATGATTTAATCCAAATAACAAGGCATCTGCTAGACTCTGAGGCACCTACTCTCTAGTGCTCACATTTAAAGTTGCATTTTTAAACTTAGTTACAGTAGTTGGTGTAGCCTAGACCCCAACACGTTGACCTCAAAAATGTCAAGTGGCTAAAACATACTGAAAGATCATTTGTCTCACAAAACAGTCACTGACAGGTGGTAAGTAAATGTTAGTTAAATGAATGAATGAGTGAAAGTGGCTTATAAGATGTGTATGAAAGTGAAAGTGGCTCAGTTGTGTCTGACTCTTTTCGACCCCATGGACTATACCGTCTATGGAATTCTCCAGGAAAGAATACTGGAGTGGGTAGCCTATCCATTCTCCAGGGGATTTTCCCAACCCAGGAATCAAACCAGGGTCTCCTGCATTGCAGGCAGATTCTTTACCAGCTGAGCTACCAGGGATAAGATGTGTATACAAGCCCCAATACCAAGTATGAATCTCAGTTTATTAACTCAGATGTGAAAGAAATGACAGTTTCTTCTTTCAGAGTTAAAATTGCTTGCATGCTTAATCAGTTGTGTCTGACTCTTCGTGACCCTGTGACTGCAACCTGCCAAGCTGCTCTGTCCATAAGATTTCCCAGGCAAGAATATTGGAGTCAGCTGTCATTTCCTCCTCCAGGGGATCTTCCTGACCCAGAGATAGAACTTGCATCTCCTGCACTGGCAGACGAATTCTTTACCATTGAGCCACCTATAATTAAAATTAAAATATATTAAATCTTCCTTCTGCCAGGCTAGGTGGCCAAAGATAAACCTGAGGCTGCTCTTTGCACACTGTGGCAGTATGCTTGTGCTCAGCTGCTAAACCGTGTTCAGCAGTTTTGTGACCTCATGGACTGCAGCCCCCCAGACCCTTCTGTCCATGGGATTTTCCAGGCAAGAATATTGGAGTAGGTTGCCAGTTCCTTCTCCAGGGGTAGGCAGAATAACAACCTTCAAAGATGTCCACACCCTAATCCCCAGAATGTATGAATATGCTCAGTTCAGTTCAGTTCAGTTGCTCAGTTGTGTCCAACTCTTTGCGACCCCATGAATCACAGCACACCAGCCCTCCCTATCCATCACCAACTCCTGGAGTTCACTCAGACTCACATCCATCGAGTCAGTGATGCCATCCAGGCATCTCATCCTCTGCCGTCCCCTTTTCCTCCTGCCTCCAATCCCTCCCAGCATCAGAGTCTTTTCCAGTGAGTCAACTCTTCGCATGAGGTGGCCAAAGGACTGGAGTTTCAGCTTCAGCATCATTCCTTCCAAAGAAATCTTCAGCAAAAGTACTTTGCAGATACAATGAAATAAGGGAAGATTATCCTGGATTATCTGGGTGGCCAAATGTAGGCACTAAGGGTTCTTATAATTGAAAGAGGGAGGCTGGAGAGTCAGAGTGAGAGAGAGATGTACCAATGCTACTCTGATGGCTTTGAAGAAAGACGAAGGGGCCACAAACCAGGGGATGTAGGAGCTTTCTAGAAGCTGGAAAAGGCCAGGAAGCAGATTCTCCCCAGGTCCTCCAGGAGGAACTCAGGCCAGCTGATACCTTGATTTTAGCCCCATGAAACCCATTTCAAACTTGTGATCTCTCAACTGTAAAGTCATAAATGTGCATTGTTTTAAGCCACTAAGTTTGTGATAAGTTGTTTTAGCAGCAATAGGAAACTCATACACACCATCCTCACTTTGCTGGCATGGTAGCTAAATTCTGGAAGGGGGAGGCAACAGTATGCAGAAAGGTTATATAGAGCACAAGGACTCAGAGTAGAAAGCGTCTGGATTCAAAACTCAGATCAGTCACCTGTTCGGTTTATAACCTGAGTGAAGTTACATAACTTTTCCAAGAACGGCTACTTTCTCACCTGTAAATTAATACTCTCCTCTGTAAACTAAGATCAGTACCTACTTCTTTGGGCTATTGCAAAGAATGAATGTGTTCATTTAGGTGGAGGACTTAGCACAGGGTCTGGCATGCAGTAAACACTATGTCACTTTAGCTGTTATTGTGATTACTCTTACTATTATCATTTGGTCTTGGGTCTTAATTGGTCCGTGCTGGTTCCTGCCAAGTGAACCCTAAACCCAGGTCTGTCTGTGTTTCAGTTAATTCTCTTCCAGAATGTTCGGCCCACTCTGGAAACATGATGCTGATTCCCATACCAATCTGAAACAGGGACCCTCACCCAGATCCCTTGGAATCCTTTTTATCTGCTGGTTGGTGTGCTTGGCCCCCTTGCTTCTGCTTGGGCTCCAACTGAACCCTCTCCCCTGCAACCTCGTCCAGAGGATTGCCCTTGCGCAATGGAAGCCACTTTGCCCAGAGTGAAGATGCCCTCATCCAAGGTCAGAGCTCAAGGGAAGGGTGTAAAAGTTTTGCTCATCTGTCTGAAGGCAGGACAGACTCTGCAATAAACTTTACGCTCCAAAGCTTGAAGAGGACTGGATGGAACCCGCCTCCTTCCCCTTCGGATCCCGCTGCACTCCCCACCCTACAGACACCTCCCGCGAGAACTCCTTCAGTCTATCTCTTGCAGACACCTCCCGCGAGAACTCCTTCAGTCTATCACTTGCAGACACCTCCCGCGAGAACTCCTTCAGTCTATCACTTGCAGCACCTCCCGCGAGAACTCCTTCAGTCTATCTCTTGCACATGAAGTGCATCTTCGGCTCTGGTTCTAGGAAACTTCATCCGAAATGTACCCTAAGTTCTTGAGACACATAATAGGGGCTGTTTAGGGAACATGATAGGTGACCTGGATGAGAGATGATAATAAGAGGCTGTGGGACTGCAGAGGAAGGAAAGATTTGAGCCGGAGGAGCAAGGAAGGAGATCCACCCAGTCCATCCGAAAGGAAATCAGTCCTGAATATTCATTGGAAGGACTGATGCTGAAGCTGAAGCTCCAATACTTTGGCCACATGATGCGAAGAGCTGACTCACTGGCAAAGACCCTGCTGCTGGGAAAGACTGAAGGCAGGAGGAGAAGGGGACGACAGAGGATGAGATGGTTGGATGGCATCATCGACTCAACGGACATGAGTTTGAACAAGCTCTGAGTTGGTGATGGACAGGGAGGCCTGGCGTGCTGCAGCCCATGAGGTCGCTAGGAGTCAGACGCGACTGAGAGACTGAACTGAACTGAACTGAGCAAGGAAGGTGTCGCAGGTGGCCTGGGCCGACATTCCAGCTGTACGTACCTCATCAAAAAAGCATCCTTTTATACCGGGCTTTGTTGTCGGCCACTTTCAGACGTCATTGTGTCCTTTGCACACAGAATGCGTGATGCTATTTTCAATTCAACCTTAGTTGTTACAAAGTCATTTTTTTTTTCTTCAAAAGTAATGATGCTTCTACCCCTTAAGTTTCTCCTTAGGTCCTCTATGTTAAAGTTAAGACTTAAAAGCTCAAATATTTTTTGTACCTGGAAACCAAATACAAAGTTTCCAAGACAAGTAAAATTCTGTTTGTAGTTTTTCCTGAATAGATTTTTCAAAAAACAAATAAACCATTAAAATTGGAAACATTTCACCAATTTATACTATGATCTTGTTATTGTCCCTTTAGGTGACATACTTCTTAATATGTAAGCATTTATTGCCATTGTGTCTCAGACAGTCAGGATTTTACTTCGTTACATTTTCTGGGGTTTGCCTGTTTCTGCTCCTTCCTGACATTCCCCACTATCTAAGACAACTCCTGCCCCCATTTCAACTCTTCTCTCTCACACTTGCCATACAAATGCTTCTCACGTGCATGCTAAGTCACTTCAGTTCTGTTCGACTCTTTGTGAGCCTATGGACTGTAACCTGCCAAGCTCCTCTGTCGAAGGGATTTTCCAGGCAAAAATATTGCAGTGGCTTGCCATGCTCGCCTCCAGGGGATCTTCCAGACCCAGGGATTGAATGCACATCTCTTGTGTCTCCTGCATCTGCAGGTGGGTTCCTTACCACTAGTGCCATCTGGGAAGCCCCTGACATAAGCCTTTTTAAAAATTTTAAACAAAAGAACCATGGCCAATGGCAAGCCATTCTGGGAGTGATAAGAATATCATATGAATTCCCTGAGAAAGACATTGACTATATGTTCCATTGGAGCCACAGATAACAAACCTAAAGGACAGTGAGCAACAAGGTCCTACTATAGCACAGAGAACTATATTCAGTATCTCATGATAAACCATAATGGGAAAAAATTATTTTTAAAAACAATGTATATACATACACATGTATAACTGAATCATTTTGCTGAGCCACAGAAATGAACACAACATTGTAAACCAACCTCACTCAATAAAAAAATCTAAATTAAAAAGTCTGAAGGACAGCGTCTTTCCCAACACATAAAAGTGTTCAATGAAAGGAAAAATCAACAATGGCCAATCATCCACCATTGAACAGGACAAGAAAAATGGTGAACAGTGACTCTCCACCACCCATCTGCTTCTCTGTCCCCTTCTTTCTTATGCATTGGCACCTTATCTTTTCTGGACTGTTGCCAGGAACCAAACACGAACCTAACTGAACGGTGGGAACCGGCTCTGAGCTGATTCAGTTTGGGAACACAGCCCCTCCTCCAGTCCTGCTGGGACCCCCTGGAGAGCTGGGCCCTGCCAGGGTGGCGGAAAGGCCACATGTCCTCCCCTGGACCAGACATGCTGGCCCATGAAAGGGGGACTCAGAAGGGCCTCCGTACCTGCCCTTTGTCTGTGTCTCACTCAGAAACACACTCACAGGTGTGCTTGGACACTGGCGCATGGAGAGTCTCCAATGTAATTCTTTGATCTTTGCTTGAATGACAAAAATGACGCTTTTACTTCTTCCCATTTCTTTCTTTAAAATATACATTAACATATGCTTTGGGGCTTTTGTGTAGTCTATTTTTTTCAGTAGGTCTTTGCTTTCCTGTTTTTAGTTCTAAACCAAGAATGGAGATAGACCAGGATCCAGATGCCTTCTGAATCACTTCAAGGGCAAATAAGGAATTGCACTCATTAACATAGCATGTAGTAGTTAATCATACTGAAGTATTTTTATTTCTAACAAAAGCCTTGTAAAATGTCATCTCCATTTAATATAGTAACAAAAGCAGATGAAAAATAGAGTGATTTGGTCAAAACTCATCAGATTATGGCAGAGGCAAAGCAAGAAACCAAGAACTCTTTGATCCGAACCCAAAGAGCTTGTGTAACTTCCAGTTTAATGGGGCAAAAGTTGTGAGGACACATCTTTGAACATAAAACAAAAACAGAAATATAACTTCTAGCTCATTTACTAATTCTCAGAGAATGCAGCCTCCAGTTTTAGAGTTTGAAAGTCTACTTCAGCATTTGAATGCTTTTAGCACCAACCTCAATATGGGCTTTCTTTAGATTGCTCTTAGCGGCATTCCTTTATAAGATACTTTTCTAAATAAAAGGAAATCAGTGTTAACATATCATGCCCCTATCCCCACCCCTAATTGTGTATTGCTGCTTCTTGTTGTCCATAAAAGCAATAAAGCTATCATCAACAACTTCCACCTTCGTGACTCACTCCTTGGGTACCTGTCTTGAGAACACTAAAGCTGTGTGGAAGAACCATAACTCAAACGGTCCCTTAGGAAGAAGTACTACCTTTCAGTCTATGACAAAGAATCTGCAGTGAGAATGTTAAACGCAAGCACATTGAGAGGTATTTAGAGGAAAACGTCACCAGGGAAGAACACGAGAAAATAGCAGAAACAGATGAAATAATTTATGGCCTTTCTCCAAATTATCAAGTTGGGGTAAGTTTTCTGGATTTTATCCATTTCTTTACAAATATGAAGATACTTACGACTTTTATTGCTAGGTAAAATATCTATCCAAGAATACGATCTTGTATTTGAATTGTAAGAAGGGCTTTCTTACTCTGTTTTCTGCACATGATTGGCTAAAATGGAACTATTGTCTACTTAATTATTTCTGCCCTTTGTTTCCCTGTTATTTAAAGAAGTTCCAAGATTTGAGAATTAACTTTAAACTCATAGTTTGCAAATCATTTTTTGGCATTTGCTGGTGCTGTTACTGTGTAAAACAAGTATTATTTCTAACTCTATTTGTGTATTTATTCCCTCCCTTTGGAGGGCAAAAATAAATTGGCTTAAACTTAAATAAAGTTAAATGGATGTAATATTTTTCAGGGTTTCCCTAGTGGCTCAGACAGTAAAGAATCTGCCTGCAATGCAAGAGACCCAGGTTTGGTCCATGGGTTGGGAAGATCCCCTGGAGAAGGGAATGGCAACCCACTCCAGTATTCTTGCCTGGAGAATCCCATGGACAGAGGAGCCTGGAGGGCTATAGTTCACGGGTTCACAAAGAGTTGGACATGACTGAGTAACTAACACTTTCACTACTTCTCAATATTTTTCAATTAAAAAAAGATAAATATTCTCTATGCTATTAATGATCCCTGCCATCCCCGCATCAGTGCTCTCTTTTATTGTCCAAAAGGGAAGCAAATGTTTTATAGGTCAGTGAAAGTTTTAATGGACAAGTGTTCAAAACCTTTATCTATAATTCTAATTTAAACTAATTTGAGTTTATGATCTTTAGGGAGATTTGTGATCCATGTGCAGATTATTATTACAATAAATTATTTTCCAGTAGGGTTCAATATAAAGGAAATGAGCATGATTCTATGACTAGGCAGAGGAGAAATTTTCTAAGAAAAACAACCAAGGGTTGGAATGAGAAATTTTTTCCCAGTGATATCTTAAAATGTGAGTCAGATACTAATTTGTCCTGGGCGATTTAGTTGAAGCATCTCTGGGGGCTGAGTGATGAATTATATGACTCTGAAGGCTCTTTCCATTCCTGCAATGTGATGATAAATTTGGGCATTGCATTAGATTTGTATTCTTTCAAATGGGTGACATGGCTTTCTCTTCTTTGACTCCAATGAGAAAAATATCTGCTGTTGAGATTTTTCTTCTTAGGCTTTCTGTCACTTTTCCTATTTGAAAACAATGACGATGGATACAATTATCTATAAAAGGAAACAAAGTGAAATTGAATCCCTACCTCATACCAAATACAAAAATCAGTTATATATGGATTGAAGATTATTTGTCAAATGCAAAACCTTAAAACATTTTGAGTTTTCTAGGTGACTGACCATTGAGCTTTTAAATACATCAACCTGTAATGGCCGTCAAATAAAAGCTTGAGCTATTCAACTACAGTAAAACATAGAACTTTGGTTCATCAAAAAGACTTTTCAAAAGTGAAAAGATAAGACTGAGGGAAGGTGTCTGAAACATATATAAAAGATAATATTGTTATTAAGGTATACACAGAACTCCTTCAAGTTAATAAGAAAACGACAAATAATCCAATAGAAAAGCAGGAAAAAGAAATGAAGAGTCACTTCACAGAAGAGGTAATGTACATGGCCAATGCGAATCAAGACTATGAGATAGCATTTTATACCCATTTAATTGGCAAAAATTTAGCAATCTGATGATGCCAAATATTGGAAAGGATGTGAATCAAATGTAAATCGCTACATCCATTCTGGAAAATAGTTTGGCATCATCCTGTAAAGTCATGTCTCAGGACGCTGCAATTCTACTCCGAGGCATGTACTTGTGCAACTACCCAAACACTCATATTTTGGGGAATTAAAAAAAGGATACTCACTGTAGCCAAATAGATAAGTTATTCTGTGACAGTCACCCAACAGAATGAATGAACTACATCCATGACAACATGGGTGAATTTTAGTTACATAATATTGAGTGAGAAAAGTAAGTCTGAAATATTAAAAAACAAAGCAAAATGAAACCACATATTGTTTAAAAAGAACATTAAAAGTAATAAAGAAAATTTAAGATAATTGTTTCTGGAGTTGAGGAAGATAGCACATGGGTAGGTTTAACTTAGGGATCACTGTAGATCTTACATTGAATGGCAGGTTCTTAGATTTTCATTAAATAATTGTTAATAAAAAATAACTGAAAAGAAAAGATAGTTATGCTCGAAGAGGAGAGTGTGAACCAAGTATTATGATTAACTAGGTTTTATATATAAGGTCTCCCTAAGCTTCCAAAAGAAATAAAAATAAGACTAATCTTTTCATAATTGGATTATTTGTGTTTTTGTATTTCAAGTCTTATAAAATATCTATGAACCTCCATTCATAGATTCTATACTACTTAACCGTATGTACATCCACCTTCTCCCACTTTATCTCTTCTTGGTGTTTCCTTTTTGGGTTGCAGTTGAAAAAAATGGGCAAACAAAAAAATGCTTTAATGGTTTTCTCAAAAATCAGTTAGCCTAGAAAAATGACTTTCTAGACTTTTATCTTTATACCTAACAGCACATGAGTGCACATCTCCCCTAATTAACAGCAGTGACTTCATAGTTCTGTGAGGTTTTCACTTTTGCCTACGGGGCCACTTTTTCCTTAATCAGTCTTGCTAGGGGGTAATACTTTTATCAATCTTTTCAAAGAACTGACTTTTTAATTTATTTTCTTTCAGTTCAGTTCAGTCACTCAGTCGTGTCCGACTCTTTGCGACTCCATGAATCGCAGCACACCAGGCCTCCCTGTCCATCACCAACTCCCAGAGTTCACTCAGACTCATGTCCATCGAGTCAGTGATGCCATCCAGCCATCTCATCCTCTGTCATCCCCTTCTCCTCCTGCCCCCAATCCCTCCCAGCATCAGAGTCTTTTCCAATGAGTCAACTCTTCGCATGAGGTGGCCAAAGTACTGGAGTTTCAGCTTTAGCATCATTCCTTCCAAAGAAATCCCAGGGCTGATCTCCTTCAGAATGGACTGGTTGGATCTCCTTGCAGTCCAAGGGACTCTCAAGAGTCTTCTCCAATGCCACAGTTCAAAAGCATCAATTCTTCAGTGCTCAGCCTTCTTCACAGTCCAACTCTCACATCCATACATGACTACTGGAAAAACCATAGCCTTGACTAGATGGACCTTAGTCAGCAAAGTAATGTCTCTGGTTTTGAATATGCTATCTAGGTTGGTCATCACTTTCCTTCCAAGGAGTAAGCGTCTTTTAATTTCATGGCTGCAGTCACCATCTGCAGTCATTTTGGAGCCCCAAAAAATAAAGTCTGGCACTGTTTCCACTGTTTCCCCATCTATTTCCCATGAAGTGATGGGACCAGATGCCATGATCTTCGTTTTCTGAATGTTGAGCTTTAAGCCAACTTTTTCACTCTCCTCTTTTACATTCATCAAGAGGCTTTTTAGTTCCTCTTCGCTTTCTGCCATAAGGGTGGTGACATCTGCATATCTGAGGTTATTGATATTTCTCCCGGCAATCTTATTTTCTTTACGGTTTGTCTATTTTCTATGTTGTTAATCCTGACTTTACTAGTTTCCTTCTCTCTACCCATTTGAGTTTATTCTGCTTTTCAAGTTGAAAATTTAGGGAGTTGATTTGAAACCTGTCTTTGTTTCTAGCATAAGTATTTAAAGTTATACACTTCTTGGGGCTTCCCTGGTGGTCCAGTGGTTACGAAACCACACTTCCACTGTAGAGGTCACGGGTTCAATCCCTGGCATGAGAACTAAGATCTCTGCCTGCTGCACAGCACAGCCAAAAAATAGAAGAAAAAAAAATTAAGTTATGCATTTATCTCTAAATGCTGTTTAGTTATATTTTACAAACTTTAATATTTTCATTCACTCAAAAAATCTTTCTACTGTATCTTATGATTTCTTCTTTGACCTATCAGTTATTTAAAATTACAGTTTAGTTTCCAAATGTTTGGGCCTTTTCTAAGTATCTTATTGTTATTACTTTTAAATTTTTATTAGCTTCTAATTAGTTTCTACTGTGGCCAGAGTACATATTCTGCATGATTTAAATTGCTTCTGAAACTTATAGATGCTTATTTTGTGTGACAGATTATGGTGTACCTTGGTGGATATATCTTGAGAAGAATGTACATTCTGCAGGGGCTGGGTATGGTGTTCTGTAAATGTTAATAAGGTTAAGTTGAGAGATAGGTTTGTTCATATCTTCCATGTCCTTACTGATTTTTAAAATCTATGTATCCTGTCAATTACTGAGAGCATTAAAATACCCAGCTATGATTGTCTTCCTTAGTTCTGCCGGTTTCACTTCACGTCTTTTGAAGCTCTGGTTCTAGTTGCATACATATTCAGGATTATATGTTTTCCTGATGAACTGACATTTTAACACTATGAAACGTCTTTTAAAATCCTTTGTAATATTTTTTTGTCTTGATGTCTATTTTGTCTGGTATTAGTACTGCTACGTTTGATTTCTTAGGCTTACTCTTTACAAGGAATGTTTTTTCCATTTTTAAAATTACAACCTAGTTGGGGCTCAGTCAGTTCAGTTCAGTCACTCAGTCATGTCCTACTCTTTGTAACCCCATGAATCGCAGCACGCCAGGCCTCTCTGTCCATCACCAACTCCCGGAGTTCACTCAGACTCACGTCCATCGAGTCGGTGATGCCATCCAGCCATCTCATCCTCTGTCGTCCCCTTCTCCTCCTGCCCCCAATCCCTCCCAGCATCAGAGTTTTTTTCCAATGAGTCAACCCTTCTCATGAGGTGGCCAAAGTACTGGAGTTTCAGCTTTAGCATCATTCCCTCCAAAGAACACCCAGGGCTGATCTCCTTCAGAATGGACTGGTTGGATCTCCTTGCAGTCCAAGGGACTCTCAAGAGTCTTCTCCAACACCACAGTTCAAAAGCATCAGTTCTTCAGTGCTCAGCTTTCTTCACAGTCCAACTCTCGCATCCATATATATGGGGCTATACATCTATAAATGCATTCCTTATTAACTTCCCATAGTTGAGCCTTACTTTATTTTTCATAAAGCAGTCTACTTTATTTATTTATGGCCATGTCATGGGGCATGTGGGATCTTACTTCCCGGATCAGGTATCAAACCCATACCATCTGCAGCGGAAGGAAGGAGCCTTAATCACTGCACCGCCAGGAAAGCCCCAAGTCTTACTTTTTCATCCAGGCTGATTTCTGCTTTTAAGTGATATGTGTAGTCAATCTGCATTTAATACAGGTATTGCTACAACTGGGTTTAAATGTACCATCTCGCCCATTTTATTTCATTTGCCTCAAATGTGAGATAAGGTGACTAAACATTCTGGAAAACAACTCAGTTCCAGGCACACCATAAAAAGTTTGGTTACCCTCAGGTCACAATATGGATCCTCACCTTATCAACATCTAATTCTAATTACTATTCTACCACTTCATATAAAAAGTCAGAGCCTTAGCACCCATGCCATTCTTTTTGCTATTTCGCTCATGGATTTTATTAACACTAAGAACACATTATAAATTTTAGACTAGAATTGTAATTTTTTTTTACTGTAAACAATCAAATGTTTGTTTTTTTTTTAAATTAAGAGAAAAAAGATTTAAAAAGTATACAGTTGACCCTTGAGCAACATAGATTTGAACAGCATGGGTCCACTTATACACGGAGTTTTTTTCCCCAGTAACTATTACAGTCACACGATCTGTGGTTGGTTGAATCTGTGGATGCAGAACTACAGATATGGAGTGTTGTGTTCAGTATGGGGCTTGAGCATCCACAGTATTAATATATTTTGGTGGTGGTTTAGTCACTAAATTGAGTCCAACTCTTGAGACCCCATGGACTCTAGCCTGCCAGGCTCCTCTGTCCATGGAATTCTCCAGGCAAGAATACTGGAGTGGGTTTCCATTTCCTTCTTCAAGGGACCTTCCAGACCCAGGAATAGAACCCAGGTCTCCAGCCTTGCAGATTCTTTTTTTTTTTTTTTCTCCTATCTTACAGTCTCTCTCTCTTTTTTTATTCTTTACCGAGTGAGCTATGAGGGATGATTCTTGGTATATTTTGGTGGGTCCTAAAACCAGTTCCCCCATAGATGCTGCAGGATGACTGTACGCATCTTTACCATTCCCTGTATGCTTTCATTCCTGCCTGTAGATTTAGCTTCCGTTTGGTACCATTTCCTTTCAACATGAAGAATTTCCTTTAATATTTCTTACAGTGCATATCTGCTGGCAATAAGTCCTCTCAGCTTTTGCTTATTTGATCATTTCTATTTCATCTTCATTTTTCAAAGATACTTTTACTAGATAAAGAATTCTGGGTTGACAGTTATTTTTTCCCCTTCTAGCACTTTAAAGATCATTTTTCACTGTCTTCTGGCCACCAAAGTTGCAGAAAACTCAGTCAGTAATTTCTGTTTTTATTCCCCTGAGCCTAATGTGTCTTTTAATCTTGACTTCTTAAAGATTTTATCTTTATCATTGTTTTCCATCAACTTGACTAGAATGTGCCTAGGTGAGGTTTGTTTTGTATTCATCTCATACACTATTTGTTGAGTTTCTTGACTCTAACTTTGGAAAGATCTCAGCCACTGTTTCTTCAAATATTTTTTCTGGCCCGTTCTGTCTCTCTCTCGCTTCGTCTTTTCTTCCCCTCTTCACTCGCCTCCCCTCCTGTTTCCTCTCTTCTGTCCTTTTCTCTTTTCAGACACTAACGCATAGGATTTTCCAGGCAAGAGTGCTGGGGTGGATTGCCATTTCTCTCTCCAGGGGATCTTCCCGACCCAGGAATGGAACCCAGGTCTCCCGCATTGCAGGCAGATGCGTACCATCTCAGCCACCGGGGAAGGCAGTATATATATATATACATTAGACTACTTGATATTGTCCCACAAGTTAAAGAGACTCTTCATTTTTACTTTTCTGATATTTAATTTTCTGTTCTAGAATCTTCATCTAACTCTTCTTTTATAATTTCCATTTATGTGCTAATATTCCTTATTTGTTTAATCCTTTTCTTAATGTATTTATTTTTAAATAGAGGATACTTGCTTTACAATATTGTGTTGGTTTCTACCAAACATCAATGTGAATCAGTTATAGGTTTATCCATGTCCCCTCCCACTGAACATCCCTCCCTCATTTAATTTTTACATCCATTTTTTCCTTCAAGCCCTTGACATATTTATAGTAGTTATTTGAAAGTCTTTATTGGCTAAATATAACATCTTGGCCACCTCAGGGTTAATTTTTATTAGGCACCTTTCCCCCCCCCCCTTAATTATTGATCATATTTTTCTATTTCTTTGCATGTCAAGTAATTATCAAAGATATTCTGGATATTGTGAGGAACACCGTGTCAGAGTCTGGATTATTTTGCCTTCCATCAAAGAGTATTGAGTTTTTTTCTGGCAGGCGGTTACAGTAGTGGTAGATTTTCATGTCAGGCTTGGTTTTATGCTCTTTAGGGTGGGTCTATTTTGATTTTATCTTTAGTCCTAAGGAATGGCTAGAATGTACTCTTAATATATGGTCTTACTCTGATTTTCAACTGAATGCAGTGATGTTTGTCTACTCTGGCTGGTCCAGGCACCCACATCAGCCAGCACTATGCAATCTCCCTTATCTCTATTCTGCTCTTAGCTTCACAATAGCTGTGTCCTGCTAGGCTGCTAGCCCTCTCCAAGCACGTATGATGCATCCCCACCAGAGCTCCGGGGTCACCTTTGCCTAGCTACTTCCTTTCCAGGACTCTGCTCACAAATGCAGCCTTCCACAGCCCCAGTCTTTCATCCCTCCTCCTCAACTCAGCTAGACTGCTATTGGGCTTTCCCTTCCTGAACTACAGGCCAAAAATTTACCCCAGGAAGAAAACTAGGGTAGCCATAGACATCCTTTGTGTATTTCCCTTCTCTCAAGAACCACAATCCTGTACTTCCCATTAAGCAAAGCTTTGAAACAGCAACCTCATTTGTTTTGCCCAAATTTATAGTTGTTTATGATGGAGGGGGGAGCAAACCCAGTAGCAGTGACTCCATCCTGGTCAGAAGGAGAGGTGACATGACTTGATTCTTATAAGCTTTCATTCTGTTTTTATAAAACTTTGAATTTTTTATAGTGTTGCAAAGGAAATTGAATTATGACTTATAGTCACAGCTCAGAGATCTAATTTCTCATGCTTTTGCAAAGCTGTCACATCCCAACTGCTCTAAGTTTTTTTTTTCCTCTCAGTTGTCAGGATATTTTTCTGGGACACTTGTGACCTTTCCTTCTACCCGATGTTTTCCTTTTCATGTCAAACTTAGGCTCACTACCCACAAAGTTTCTTATTGATATCTTCTGGACTATCCACCTCAAAATTTAAATTCTAAAAATCCTAAACCCTTTTTAAAAATCCAGCATTCAGTCATTATTTGTGCATTATAAAAATGATTCCAGAATCTGTGCATTATAAAAATAGATTCCAGAATCTATTTTCAGTCTAAGCCATATTTGGGCGAAAGATCTCTAATACGTGATTTTTCTTACTTTTATGTATGTTGAAATTTTGTATAATAAAATGTTATAGCAAAAACAAAAAGAAAATTCCAAAAGTTCATCATTAGTTCTCTCTCATCTGTCCTAAAACTATTTCCTTCAAAACTAAGTGATGCTCTTAGTTCCAAGTCTAGGATTTGATGGGTGAGTATCTCTCCAAGATAATTCTCATTACTCTATAAGCATCAATCACTTTCCTGTTATCCTTAATCTTATCTGAGTTGACTATTTCATTTAATCTCTCCTAATTAGATAGCTCCTAAATCTGCAGGCATTTTTGCTACTTTCCTCTAGAACCTTCAAATGTCCTTTTATGTCTCATTTTAAAGCACAGTAACCCCAGCTGTATCTGGTTCTCCAGGAGAGCATTCTAGACAAGAAGATAAACATCACCTAGTAAGAAGGTGCTGAGTCCACACCTCGAGTCTTCTTTAGCTTGATACACATAAAAACCTTCTAATTATGTTCTCTAATGACAATACAAGTCATTTGACACTCGGTATTAAAAAATAGTTTACAAAATCTGCAAATAAGAAAACCAAAATGTACAATAGAAAACAAAACTGGAAACTTCCTCAGTGAAATATTTATAAATTTTTGCTTAAGCCTTTAAACAGCTAGCAAGTAACTAGTGTTTCCAATTCCTGACTAAGAAGAATTTATGGAAGAAATTTCAGAAGATTAAAAAAAAAGTTCTAGACATGCTGGTTTGGGAATCCCGCCTCTAAAACTTAAAAGCTGAGTCAATTTGAGCAAATGAGGAAAACTCTCAGAGTCACAGTTTCTAGTCTGTTATATGAAGACATTTCATGGTTTGCATGAAGTTTTCCCTGAGATGTCCGCCTTGCAAAGAACACTTGCTCTTTAAACCTTCTCTGTTCTCACTAAATGAGTTTCAAATCCTAGATCTGTCTGACTCCAGAGCCCATTCTAGCTACTCTGTCATAATTTCAGTAGTGTATTTCATTTCAGAAAATATAAAAGATAGGGCTTCCCAGGTGGCTCAGTGGTAAAAGAATCCTCTTGCCAGTGCAGGAGATGGAGTAGATGCAGGTTTGATCCCTGGGTTGGGAAGATCCCTTGGAGTAGGAAATAGTAACCCACGCCAGTATTTTGCCTGGAAAATCCATGGACAGAGGAGCCTGGCGGACTATAGCCCAGGGGTTGCAAAGAGTCAGACACGCCTGAGCCACTGTGCATGCACACAAAAATAAAGAAAGAGAGACTTCCCTGGTGCTCCAGTGGCTAAGAATTCACCTTGCAATGCAGGAGTTACAGGTCCTATCACTGGGGAGGGAATTAAAACCCCACGTGTGGTGGAGCAACTAAGCCCACGCGCAACAACTAGACAATTTGTTACTGCAACAGAAGATCCCTCATGACACAGCAAAGATCCCGTGTGCCACAACTGAGACCCAAGGGCAGACATATAAATAAACAGAAAAGTAAATATTAAAAATAAAATACAAGATAGCTTAGGAGGGTCCATCCACAGTGATTTTGGAGCCCAGGAAAATAAAACCATGGGCTTTTCTTTTCCCCTTCCATTTTTTCCCCTTGACTCATTGGAAAAGACTTTGATGCTGGGAGGGATTGGGGGCAGGAGAAGAAGGAGACGACCAAGGATGAGCTGGCTGGATGGCATCACCAACTTGATGGACGCGACTCTGAGTGAACTCTGGGAGTTAGTGATGGACAGGGAGGCCTGGCGTGCTGTGATTCATGGGGTCGCAAAGAGTCGGACACGACTGAGCGACTGAACTGAACTGAACTGATGTGCTGTGAAGGGGTGGGATAGGATGCCAGTGTCTTAGTTTTTTTGATGTTAAGTTTTAAGCCAGCTTTTTCACTCTCCTCTTTCACCTTCATCAAGAAGCTCTTTAGTTTTTCTTCACTTTCTGCCATTAGTGTGGTATCATCTGCATATCTGAGGTTGATATTTCTCCCGGCAGTCTTGATTCCAGCCTGTGATTCATCCACCCTGGCTTTTCACATAATACACTCTGCAGAGAAGTTAAATAAACAGGGTGACAATATACAGCCTTGTTGTACTCTTCCCCAATTTTGAATAAGTCTGCCGTTTCACGTCTGGTTCTAACCATTGTTTCTTGATCTGCATACAGATTTCTCAGGAGACAAGTCAGGGTGGTCTGATATTCTTATCTCTTTAAGAATTTTCCAGAGTTTGTTGTGACCCATACAGTCAAAGGCTTTAGCATAGTCAATGAAGCAAAAGTAGACGTTTTTCTTGAATTTCCTTGCTTTCTCCATGATCCAAAAAATGTTAGCAATTTGACCTCTGGTTCTTCTGCCTTTTCTAAATCCAGCTTGTACATTGGATAGTTCTCAGTTCCTGTACTGTTGAAGCCTAGTTTGAAGGATTTTGAGCATTACTTTGCTAGCATGTGACATGAGCACAATTGTATGGTAGTTTGAGCATTCTTTGTCATTGCTTTTCTTTGGGATTGGAATGAAAACCGACATTTTCCAGTCCTGTGGCCACTGCTGAATTTTCCAAATTTGCGGACCCACTGAGTGCAGCACTTTAATAGTATCATCTTTTAGGATTTGAAATAGATCAGCTGGAATTCCAGCACCTCTACTAGCTTTGTTTGTAGTAATGCTTCCTAAGGCCCACTTGACTGCACATTCTTGGATGTCTGGTTCTAGGTGACACCATCATGGTTGTCTGGGTCATTAATGACCTTTTTGTAGCCTGAGTGAGGAAAATACATTAGATCTCACACCTGAAAATAAAACTGAGAAGAAAATTCACCTGAGAAGACAGATGAAAATACAAGTTAAAAAAAAATAAGTGCACTTAAAGAGCTTAAATGCATCTGCAAATAAATAATAAAAATTAATACTAAAAATATGATTTCCTAATAAAAAAATAAGAAGGTGAAAAATAATCACTGCTAAGATCTAAAATGTATTTATTTATTATAATATAGGCTTTGTGTTTAGATGATTTTGCCCAACTGTAGGCTAATGTGTTTGAGCACGCTTAAGGTAAACAAAGCTAAACTGTTATGTTCAGTAAGCTAAGTGTATTAAATACATTTTTGACTTATGACATTTTCAATTTACAATGGTTTTATCAGCACATAGCCCTATCATAAGCTGAGGAAGATCTGTATTAGCAAATAATAGCAAGTTCTCAAAAACTGATAGACTAAAAGCAAGTAAGTTTTGTTAAAGGAATGTGGAAGTGGCTTGCTATTAAAAAAAAAAAAAACCTCACTCTCGGGGAACATCAGCACAATTTATTACATCAACTAGCTAAAGGACAGAACCCATAGAATCTTAGCAATAAATCTTGGAACAGAAGGGCTTTCATCAAATTCAACAACTATTCCTAATAAAAACTTATAATAAGTAATGAAACATTTCATCTGCTAAAAACTACCTGCAAACCAACCACAAGTATTATTTTAAATGCTAAGATACACTAAATTATTTTCCTTAAAATCAGGAGCTAGATTGGAATGCCTTGCTATCACCCTCATTGTTTATAACTTCTGTTGTTAAATAACTGGTATAAATATTAGAAAAGATAATAAAACAACACTTTTTGCTAATGATATAATTGTATGCCTAGAAATCCAAGAGACTCTATTAAAAAGATATGAGAGTAACTAAGACTGAACTGAACTGAACTGAAAGAATTTTAAAAGATGGTAGTATACAAAATGTAAGACAAAGCAGTTTTCCTCTAGCAATAATTTCCTAGATGAAATAGGAGAAACACTATAACAGTGCTAAAATATATATTAATATGGGACTATCTATAAAAAGAAGCTCACATGATCTATAAAGATCTATAAGAAACTATAAAATCTTATCAAAAATGGAAAGATCTTAACAAAGTTGAATATAAAATTTTCTGGTTTGAAATAACTTAATATCATAAAAACATAAATTGTCTCAAAGCCAATAATAAATTTAGTTCAATCCCAAATAGAATTCTAAAATGGTTTAACTGTCTAAAATATTCTTAGAATTTATATGGATGAAAAAACACCCAAAGATATCCAAGAAAAGTATGGAAAAGAAGAAAACAATGTGTAGTTAGAGAGTAGGAAGATTGGTTTTGGAAATATCAGAAGGCACTGTATTATCAAGGTAGTCAAATGATTATGGTATGACATGGAAACAGACAAATCAGTTGCTAGGATAGTTAATTGGAAATAGATTATAGTATATATAAAAATATACGTAAGATGGATTAATACCACAGTTGTAGATTGATGTATTTAGAGCAATTATGCAAGAGCTCATATAAGAAAAAAAGCATGTTACCATGTAGAAAAATGGGAAAAGGATACAAACAGATAATATACATAAGACCAACTCCAAATATAACAAATACAAACAATGCTTTAGCAACTTCCCTGGCAGTCAGTGGTTAAGACTTTGCCTTCCAATGGAGGGGGTGCAAGTTTGATCCCTGCTCAGGGAGCTAAATGGAGAAGGCAATGGCACCCCACTCCAGAGCTCTTGCCTGGAAAATCCCATGGGCAGAGGAGCCTGGCAGGCTGCAGTCCATGGGGTGGCTAAGAGTTGGACATGACTAAGGGACTTCACTTTCACTTTTCATTTTCATGCATTGGAGAAGGAAACGGCAACCCACTCCAGTGTTCTTGCCTGGAGAATCCCAGGGACGGAGGAGCCTGGTGGGCTGCCGTCTATGGGGTCGCACAGTCAGACACGACTGAAGAGACTTAGCAGCAGTAGCAGCAGCAGCAGCAGGGAGCTAAAATCCCACATGCCTTGAGGACAAAAAAAAAAGAAACAAGATTGTAACAAGTTCAACAAAGACTTTAAAAATGGTCAACATCAAAAAAAAAAAAAATAATAACCCTTAAAAAAAAAAAAGATGCCCTAAAGTACTGCTAAGTCGCTTCAGTCGTGTCCGACTCTGTGCTACCCCATAGACGGCAGCCCACCAGGCTGCCCGTCCCTGGGATTCTCCAGGCAAGAACACTGGAGTGGGTTGCCATTTCCTTCTCCAATGCATGAAAGTGAAAAGTAAAGTGAAGTCCCTCAGTCGTATCTGACTCTTAGCGACCCCATGGACTGCAGCCTACCAGGCTCCTCCGTCCATAGGATTTTCCAGGCAAGAGTACTGGAGTGGGGTGCCCTTGCCTTCTCCGCCTAAAGTACTAGTACTAGTACTCAGGAAAATGCACCTAACACTAGCAATAAGCTGTCATTTCCTACTTATTAAATGGCCAAGAAGAAAGTTAACGTCTATTGCTGGCTGCAACGCGGAGAAAGAAAAAGCATACTCTCAAACATCCCTAGCGGAAATGTGAAAACTTTCTGTTGTGAAACTGTCAAACAACATCACATAAAATTAAAAATATTTATACTTTCCAACCCAACAGTCCCACTCTTAGGCATCTAGCCTCCAGAAAGAAAATCATCATGAATTAAGGAAATATATAAATGGTATTTCCTGTAAGATTGTTTTTAGGAAACCACTGGAAACAGATTGAATGCCTTATTACAGGCAAATGACTGAATCAAGTGTGAAATACCCATACCAAAGGAAATATGCAGCCATTAAAAATTAGTGAAAGTTCTGTCAAGTGACTTGGAAGAATTTCTACAAGATGAAGGAGGTGTTTAATGTAATCTTTTTTGCAAAACAAGTAAGAACAAAATTAACCAAATACTTACGTGTGTGTCACGTATTTGTGTCTGTTTCTATATAGGGTTATACGAGTTGGGAGGGAAAGGACATTCAGACTGGGCTGTTCACATAAGTCACCTTGGGCTGTTGGTGTTGGGGTGTGGTGAGTGAGCAGGTGGCAAGAGGTGCTTTCACAATGCACACTGGACTGAAATCTGCAGAGAACGTCTCTTCCTCTGTGATGGGGGCATTGCTAACAGCTACACAAAAAAGAGCAAACATTAGACATACTGAATTTTGACATTATGATACAGTGTATTTTTTTCCTTCCCAGAAACAGTTTGCTTATTTCTATCTGAATTCAAAAGAGTAAGGGTTTTTTGTTTAACAATTCAATTCTCTTTACTTCTTTAGAGTCTACAATTTAAAATTTTACACTCCCTCTCTAAGTGTTTATGTAGGTTTAAATTTGTTATGGTGCACATTTTTCTAAAGGTAGAATGCTGGATTCTCTTGTTTACTATGCCCTTATTGACGCTATTTTTTGGTTTGTTTGTTTTGTACTTTTAGACACAACAGAACATATTTATATGAGCAAATTTTATTAATATTCAAATATCCTATCCTAGGTTATAATTAACAGGTGAGAATTAAGTGTCTTAAAGGTCTCTTTATTTGGTTGAGGGGGATCAGGGAAGGCTACCTGGAGGAGGTGTTGTGACACACAGTAAGCCTTCAAATGTTTGCCAGTGAGGACACTTCTAAACTGACACTGAACGGTCAAGTAAGAATTAGCCAGAGAACTGGGAGAACAGATGGGTTATTTCAGACAGAGGAAACACTAATAATGACAAGGGCATTTATTGGAAACTATGTGCAAAATAACTCAATAACTGCTTTGATGCATGAGCCTACAGATTCCACACATTAACCTGGCTGTTTCCAATCTACAGATGAGGAAACTGAGACTTAGAGTCAATGGGCTGTTGGGTGTCAAGGGCTCTTAAAGCACAATAAAGGGTGGAATTATGAGTCAAACTCCAGTCTGTGTTTTGCCAAACTCTGAGCTACTATTCACTGTAGTGTACTAACAGCAGGTATAAAATGCAAGATTCTGTCACCTGAGTGAGTTAACAGCTCACCCAGGCGTGACCACACTGCCTGTTTCACATTTCACTACCTGAAAGAATTTGGTAACGTTTCATATCTGGATGTTTGTGCACTTTGCCAGCTAGACCTTTTAGAAATATGTTCAATGAAGCAATTGCCAGTGTTAGCCTGCAGGTGGTCCCAATATTGATACTATTCTATTCAAAGAAATATTTATGTATTCTATTCTGCTTTCAGAATATTTAATATACCTAACCCTAGGTAATTCAATGATGTAAATACCTCTTTCCTAATTTTTTTTCTGAAAATCTAAATAACTTTTATGGTAGGTTGTCTTCACGAAACCTGTTCTTTACTCATATATGTATAAAGCAGTAAATGGCAAGGATTCCATTCTATTCCAAGTGAAGGAAACATAGTCAAAACTCTCGTTTTCAGCTCTGTCTTTGTCTGAGATCATTTGTTTACCAGGAACAGAAACCTTCTAAAACTAGCTAAGGAAAAATGAGGATTTTACCTTAAAGACTTGACTTTACCAGAGTATTTTGTAGATTCCCAAAGGAATCGAGTTGATTTGGATCTCAAAAAGAGGCTAGGAAAGGAACTGGAAAAAAATCAGGAATCTTACATTATTCTGGGGTCATGTGTTCTCTGATTCTCTCCTCTCTGTTCACCTGCTTTATTCTTTCGACGGCAGATCAGCCCCTTCTGTTTCAGCACACAAGAACCCTTGCTGGTTTTGGATAACTCCCAGGTCAATGTACAATTGAGTTAGACTCTAAGTTCCCTAGTTTAAATGATCTGAAGGGTGAATCTGGCCCACTAATAAATTGCCTTCTCCAACATCCAGCCCTGGTCTGCATAATTGTGAGCAAGGGGATGTGGGCTTTTTAGTATATAGTATGTAGGGTTCCCATCCAGGGTCTTAGAGAAGATGGATCTCTAAGAATAGTGGGGGGAGAGGGGTGGTAGAGCTTGCTGCCGTTAAAGTAATAGTCTATACAGACAGTAGTAACAAGAGGAATACCATTTTACATCAGATCAACCAAGATTAGATATTCCTGTCCAATTGGAATACAAGTGCAGTGCAAATAATTTGAAGATACCTTTATGGAACCTTTCTAATTTCACATATATAGCTCTTGGGAAAATGTTGCTTGATGCCCAAGAATGATATATTCTATAAATAAAGTTTTCTTTATTTCATATCTGATTTTAGGGTGAAATTTGACATGGACCTTGTCACAGACTTGTGACTGGAGGATAACTCTCAGTTTAAAATGTGTTACTGTAACATATTTTGAGAAAATTCATGTGCCTACCCCACAAGGACCAGGCATGTGCAGGTGACCCACGTATATTTGTCAAATGAATGGATGCCAATTTTGCCAGTCTTTCAAGAACCATGCCATTCTGTTCTGTTCAGTTCAGTTCAGTTCAGTCGCTCAGTCGTGTCCAACTCTTTGCGACCCCATGAATCGCAGCACGCCAGACCTCCCTGTCCATCACCAACTCCCGGAGTTCACTCAGACTCAGGTCCATTGAGTCAGTGATGCCATCCAGCCATCTCATCCTCTGTCATCCCCTTCTCCTCCTGCCCCCAATCCCTCCCAGCATCAGAGTCTTTTCCAATGAGTCAACGCTTCGCATGAGGTGGCCAAAGTACTGGAGTTTCAGCTTTAGCATCATTCTTTCCAAAGAAATCCCAGGGCTGATCTTTAGAATGGACTGGTTGGATCTCCTTGCAGTCCAAGGGACTCTCAAGAGTCTTCTCCAACACCACAGTTCAAAAGTATCAATTCTTTGGCGCTCAGCCTTCTTCACAGTCCAACTCTCACATCCATACATGACCACTGGAAAAACCATAGCCTTGACTAGTCGGACCTTAGTCGGCAAAGTAATGTCTCTGCTTTTGATATGCTGTTTAGGTTGGTCATAACTTTCCTTCCAAGGCTAGGGAAGCCAAAAAGGGTGTTCTGCCTTCTGTGTTATTCAGGGGATAATTTATGTACTCTATGATTTGACTTTCCTGCTTGTGTCCTGCTGCCCAAAATGAGACCATTTTGTTCAACATTAGCACAGACTCAAATTATGAAACTCAAATCAGCCAACATCTCTGGCAAAGGCTTGACAGAGGTGAACAGGGAGAACAGTGTGAAGACTGAGGCTAAGAATAGATTTTCTTGGATGGCCTGTGGATATTCATCACGGCCTCCACTCACTTGCCGTTATTAGCACTGGTAATATCTGGCTGGCTAGATTTCGTCATAGTCTCAGGTTCTATTCTCTTCTGGGTGAATTTAGTCAGGGCTGATGCTACTAAATGGATTTCTAACCCAGAGCCTTCGGAACATTCCAGGGGATGCTGAGTGGAAGAACCACCAGGTAGCATTTTTTTTTTCCCTCTGCAGTTTCTTGCTCTGACAGTTCCCCCTGGAACATAACACCTGCTAGTCCACAGTTATCATAGGATAGATACGTAGATACAAAATAGGTTCTCATTTTTATTTTTTATGATTCTGAGCCTTAGTCTCTGCATTCTGTTTTTTTGTTATATTTTCTTTCGAGATTCTTGAGAAAGGGCATTTATTTTTAGCAATCAGTGAAGCTATTTGAAAAGTGATTGGTTTTGCTATTGTATTTGCTGTGCCCCTCAAAGCACAGTCCTGAAATAAGGACTTGAAAACATAGGTTAGAGAGGAGCCAAATTCTACTGAATTTTAGTCCGTTATCAGTTTAAAAATATTTCAAATAGGTAAAAGCACAGATAGGTGACTATCCGTAGTGATAGTCAAATTCATAGATTGAGTGATCGTGTCCCACCACGTGTGCTTCCCTGACAGCTCAGACGGCAAAGAATTTGCCTGCAATGCAGGAGACCTATGTTCAATTCCCGGGTTGGGAAAATCCCATGGAGAAGGGAATGGCTACCCACTCCAGTATTCTTGCCTGGAAAATTCCATGGACAGAGAAACCTGGAAGCTACAGTCCATGGCGTCGCAAAGAGTTGGACTGAGCAAATTTCACTTTCCAAGAAATCCTTATCTCCAAGGTGATGGTACTAGGTGGTGCGACTTTTGGGGAGGTGCTTGGGTAATGACAGCATAGCTCGCATGGATAGGACTTGCACTCTTACAAGAGGCTCCAGAGAATCTCGCACCTCTGCTACTACATGAGGACGCAGTGAAAAGACAACTGCCTCTAAACCAGGAAGCCTCTTTTCACCAGACACTGCAGCTGCCAGCGCCTTGATCTTGGACTTCCAGCCTCCAAGTGTGAGAAATAAATTTTTGTTGTTTATAAGCCTCCTAGCCTATGACATTTTTCTTAAAGCAGCTCAAATAAACTAAGACACAGGTCTTCACCATTTTCAAGTTTAGACATGTGTCTAACATTGGGGACAACCCTGCTCCCACTCAGCAGGGTGAATGTTTTTGTAGCCAGCTCTCTGTAAGTGCTTTCACAGTCTGTGATTTTCCCACGGTCAGATTATCCTTTCGGCCACACCTGTTCATGCACTTAAGCACCAAGTCTTAAATATTTGTTATCATGTACCTGATATTATGTGACTCTCAAAATAGTTGCTGTCGTTCAGTCACTACGTTGTGTCCAACTCTTTGCAACTCCATGGACTGCAGCATGCCAGGCTTCCCTGTCCTGCACTATCTCCTGGAGTTTGCTCAGATTCATGTCCATTGTGTCGGTGATGCCATCCAACCATCTCATCTTCTGCTGTCCCCTTCTCCTTTTGCCCTCAATCTTTCCCAGCTTCAGGGTCTTTTCCAATGAGTTGGCTCATCAGGTAGCCAAAGTATTGGAGCTTCAGCATCAGTCCTTCCAATGAATGTTCAGGGTTGACTTCCTTTAGGATTGACTGGTTTATCTCCTTGCAGTCCAAGGGACTCTCAAGAGTCTTCTCCAGCACCACAATTTGAAGGCCTCTGTTCTTCGGTGTTCAGCCTTCTTTATGGTCCAACTCTCACATCCATACATGACTACTGGAAAACCGTAAAACAGTACCATCTCCTTATTACATAAATTCTCCTACAGATGATTTATTAAAAAAATACCAAGTCACTGAGAGTCTCAAAAATGCCAAGAGATCTGGGGTATGTCATCAGTTGCATAGATGCATTCCTTTCACAGATGCATCTGCTAATTCATTTTTACCAGTCTGCCTAAGCTGAAACAGAGAGCGGTCTCCACGCTCATTAGGTGGATGACCCAATAAACATCAGTAGCTGTGACAGCCAGTCGAGAAGTGCTTTTTCCTCTTTCACTAAAATTCTAATTTATTTGATGGGTTCTTAACTGTTGGGGAGATGGGAGGAGTGGCCTTGCCCAAAGCCTGGAGAGCAAACTGGGTCTCTTTTGGGAATAGAGATGACGTTTCTCTTATATTGTTCATTGTCCTTTGGAAACTCGTTTTAGAAGCTCTCCATCTCAAGAAATTCTTCAACCCATGGATGAATCCTATGGAACCCACAGGTTCTGAAACCCAGAGACTGGGGTTTGAGTCTCCCTACTTGGAAGCTGCTGACTCTGCATGTTTAGCCAGACCCTTTTCTGTGGGGGGTGGTGGGAGTGGGGGCGGGAGGGGATGGGATACGGGGTATTGGTGAGGGGAGCTAAGAATACTTTCATCCAGATTACAGGATGACAGTGGCCCTTGGACTGGCAGCCCGGCAGAAGTAGGAATGGCCACATTCAGCGCTGTGTTCAAACCACAGAGAATCTACCTTAAAACACCGTCACTGTTCATTCTCCCCAAAACCAAGCAAGACCTAGTCCCACATCGATCCGCCAGGTACCAGCTCAGTTTCTGTGGAAATTACAGCTCCCAGTCTCCTGATATTTTTCTGTTCTGTCCACTCTTCCATTTTTCCAAACTACCTCTTGGCTGCCAACACCTTAGATTTGCCTGTTGGGAGCCTGGTAGTTGGGACTTTTCAACCAAAGAAGTGGACCTCTCAGACTCAGTTCTTTTAACGTTTCCTCCGGTTCTCTAAATTTCTTTCTCTGAGACTTCTTCCATGAAATGTTACTAAGACATTGTAATTCTCACTTAGAGCATGAGTCTAATTTATTCCAAGTTCAAACATTTTCACGGTCTAGTATCTGTGCGTGCTCAGGTGTGTCTGACTCTTTGTGACCCTTTGGGCTGTAGCCCCCCAGGCTCCTGGGTCCATGGGATGTTTCAGGCAAGAAAACTGGAGTGGGTTTCCATTTCCTCTTCCAAGGGATCCTCCCTCCCCAGGGATAGAACACGCATTTCTTGTGTCTCCTGCAGTGCAGGCAGGCAGATACTTTTGCAGTTTTAGATCATAGTTTATCCAAGAAATATCTATTGTGTATTTTATGAAGCAGGAATGAGAATACAGTGGTGAACAAGATAGAAAGTTCCCTGGTTTCCTAGAGCAGGCATTCTAGGAGCAGAATGGCTCCATAATTCATTCACTTCAGAAGTCAGAGGGAAAAATAATGCTAGAAATAGGAAAGAACTATGCAGTTTGCCATGTTGTATAGTGTACTATAGACCCGGAATTGAAAAAAAAGACTTCACAACAAAATGTTTCAGATCGATTATCCAGGAAATAATACTAATTTTTGCAAACTAGAAATTACTTTATCCCTCTTTTCTTTAAAGTTCTCTTGAATCGGTAATTATTCAAGGTCTCCATCCAATTCTCATCAAATTGCCCTATTTGTAGCTTCCTATTTCTGTGCTGAAATGGAGCCTATAAAATACTTCAGGGGCTTAAACTGTGTGAGGCAAAATGGTACTTAAGTCTTTAGTTGAAATTACAAGCTTTGAAAGTGTTGCATTTTTAATTTATGGGAGTATTCCTCCACTTCCTTTTTTGGGGGAGGGTGGTTAGGGAAAGTGGGAAATACTCAACATACGTTTACTATATTGACTGTCTTCTCTTTTAAACACAATTTTCATGAACTGGAGACTTAGAAACACTTCATACTGCTTGCACGCATCTGTAAACTTCGTGGCTTCCCGCCCCCGACCCCGAGCAGTTTCTTACCGCTAGTCCAATTGTCGCAGGCAGAAAAGCTATTAATAAATACATATCTCGTTTTTCACCGATCTTTCTTCCAGAAAAGTGCAAGTGAAAAGGAAATAGAGAAGAAGGAGTACGGAGGAGGAGAGAGGAAAAGGAGGGAGAGACTAGGGGAGAAAGAAGCCAGAGAATGAAGGCGTAGCAGAGCGGTGGAGCATGGACTGAGGACGAGCGGACCCAGCGCAGCCGCGGCGCGGAGCCGCCTGTGGCCACTGGTCCCCGGAGCTGCCAATCCGGGCGTAATCCTGGAGGAGGAATTTCTCCCGGGTTTCGCTGGGAGTCACACTGCCGCCTCCTCTCCTCGGGCGGCCCGGAGGAGTCCGGAGAAGCAGGCTGGGGAGGGAAGAGGGAGGGAGCGGGAGGAGGAAGGGAGTGGGGGGTGGAGGAGGAGGAGGACCTGGGGAGGGAGGCGGCGGCGCGGGAGGAGGAGGAGGCGGAGGAGGGGCGCCGCGGCTGAGCCACTAGCCCGGCTCGGACGCGCTACTCTCCAGATACTCCGGGAGCTCCAGCCGCGCGGATCGCGCGCCCCCGCCGCTCTGCCCCCAAACTTCAGCTGCAGCTTCATTCCAAGCCATCTAATTTATTCCTCAAAAAAATCAGAAACGGAGCAGCGACACAGGGAAGGAGTCCGCGGAGGAGTAAAACCACAGCAGAGCAACAAGAGCCTCCGAGCCGCCTCCCCCGCCCGGAGCCACAATCCGGCCTCGGGAGTGAAGGAGCCAACAAGTGAGAAGGCGCCGCGGTCCCGGGGCGCAGCCGGAGGAAGCGGGCGCTCCGGAGCCCCGAGCCCCCCGAGTCCCGTCGACCCCCCCGAACCGCGGTCGCTGCGGCAGCTCCGCTCCTGATCTTTCTGCGCGAGCAGCGCCGGGCGCTGGGCGAGAAGCTTCGTATTCTCCCTCGTTGCAAGCGGGCAGCTGGGAGCCACCGGTCCCGGAGGAATATGCGGCGCGCTTGGATCCTGCTCACCTGGGTCTTGGTGGCCTGCGTGTCCGCCGAGTCGGTGAGTTGGGCCGGGCGGGGGTCGCGCGCCGTTTAGGGTGCGGAGGCCGAGCCGAGTCCGCAGACCCCGCGGAGAATCGGGGAGCGCCCCCTGGGGGATGCCCCCCCACCCAGTCCCCCGCTGCCGGACGTATAGCTGGGGATCCCGCGGGGATCTAAAGGATAAATGCGCTCCACGCCTTCTCCCCTTTCCCTTTCCGCAGAAAAGCGCCTCTCGCTGAAGTTACCCCGAGGTCCCCCGGGATGAGAGCGAAGGTATTGCCGTTTTGTCGAACCGCGGAGGCCGCTGAAGACGTTCCCAACTTATTCACCCTCCCGAGGGTCTTGCTGCGTCGCCGAGAAGGACCGATGGGGAAAGGGGGACGGGAGAGAGGAAGCGTGCATAGGGCTTCGAGGGAACTGATCCCCCCCGCGCGCTCCCCGAGACTCGGGGACGGCCTGGAAACTTTGGGGGTCCCTTCCTCCGTGCACCCTCCCCCCGCGCCGCCCCCCCGCCCCCCGCGCCAGCTTCTCTACTGGATTGAATGCAGGTTCTGGGAAGATGGGGCTAAGCTTTTTAAGAAACCCGCGAAGTGTCCGGAGAGGAAAGTTTGCAAAAAAGTTCTTTTGTTTGATGTTCCCAGTGGCTGGGGTGAGGGAGCAGACACTATGGGGTAACGCGACCCGCGGAGGCGCGCAGTCCTGGGTCCTGCTGGGGGGGCGGGAGGAGTGCGTGGAAAATGCACCCAAAAATGCCGGGGTGCGGACCCTGGACTCCCATTTCTGCCGACCCGTCCTGCTTGAGGGTCCAGGGGGCTCGTGGGCCATCAGGGGCGGGAGGGCATCTCTGTATGGATCGCGTTCGAGCGCGGCAGCTGGGCGAGACGGGGGTGCGGATGGCACTGCACTCGGCCTCGGGTCGCCTAGCGGCTCGCAGCCTGAAGCTTCCAGCCTGACGCGCTCGCTCTCGCGGACCCCGGCCGGGGTGCCCCCAGGCCCGGGGAGTCTCTTCTCCGGCTCCGGCTGCGGGCAACCCAGCCTCCCTCCCCGGCCTTGGTGGTGGGAACTGGGTTTCCCCTCTGGCTCGAGGGTTGGAGCTGGTTTCCCTACGACACCCAGTGAGCGCCCTCTACAGGGAAATGCCTCCTGGGCTTGCCCTTGTGCCTGGCGGCCCCTACCTGGGCGCCCCGAGCTTTGTCCGGCTGGGTGGAACCCCGAAACACCCGCGAGCCCGTCTACAGCCTCAGCGCGGTCCGGGGCCTCGGGTAGGGAGGACAGCTGTTTCTACCCCCCTCTCGTTCCCCATACCTCCTCCCTTGGCTACTTATCAACGTGTCCATTTCTAATAAATCGGACCGTCCCTTCCAAGACAAATCATGTCATCTTTAGGGGTGGTTTTGTAAAGGTTTTTTCCCCCCCTCGCCTTTGGCGTGTTATTCTTCCCTTCTCTCCCGGCCCCCTCCCTTTTTTTTTTTTTTTCCTTTTAAATTGATACGATTTAGGATTGGGAAACCTCTTTGGCACCGAGCAGCCGATGTGGCATTTATCATCAGTGCGCAGGGGCTCTGGGTGTGCTAGCAGGTCGCCAAACGTTACGCGGAGACTGGAGAGCGTAGACTGAACACATTTGGGTGCTGCGGCTGGCTGTAGAGCTCCGAGCCTTAACGGCATTTCTCTTTGGCATACGATCGTTTTTATCCGTTGGGATTGGTACTCTCCCAGGCAGTTATGAACTTTGGCTCTTTGCACAGATTCTCTGTTTCTTTCAGAAAATCATTACTGTTCATCTTGTTGCAAAACAGGGCAAAGGGAGAACTCTATCTAAAGGTTTTCTAGCGAAGCCTGCGTAAACAGCTGTGCTGGGCTAAGGAGGTCCCTTTTTGCTGAGTCCTGTTTGGAGATTTGCTAGAAAGTGTTACTATTTGAGGATTCTACAGGAAGAATATCTCCCTGGGTTTTTTCTTAAATCCAACAGTGATTCATAAGGAAGCTTTTTGGCTGAACGATACCTGTCTTCTCCCGTGACACCCTCCCCCCTGCCCCAACTCTTTGGGGTTCTAGTATTTCTCATTTCCAGCCAGAATTGGATGCTTTCCAAATGAGGTGTTTCACCGTGGTAGATACCATTTTCAGGAATTGGAATATCATTCAAAAGGGTGATTAGAGATTTTTAAAATGTCAACTGTAGCATGAATGAAGACTGTAGCAGAGAGTCTGTGAGGGAGGCAATTTTTCTCAAAAGCAGCTGTTTCAAGGCCCAGAAAGGCCAGTAGTTCATTTAAATTACTTTTCAGTCTCTGTTTGTTTCAAGTATAGCCACATAAATGAAAGACTTCATTTTTCAACGTTTTAGCCATTCTAGTACATTATTTCCAGTACTTTTCATTTTAATGGGAAAACTGCAACTGTTTTCCAGGGAGTCAGAAATAGTGATCATCTGGACTCAGAGCCTCTCTTTTTTTTGGAAGGAAAAGTGTCCGCAGTGCATTCTTGAGTTTTATACCAAGTTCAAGGGGGAAAAGAAAAGGAGATTCTCAGCAACTAAGGCTCAAGGCTATCTGTCTGTGGAAGGCAACCAGTGGCCCTTGGTTTCTGCATGCTGGAGACAGCAGGGAGAGCCTGGTCATGGCCGTGCATTTATACTTCCCACTGACCAAGCGAGGGGAAAGACTGACGGAGTGTGGCAGTAGTGATATGCTGCCGTTTTTCTATCAATTTTTTACATGATTGTTTATCTTTAGAAATAATACATTGCAGATTGCTATAAACACGTAATGTGAACTGGAGATATGTTTAAGAAAAGGAAGTGTTTTGAACTAGTGGAATTTTATACCCATGCTTAGATGTGTGTAAATTAAAAGAAACTGTCAAATCATTTGGACCCATGCATTACCTCTCATGTATTATGAAAGGCAGGCATTGGAAAGTTTGCATTCGAAGGAAAAATTAAATTGGAACCATATAACCTTTTGCAGTTCCTTAAAAAAATAAATTTTGGCTGCTCTAGTAATGTAGCTAATTATACTTGCTAGGGAATCTTAGAGGAACAAGGGCTCTTTCTCTGTTAGTTGGATTTTAGCAGTAGGTGGATGTCTCTTAGGAAGGAAAGATCTTATTAAGATCAGGCCTGTGGAAGAATGGGTGTCCAGAGGAATCTGAGTACACCTTCCAACTCCTACTTCTGGGACCTGGAACATGTAATTTTGATGGTGCTTGCCATTTGAGGGACTGTGTAACATGATTACACACGTGGCATCTTGAATAATCACTAGTTTGAAAAAGATTTCAAAAGATCATCTTTTTTTTTTTTTCCTGGGCAGAACTAGTCCTCAAGTCTCCAGAAGCCCCCCAGTGACCTCACTGGCCAACTTAAGGGGCCAGGAGTCTACTCAAGTTGGCAAAGCCCAAGGTTGACCCAACCACACAGAGCCTGGCCAGCTCTGTCATTAAGGTTTATAGGGAGTCCAGTTAAGTCACTGTGCTATCGGGCTGTCTGCTGGCAAGAATCTTGGGTTACAAGAGGAATGTCCTCTGAGATTAGATTCTCACGAGATTGTCTCTCCTCCATTGCCAAAACTCAAACCAGAAGATCTTGCCCATCGTTTTCTTCTTCGTAAGACAGAAGACCTGCTGTTCATGCCGCTGTCGAAGGTACATTCATGTATTTCAAAACCACCTGATTCTTTCATGCACCAGAAGCCAAATAAAGTTTTAGAGAAAAGCAGGAAGTAATGAAGAAGAACTGACTTGTTTTTGCAGAAAACAAGCTACTCTTTTTTAGTCACCTCTGCCAGTACCCTCATCTTAATTCTAGACTTTTAGATTTGAACCTTGAAGTCAGGCCCCTGATGTATTCATAGTTGTTGATTTTGTGACCAGTTGACCACTGAACACACTGACATGTTCATTCCATGATATTTATTCAGCATCTACTAAGTGTTTGGCGTAAAGGCGTGAGGAAACCAGGCAGCCCCTCTGTCTTCTTGGAGCTCATATGTTGGTGATCCAGGTAGCATTCCTTTTCACGTTTTTCTTGAAAAAAAAAAAGGGGGGAGGGGGGCCCTTGCCAACATGTAAAGCTGACCTGGTGGCTCAGTGGTAAAGAATCCACCTGCCAGTGCAAGAGACTGCAGTTCAATCCCTGGGTCAGGAAGATCCCCCTGGAGGAGGAAATGGCAGCCCACTTCAGTATTCTTGCCTGGGGAATCCCATGGACAGAGGAGCCTGGCAGGCTACAGCCTGTGGGGTCGCAAAGAGTCAGACACAATTTAGCAACTGAACAAGCCAGCGTGTTTCCCATGTTAGCAGCCATGTCAGCGCCCTTCCTGGCCCAAACATTTATCCTGTTGGATTTATTTATTTATTTATTTATTTATTTATTTATTTGATTTATCCTGTGCCGCGTTGTGTTTCCCTTGTCAGCCTGGTATGGCGTCTAAGTACCTCTGCCTTTCCAGGTGGCACTGGAGGTAAAGAACCTGCCTGCCAGTGCAGGAGACATAGGAGACCTGGTTCGATCACCGGGTTGGAAAGATCCGCTGGAGGAGGGCATGGCAGCCCACTGTAGTATTCTTGCCTGGAAAGTCCCATGGACAGAAGAGCCTGGTGGGCTACAGTTCATAGGGTCGCAAAGAGTCGGATGCAACTGAAACCAGTTAGCTGAGCACACAGCACAGCTAGCCACCACGCCGGCCCACCCCGGCCCACGCCGGCCCACCCCGGCCCACGCCGGCCCACGCCGCTCCATCACGCCTCCCCACGCCGGCCCACCCCGGCCCACCCCGGCCCACCCCGGCCCACGCCAGCCCGCCCCGGCCCACCCCGGCCCACGCCGCTCCATCACGCCTCCCCACGCCGGCCCACCCCGGCCCACCCCGGCCCACGCCGCTCCATCACGCCTCCCCACGCCGGCCCACCCCGGCCCACCCCGCTCCATCACGCCTCCCCACCCTCGCCCACTGGCCTCGCTTTCATGAATGCACCCTGGACATTGCCACCTCTTCAGTGTTTCTCCTTTTGAATTCTGTTGATTCATATCCCACGCTCCCAGGGAGCCTTTTATGATTGATCTAGCCATATTGTTTTCTTTCTGTAAGGCAGACTGGCAATCCGAATCACTGAAAGTATGTAAAAAATAAAGATGTCAGGGCCTTGTAACAATCAGAAGCCTAAAAGGGGGTGGGTAATCTGTATTTTTATGAAGCATCTCAGGTGATGCTAATAAAGTAGCCACAGTTGGTAACCACAGGTCCAGTCATACACTTTACCCCTTCTTACAAGCTATTTTGTATTTGTCCTGAAGCTCCACCCGGGTAAGAACCTGTGACCCTGAGGGCCAAGATAGAGACCAAGGATTTGGGATGGGGAGATGTTGGTACTTTGCTGCTTACTTCCTGTTAGGACTTGGACAAGATACTAAATATTTGAATCACTTAAAAAAAATACATATGTGTGCATATAAATTGCACTTGAGAATGCCTTTATAACAGGACTGTTGTGAGGGTAAAATGAGGGAGCATGGGAATGGCACCTAAGGTACAGAAAATAATAGTATTTTTCTCTTTTTCTTTCTTGGGCTCTGTTTTCTTGGCTATGAAATGAAAGAGCCATATTTGATGTTCTTGAAGCCCCTGAGCCCTCTGGGGGCATGGAGATTGGCCCCATCTGAGGAGCGGGCCCTTGTTGCCATAATTTTGACCCCTGCAGCAAACGCCTGTTGATGCTCCATATTTAAGCGCAGGTGCCCATGGCCTGGGAAGTTGGAGTCTGTTTGACCTGCTGACGCTCAGCTTTGCTGTGGCCCCTGAAGATGGTGTGGTCTGGAATCAACTGAATCCCCCAGCCCCAGAGGAGGACCTGGGCTAGTTTGCTGCAAGTTTTGACTCTCTCGACCTCCAGTTTCATCAACATTGTAGCGTTGGTGTGAAGAATAAACGAGTCCAGTGCTTCCCATCCGTGTATATTCCTGCTTCCTTCCGTGTCTGTGTCGGTATCCTTCAGTTGGATCAAGTTTCTAGCAGGTCAGAAAGAGAGAGTTACAGTGGCATCGTGTGCTTGAGTGCCCCTGGGCATCTAGAATGAGATGGCATGGGAGGTGAGGCGTGTTGGGGAGCTGTGAGTAGAGATAGGAGGCATTTTGATTCTTTAAGAGTAGAAGTGCATGGAAGAATTTCTGGGGTGATTGCCTAGAGGGGTGATTGGCTCTGAGTAAGAAAGGATTCTTGAAATAGATGGTGTATGTCTGTTTTTCCTCTGGTGTCTTAAAGAGTTGATGAGACTTGGGGAAAGCCTTAAAGCCACTGGAAAATTCTCCATTTGAATCAGCAGAGTGAGGCCAACTGGTATACCTGTCAGTGCTATGCGAGCCAGGGCATGGTCTTAGACTCCAAGCTATAGAAAAATGTTATTAAAAATGAGATATGTTTTCGCATTTCTCTCCTCTGCTGTTGAATCTGTTCTGTGAGAAATGTCACAAAGATGCAGTTGTGTCCTTTATAAAGCGTTTTAATGTTTATTGTCTTTTCTTATGATTATACACGCATGTGAAATATGAATAGTACAGATGTTTAAGGAGAATGGACAATTAATAGAGTTCAGTCTCATGGTAAGAATGACACATAGAACAAGATACCCAGTGAAAGGAAAATTATTTTTTAAAAGTTCTTATCAAAAAAGAGTAAGTTAAAAATTGTATTTTTGTACAATTTATTGTTAAGTATAAAGGCAATAAAAGTAAACGTATTATGTTGAAGGCAAAAGTGATGTTTTGCACACCCGTAATTAGCAATCATAATCCCTGTGGGACTTCAGCTTTCCCATCTATAAAATGATGAGGTGAGCTAGAAGAACATTCTGTCTTTAATATTTATCTTTTTCTATGTATGTGCTTCGGGGTATAATTGGAGCAATGTTAAGATTAACCTAATCAATAAGTGATTATTAAGCTCCTGCCAAATACTTACTATTCTATTACTGGAGCAAGGAACTTACTCATGTTACAGAAAAGCAAGTCATTTCTACTAGCTGGTGGTAATCAGTTAACTTGAGCTAGGTATTCATCATGTCCTGGGATTATATACATCACTCTAAATATTCAGGATCTAATGTTTAGTGTTTTCCCATGTATGTTCTCATATAAGCCAGTGTATTATAGCCTCAAGAGCAGTTAATGTGATAGAACTCACTTTCATTCTAGAGGGAAGACAGCATGACTTGTTGATGCAATTTGGAGGGCTTTTTGAAGCATAAACCACCGCAGGGATCTCAGGCTACTCTTTTGGTTTCTGGCCTTGACCTTCATTTGCAGAGACGGGCCTTTAACTGCCTTCCCTATGGGTTCTTTCTATAGCACTGGAGCCCAGCGTCAGTGCTGTGAAGACAAGACTCAATGAGCAGATGGTAGAGTGGCTCAGAGCCTGCGCATTGGAGTTCAGATGTGCCTGGGTTAGAATCCACAACTGTGTCACCTTGGGCAGGCTTCTTAACCTCTCTGTGCTTAGCTTCCCCATCCGTAAAGTGGAATATCCTAAAATAGGGTTTTAGGACTATGTAAGACAGAATACATTGGAACTTTCAGCACAGTAGTGTATCTACACTCTATGTCACATGTTGCTGCTGCTGCTAAGTCACTGCAGTCGTGTTCGACTCTGTGTGACCCCATAGACGGCAGCTACCAGGCTCCCGCGTCCCTGGGATTCTTCAGGCAAGAACACTGGAGTGGGTTAGTCACTAGTATTCTAATTCCTGGTTTTCCGCTTCTAAAGTGTGGGGATTTGACATACTATATGGGCTCATCTGATAAGTTCAAGTCCAGAGAGCAGCCCAGAATAGGCATGATAGAATGGTTTTTCATAGCTGGGTTCTTTCTCTGACTTGGGGAGGCCTAGCTCTACCCTGAGATATTGGGGACATTTTTATATTGATATACTCGAGATACTGTGGGTTAGGTTCCAGGCCACTGCAATAAAGCAAGTATTGCAATAAAGCAAATATCACAATAAAGCAAACCACATGAATTCTTTGGTTTCCCAGCGCATATAAAAGTATGTTTATACTATACTGTATTCTGTTATGTTAAAAAAATAAATGTACATTATCTCAATCAAAAATACTGCTAAAAATGCTGACCATCATCTAAGGCTTCAGCAAACTCTAATCTTTTTGCCGGTGGAGGGTCTTGCCTTGATGTTGACGGCTGCTGACTGATCAGGGTGGTGGTTACCAAGGGCTGGGGTGGCTGTGGCAATTTCTTAAATTAGACAACAGTCAAGTCTGCCACGTAGATGAACTCTTCCTCTCACGATTTCTGTGTAGAATTTGGTGCTGTGTGATAATTTTACTCACAGTAGCAGTTCTTTCAAAACTGGAGTCAGTCCTCGCATACTTTGATGCTGCTTTATCAACTTAGTTTATGTCATATCCTAATCTTTTGTTTTCATTTCAGAAAGCTCTTTGAAAGATCAAAAAGATCTATGAAGCTATTCATAGCGTCTTCAGGAGTAGATTCCATCTCAAGAAACAACTTTCTTTGCTTATCCATGAGAAGCAACTCCTCACCCATTGAAGTTTTATCATGAGATTGCAGCAGTTTGTTCACATTATCAGGCTGTGCTTCTAATTCTAGTTCTCTTGCTATTTTCATCCCATCTGCAGTTACTTCCTCCACTGAAGTCTTGAACCCCTCAAAGTCATCCCCTCCAAGGGTTGGAGTCAGTTTCTTCCAAATGCCTGTGAATGTTTATATTTTAATTCTTCCCATGAATCACAGATGTTCTTAATGGCATCTAGAATGGTTAATCCTTTCCAGAAGGTTTTCAGTTTACTTTGCCCAGATACGTTAGAAGAATCACTATTGATAGCCTTACGAAACGTATTTCTTAAATAGTAAAAGTTGAAATGATCCATGAGCTGCAAAATGAATGTTGTGTTTGCAGACAGGAAAACAGCCTTCATCTCTTCTCTCAGCAATCACCAGGTGGATTGTTAGTGAACAGTAACGTTTTGAAAGGAATCTTTTTTTTTTCTGAGCAGTACATCTCAACAGTGGGCTTAAGATATTAAGTAAACCATGTTGTAAACAGAGGTGCTGTCATCCAGGCTTTGTTGTTCCTTTGACAGAGCACAGGCGGAGTAAATTTAGCATAATTCTTAAAGGTCCTAGGATTTTTGGAATGATAAATGAACACTGGCTTCAACTTCAAGTCACAAGCTTTATTAGCCCCTAACAAGAGAGTCCTTTGAACTTGGAAGTCGGGCATTGACTTCTCCTCTGTAGCTATGAAAGTCCTAGATGACATCCTCTTCCAGTAGAAGGCTGTCTCATCTACACTGAAAATCTGTTTAGTGTCACCACTTTCATGAATTATCTTAGCTAGATATTCTGAATGGCTTGCTGGAGCTTCTACATCAGCACTTGCTTCTCACCTTGTACTTTCATGTTACAGAGATGGTTTCTTTCCTTAAACCTTAAGAACCAACCTCTGCTAGCCACAACCTTTTCTTCCATGGCTTCCTCACTTCTCTCAATCTTTGCAGAATTGAAGAGAGTCAGGGCCTTGCTCTGGATTAAGCTTTGGCTTAAGGGAATGTTATGTCTGGTTTGATCATTAAACTTTTTCTATATCAGTGATGAGGCTGTTTTACTTTGTTCAAATTTGTGTGTTCACCTGAGTAGCACTTCCATTTCCTTCAAGAACTTTTCCTTTGCATTTGTAACTGCAACTGTTGGGCACAAAAGGCCTGGCATTTGGCTTCTCTCAGCTCTAGACATGCCTTCCTCACTAAGCTTACTCATGTCTAGCTTTTGATTTAAAGTGAGAGACTCTTCCTTTTACTTGAACATGTAGAGGCCACTGTAGGGTTACTAATTGGCCCAATTTCAATATCATGTGTCTCCGGGAGCACGGAGGCCAAAGGAGAGGGAGAGAGACAGGGAACGGCTGACCGGTGGAGTGGTTAGAATACATACAGCATTTGTTAAGTTTGTTGTTTTAAATGGGCAAAATTCATCCCCAAAACAATTACAATAGTAACATCAAAGATCACTGATCACCATAACAAATACAGTAATAATGAAAAAGTTTTCAAAATGTGAAACAAAGCCACAAAGTGAGCAAATGCTGGTTGGAAAATGGCACAGACAGACTTGTGAGATGCAGGGTTGCCTCAAACCCTTAATTTCTAAAAAATGCGGTATCTTTGAAGCACCATGAAATGAAGTATGCCTGTGCTCAGCCTTTTCTGTAAATGTGGGCAATATGAGAGAATGTGTCATTGATTATTTCTGGCCCATGATAAGTTTCTGCAGTAATTTCATCTCTACAACTCTCTCCAAAGGAAATAATTGTAGCTGGGTAAATGTATTTATTGAAGCCTTACTTATGATAGTTAAAAAACTAGAAACAACCTTAGTGTATAATACTAGAGAAATGGTTAAACAAAAGATTCTGAGTTACACATTAAATATCATATAGCCATTAAAAATGGATTTGAAGAATGTTTATAACTTGGAAAATGTTTATAATAGAAAAAAATCTGATACACAGCTGTATATAGACAACTGTGTAAATCAACTTCAATAAAAAAGCTGTACAGTAAAACCCTGATTATCTTGAATAAATCTGTATATATCTATACGTATATGTGATGGTAGTCGTTGGCTTAGTTGTGAAGTCACATCCGACTCCTGCGACCCACGGACTGTAGCCTGCCAGGCTCCTCTGTCCATGGGATCCTCCAGGCAAGAATATTGGAGTAGGTTGCCATTTCCTTCTCCAGGGTATATACTGTGGATTTATGCATCCACAAATCTATGCATATAATGAAATTGCATAGAACTAAATGAACACAGACATAAACACAAATGAATGCAGGTAGAACTGGGGAAATCTGAATAGGAATGGTTGATTGTATCAATGTCAGTATCCTTGTTGTGATGTTTACTTTAATTTTATAAAATGTTACCATTGGGGGAAATTGGGTTAAGGGAACAAGAGAAGTTTCTATATTATTTCTTACAGTTTCAGGTGAATCTCAACAAAAAATTGAATCTCAATTTCAGGTGAATCGGAACAAAAAATGTGAGTCTCAGTCAAAAAATTGTATTAAAAAAGTGGCACCAGATCTAGGTGGTTTTACAAACAAGTTCTGCTGATCCTTCAAGGAACAGATAATTATTCCGAAGCTTAGAGAGTGACAGGAGACTGTTCTTCCTCATTTCGTGAGGTTAGCATTATGTCAGAAGCAGATACGGTGAGCACAGGAAGACAAGTGTTTAGGCCACTTTCAGTTGTGATCATAGACGCCGACATTTAAAACAGAATGTTATCAAATTGAGTACAGAAGCTTACTGAAAGAAGAGTAATGAGTTCAAGTAGGGTTGATCCAAGGAATGCATCACCATCAGAAGAGCAGTGCAGTCATTGACAGTTTAAGGGGGATAATGATATGATCATCTCAACAAATGCAAAAGAGCACCTGAGAAAAGTTTCAGTTCAGTTGCTCAGTCGTGTCCGACTCTTTGTGACCCCATGAATCGCAGCACGGATAAAAGTTTACAAAAATGTTAATGTAAGGGTCTAGTATCTGGTTAAGTGAAGACTTACTGTAGAAGGCTTGGTACATCTGTGCTGAAGGCTCAATTCATTTGACATGTTTAGGAACCAGAGGGACCACTGTTTGCTGAGTTGTTAGGCAACGGTCTGCCTGCGTGGATGACAGGTGTGTGACATCGCAGTAAGTGTGGGTCGTAACATATATAGATCCAGCTCACATGCGGTCGCAGTCCTAGTGTTGCCACGCTTCACTTGTGCGCCCACCCTAATCAAGATAACACAGGGGATGATATTGCAGGCTTTGGAATCAAGTATACTGTGGTTCGGTTCCTGCTATTACCACCTGAAAGCCATATGACCTTGGGGCACAGTTGCTTATCATTTCTGAGCTCGTTTTTTTTTTTTTTTTTCCCAGTGTAAAATTGGGAATTATAATATTTTGCCTCTGGGTTAATTTTCAAGACTCGCCTCTGTAGTGATTGAACACTTCTAACAAAAAAAACTAACCCATAGTAGATGTTTTAAACTTATTTGGTTCTCTCTCCTTTCAGCATTAAGTTTTGTGATTCTGGAATGTATTATGTATGCATCAATATGTATGCATGTTTCTTGTTTCTCGCTTGCATTCTGACCCTTGGCACCAAGGGACATACATTTTCACACAATTTAGGACCAGTTTGTTTTTCACGAAGCAGGGTGTGATGCGGCAGTTTTTTTTTTATTTCCTGCATCATCCATTCCCTGGATTATATTGAGGTGAAGCTCAAAATAGACGTGCATGCAGGTTGGAAATTTAGTTAAGACTTGAAATATCTGACCTAGTACCTGGGATTGTAACTGTAAAATGCTTCAAGGTGTCAACATTGGAATCCTATTGTAAACACTGATTCATCTGTTAGGTGCACTAATGAATTAAAATCTTAACTTCATTTATGTCTCACCTCTAACTCTTTAGCTAAGAGTAGGGAGTATTTTTTAAATTTTAATTTCATGGCTGCAATCACCATCTGTAGTGATTTTGGAGCCCAGAAAAATAAAGTCAGCCACTGTTTCCACAGTTTCCCCATCTATTTGCCATGAAATTAAAAGATGCTTACTCCTTGGAAGGAAAGTTATGACCATTCTAGACAGCATATTGAAAAGCAGAGACATTACTTTGTCAACAAAGGTCCGTCTAGTCAAAGCTATTGTTTTTCCACTAGTCATGTATGGATGTGAGAGTTGGACTATAAAGAAAGCTGAGCGCCGAAGAATTGATGCTTTTGAACCGTGGTGTTGGAGAAGACTCTTGAGAGTCCCTTGGACTGCAAGGAGATCCAACCAGTCCATCCTAGAGGAAATCAGTCCTGAATATTCTTTGAAAGGACTGATGCTAAAGCTGAATCTCCAATACTTTGGCCACCTGCTGCGAAGAACTGACTCATTGGAAAAGACCCTGATGCTGGGAAAGATTGAGGGTAGGAGGAGAAGGGGACGACAGAGGATGAGATGGTTGGATGGCATCACTGACTCAATGGACATGGGTTTGGGTGGACTCCGGGAGATAGTGATGGACAGGGAGGCCTGGTGTGCTGCAGTTCATGGGGTTGCAAAGAGCCAGACACAACTGAGCGACTGAACTGAACTGAACTGAAGGGAGTATTTTAATTGTATTTGAGTTGATTAGGTTTTGTAATTGTCCTGATTAGTTATTGGATGAAGATTTATATTTGGTAAGGCAGTTGTTGTTGTTTAGTCATTTGATTCTTGTGACCCCATGGACTGTAGCCCACCAAGCTCCTCTGTCCATGGGATTTTCGAGGCAAGAATACTCGAGTGGGTTTCCTTCTGCAGGATCTTCCCAACCCAGAGATTGAATCTGTGGCTTCTGCCCTGTCTCCTACATTGTGGGCGGATTCTTTACTGCTGAACCACTGGGTAAGCTGTGGTAAGTTAATTCATGGTACTGCATATCAACCAGGTGCAAAGCTCTTGTCTCGTGAGTTAAAAAGAAATGACATGATACCTACCTTCAAGCCACTATTATCTATCTTTTGATTATTCAGGGCAATTACAGATGCGTTGGGCCCATATTTAACATATGCACTCTCTGTAAACTGTCTATCACTTTGTTTTTGTCTCAATCTCTTTTGGCATATCTAGCAATCACAATTGCCTGAGAACTACAGTTGAGAAGGGTAAGAAGAACAGCTTATAGAAGAGAAGTCACTGCTTTCCCAGGCAAACAAAAAGTCTTCCCTAAAGTGGGACCGTGTCTTAGAGAGAAAACCACAATTAGACGCTGGGTTTTGATCCTTTTTTCTTTCCCTCCATCTGCTCTGCAAGGAAAGACTTCTGAATATTAAAATGTACAAAAGGCACAAAGAGCAAGAAATTGTTTACAACCTGAGTAGTCGATTGCTATTTATATCAGGGGAGAAAGAAATCTTATGTTTCATCCAGTTTAATTCTCCACACTCTGTAAGCTTTGGAATCTTAAGGATTAGAGCTAGAGCTTATATTAGGTTTGAAGGGTTGATCAAAAGGTCTTAGTCAATGAATGAAAGAGGTATAAAAGTGTTGGGATGATTTTCATTGTGTTCTTTTTGGATTCTGCCTTTTCGGGATGTAACAGTGGATTTGGGGGCTGGAATTGACTTGTCCAAGATCACATAGTTAGCTAGTGGTAGATGTATAAATTGGGCACAGGCTATCTCATTTATTGCTGTTTTTCTTCTTACCATAACACATTTCCTATCTGGCTCCTTCTTCCTCATTCCCTACACTAATGACTAGCACTTAATACACTTACTTCTGGCCATGTTTGATGAATAAATGAAGTTCCAAGTAGAATGTACATTATTTGTTATATACGCTGCATCAACATAGTTCATGTGTTTTTGTGCAAAATGAATATTTAAAGTGATGTTTAGATCATTTCTGAATTTCTAGCCAGAAAGGTGCTCCTGCGAACTCCTTTACTGTCTGTGAACCTTTGGGCTCATTTGGGGAGGAGGGCAGAGAGCACTGGGATCCGGAAGACCCATAGAGATCAGGGACTGAAATCAAATTGATTTGTAAATCTTGGGAAGATCGTAGGCAGAGATAAAAGCTTCTTGGAGATTAGAATCAAAACTAGAAGCAAAATCCTCATGAATTAATACCACATTTTATTTGAGTAGCAAACTGCTGTTGCAGGTTGAGGAGAACATTCTTTGGATTTTTAGACTAAAATTATGTCAGTGCCTTCAGGGAAAAGAGTCTGTGCAACTGAGTGCCCAAGTAGAAGTGCTTTTTCCAGTGCTGGGTGAAGGTTTATCTTCTGACATCTTTTCTCTTGAATACTATTGTTGTAAATCTTAGTGTAATAATTTAAATACGTTTGAGCCCTAGTTTTTCAGAAAATAAGTCTGTGGGATGATATTTTGAAGAAATGAATCTTGTTAAAAGACAACAGCATGAGACATTACCTCCCTGATCTCCTCTGTGCTCAGAACTCTGATCAGCACTTCCCATTTATTGCCTATAATTGGTGGTATTACTTGCCACGGCTGTATTTTAGGTGACTGAGCAGAAGTCAGATCCTCCATTTTTCTACCTTTAGATAGTCCTGGTTTGATACTATACTCTTTCAAGAGAGCAGTGAGGGTTTAATCACTTTTTAATGCAGTCTCTGATGGGTGCAGCCCCCATTAGTGATGGGTCAGACCCTTCATTTGCATTGTTGAGCTAATAGTCTAGGTCACCCATTTCCTAATTTCTTTACCAATATTCAGCATCTTACCTTGAAAGCTTTTCTCCACAAGCTTCAGTCTGGTAATAGAAACTCTTTAAATGCCAGATCTGTTGGTACCTGGCTGCAGGGCTTTCAGCAGGTTACTTAGTTTTCTCATCTATGAAAAGGGGATGAGTCACAGTGGCCGTTCATCGAGATGCTGTGAGGATTAATGAGCACTTAGGAGAGGGCCTGGCATGGACTTGGCGCTGGTCTCTGGCTGACGTGCATTGAAATGGATGGCTAATAAGATATGTTGATCAAAGAACCGTTTTTGAGGTTTTAAAACCTGAGGCTGAGAAAAATGATGGTGCTGCTGACCAGATAGGAAAGACAAAAGGAGAGGCTGACTTTTTCTTTCTTTCTTTTTTTGTGGCTGTTGTGTTTTGGTGATAAGAAGAGGTGTCTTTCCTCTTCAGCTCCTAGTCTTCTGTGAAGAACAAGTTCAGAATCAGTGATTCTCAGTCTTTCCTGGACATTAAACTCACCTAGGGAGCTTTTCAAAGCTCTCTGTGCCTGGGCCCCACTCAGGACCAATTAAACCAGAACCCCAGCCAGCTGGGAAAGCTCCCCGGGTGATTCTCACTTCTAGAAGATTTGAGAACTACGGTTCTGGATGCTTGTTTGATCTTCGCCCAGCTCCTAGGAAAGACTGAGGGCAAGAGGAGAAGGGAGCGACAGAGGATGAGATGGTTGGGTAGCATCACTGACTCAGTGGACATGAGTTTGAGCCAACTCGGGGAGATGGTGAAGGACAGGGAAGCCTGGTGTGCTGCAGTCCATGGGGTTGCAAAGAGTCGGACATGACTTAGCGACTGAACAACAGTAACAGCTTTGAAGGAAGTCTGGCACGCAAGATTTTGTCCTCTTAAACCCACTGTCCACTGCATGTGACCAGCCACGTGGAGCGCAGTGGCTTCCCAGGACAGATCTGCTGCTGGGCACAGCCTAAGCTGCATACAATTAGGAAATACTCACACCCTCCCAGGGCTTCCCTTGTGGCTCAGCTGATAAAGAATCCACCTGCAATGTGGGAGTCCTAGGTTCGATCCCAGGGTTGGGAGGATTCCCCTGGAGAAGGGAAAGGTTACCCACTCCAGTATTCTGGCCTGGAGAATTCCAAAGAGTCGGACATCACTGAACAACTTTTACTTTTCATGCTCTCCCAGGCTTTTCAAAACTTTTCTACCCTGCTCTTCAACATCTCTTTCTGCTGGTTCACACTCTTCTGATAATTATGTTGGTAGATTAGGATACATGTGAGAACTCTTTAGACAAAAGATTATAAATTAAATTTGTCCGAGGACGTCTTTAAAAATTTGAAATATATCCCTCGCCTTTTGAAAACTCTCCTCGGTGGAATGAAGGGTGCCTGTCTTTTTGGTCTGGTTGCAGAAAAGCATGTTTGGTCAGCTTGTTAGATTTGCCTGAGTTCAGGCTTTGAGCAGAGAGATGGTGTGTTTGACTGAGTGGAAATGTATTCTAGGGCTTGTGTGTATGTACTGGTCATGTGTAAGCCGTCTACACGTGTCTTAAATGATGGCCCTCTTATTGTAACTGCACTTCAGCTTTTTGGACCTGGTTCAAGCTGAATTAATTCCATGGAACTAGAATGTTTCCGGTTAGAGCCGGGAAGAGAGAATGCTTTAGGCTGTCCTGTGAATAAGACATCCGAGTTGTCTTTAGTTCTTGCTTAAGTAAAAAAGCAGCAGCCCATTATCCACTCTATTCATAGTTTACTTTGTTCAGATAGCTAATTCGGGAGCATGTTTGCCCTCGCTCAACTCTAAAACACAGTTTTCCATCCCTTGAATAAAAGGGGGTATCTTTAATTGACTCCGGGGGAAAAAAACCTTGTTTAAGAATTCTGGAGTTCTCAAAGCTTTTAAAAACGGCTCCGCAGGATAACATTAAAATGCTGACCCTTTAGAAACTGCCATTCAACATGGATCTGTCCTACAGTACAGTTGGAAAGAAGTAGTATTCTGAGCAAGCTGTTAAAGTGAGCTGTTTGCTATGATTCATAGGCTTTTAAACCTGATGAGTCTGTAATAGCCAGAATAAAATTCAGCGTTATTACTGTTTATTATTTTGGTCAGAACAGGGTTAAGTGTGTCCTTAGAAAAATACTAAGCCTTCACAGAGACTAGTCTTAGAAATTTAGGAAGCGGACATGTGAGTTCTTCTCCCCTCCCCCAGTGCAGGGCATGGCAACCCACTCCAGGATTCTTGCCTGGAGAATCCCGTGGACAGAGGAGCCTGGCGGGCTACAGTCCATGGGATCACACAGAGTTGGACACGACTGAAGCGACTTCGCGCACACACACGTGCACGCACCCGCAGTGTATCCTGATAGATGTTCCAGAGCACCGATAGAATAAAACTGGCAGATAAAGGCATTTGCTCTTAGGGGAAATTTTGGTCTGTTGGAGGCATTATTAACTCTAGCATTTGCTCAGGGGGTCTCAAAGTGGACAGATCAGAGCTTCTGTATCACCAAGGAACGTGTTAGACATGCGGGTTCTGGGCCTAACTTCAGGCCAACCAAATCAAGTCTGTGGGTGGGATCCAGCAATCTGAGTTTCTAAAAGCCCCTCAAGTGAGGTCTGTGGCTCACTAGAGTTTGAAAACTCCTGAGAAATGGTTCTTGTCTCTAACAGTCCAGGCGCCACTAAAGGACGGCTCCTGGGGGAGCCCACATGTCAGTGGGCTTTTGTTTTGTTTCGCTGTTTGTTTTCAGCTGCCGTGGTGATTCTGCTGTGCAGCCAGGCTTGTAGACCACTGCTTTAGGGCGTCACTACCAAAAATGTGGGCCCTGTTTTGGCAGCCTGAGCATCACCTGGGAGCTCATTAGAAATCCAGAACCCCAAACCCCACCTGAGACTGCTGACTTCTAATTTGCATTTTAACAAGACTCCCAGTGACTCATAGGCACATTATAGTTGGTGAAACACTACTTTATAGAAATAGTGAGTTCCCTTTATAGAAGTCAGCCCCTAGAATGCCCTTAATTTACAGTTCTGTTGAGGAGACAGAATAGCTGCTTCGGCTTCCATCTGATGTTGACTCAGGGAATCAGGCAGTGGTTGGGAAGAAAGGGATGGCTTGGTAGATCCTCCTGGGACTGTTAGGCTTAACGGTAGCCCGTAGCCATAGCCATAGCCATTTAAGCCATTTAAGCCATAGCCATAGACATTTAAGCAGTGAAGACACGGTCAGGTGCAAGTAACAAAAATCCTAGCTTGGATCAGCATGAGCAATAAAAAGGAATTTTTCGGCTGAGATAATGCAGAAGCCCAGGAGTAGTTTTGCCTTCAGTCTGGGCTGCATCCAGAAGCTGAAGTATCAGGTCTCTCAGTACAACTTTCCTTTCTTAGGTTTAACTCCCAGGACTTATACTGATTAAGGTAGCAGCTCAGCTGTTGTTAAAAAGAGATCCCCAAATACAGTGTCTTAAAATAGCTGTTTTATTTCCTTTTGACATAACAATCCAAAGACAGGGCTGCTGGGATGGTTCTGCTGTTTTCACATGCAGCTCTCATCTGTGGCTCCAAGGTGGCTGCTTCATCTTTACTGTCTCCCAGCCAAGAGAGAGGGTCAAGAAGATGGGCCCATTCCTCTTTTTTTTTTTTTAGCCATACCCTACAGCATGTGGGACCTTAATTCCTCAACCAGGGATTGAACCAGCGCCCCCTGCGTTGGAAGGTGGAGTCTTAACTGTTGGACTGCCGGGGGAGTCCCTGTCCATTACTCTTAAGGCCATAGCCTGGAAGTGTATGCATCACTTCCACCTATTAATACACCCCATTGGTCAGAGTGTACAAAATGCAATGCAGCTTGGGAAATGTAGTTTCTCCATGGGCAGCCACATGCCTGGTAAAAATCTGGGGAGGCTGTATTACTAAAGACAGGAAGATTTTAGATCTCGATGACAACTAGAAGAGACCACTCCCCTTGCGGTGGCAAGATGGGTCTGGCAACTCCAGGTTAGCAAGCAGCCCATCTTCTCAGCAGTTGTGGTAGAAAGAGCTTCTCTTTGCCAGTTATTCTACTAAGAATCCGAGAAGAGCTTGTCATTGACTCTTGATTGGCTTGACCTGGCTGTGTCTGGCCTGGGCCACAAGCATCATCCCTGGAACTATAAGTGGAGGAAGAGGCTGAATCCCTTAGATGGTGCTGGGAAAGGCTTGGCTCTCCAGATAAAAACGGGGGGACTGTTAACCTGAGGGGGGAGAATGAACGCCGTCAGAGTAGGACACTTCGTCTTCCCTTCCCTGTGCCCTGGCTCTTAACTATAATCACTTTTCTTTCCTCTTTCAAGCCTGATCTTCACCTTACTTTATTTTTCCAGAATAAGATGTTTGGCACACACAACATTTGGCCTTGGGGCTTATACTCCTAAGACCATGTCTTGGAAGTGGGCTCATATCTTGCAGGGGGAGAGGGGGTCATAACTGGGAAGGGGTCCTAACTGGGAAGTGGAGGTTGTAACTTGGATGTAGGTTCAGGCATTGCCCTTTATCCATGTGAAAACTCCTACATCCATCTATTTAGTGACCAGTTGAATAGCAGATGTATTACAGAGTAAACTTACACTTTTAACTGGCATTTGGACCTAGACAGGAAAGGGAAGTGGAGAAGTTGGGGGTGCTAAAGCCAGGGCTGGGGGAGTGTTTACTGTCAACTTAGTTGTGTATGGAATATGTGAAGATTATTGGCACGTTAGATAAAAGACATTTTAAGAGCAAATGTATTTGATGAGTTTAATAAACATAAGAGACTGCAGCAATGTACTTTTGATGTTTTATTTTAGTGATTGGTAAATATTAATAAAGGAGAAGATAAATTTGTGTATCTTTGACTGGCAAATGCTTTTTTAAAAACATTCTAAATAGTTTGCATCTTTAACAGCAAAAGATTGTATAAACAGAGGTCTTTAGTACATCCAACAGTGATGAATGTTATAAAAATGATGAATTATGCTGTTTACCTCTCATTCTCAAGGTTTTGTTTCCTTTAATATGTATATTTTAGTAACTTATTCATTGCACAAAAGATCTGAGGTGGTTTCCAAGACTGCAAACTTTTCCACAAACTTTAAAAGAAATGGTATAAGTGGTTGAATTATATGCAACAGGAGCATTTGTAAAGCATATACTATGTTTAAAAACAGTTGTAACAGTTAAATGATAGAAAAATAATGCATAATATTCAAAATTACATGCAGTTTCCAAGCCTCTCAACTGAATGCTTATTGTCCTTTTTAATAAAAATATGGATTGCAGGCATATCTGATATAAATGAGTTAAAATTTCATTTGCCCATAACTTGGTATATTACGTTAATAAGATTTATCCAAAACGCTATTGTTGGTTTAATAAACATTAAGAGATGCCTCCTAGTGTTTGCTGTTTTTCTCCCTGGGCATTCACTGCTCTTGTGAGCCTTTACCAGACTGCTTTTGTAGTTTTTTGCCTTGAGGTATAAATAGAGACAGAAAACCCAGAAGATTCAAACCAGTTCCATATCATAAACTATTTGCAGATGTGTTTAGTATTCATTCAGAAAAGCCTTTTAGTTAATTTCATATAAAACTACTCTCTTTTAGCATCTCCATGTGTGAGAGCTTGTATTTATTTTACTGGAAAATTTAAAAACAAAAATATTTTTCTGGAAAGCATCATCATCTTACAAGCACCAGGAAGACATAATGTGATGGCTTACATCTGACCCTTTGCCTTAGATCTTTCATTGTTTTGGACAGTTAGGAATAAAAAGGGTGGTAGCTTCCAAGGAGACAGATTTTGATTGAATAAACGAAAGCCCTTTCTGAAAGGTAAGCAGGGATGGAATAGGCCACTTCAGAAATAGTGAGGCCCCAGCCTAGAAGTAAGTGAGCATGTGCTTGGATGGCCGTTTGGGATCTTTAGAAGAGATTCAGAGCATCAGGTGGCTGGGAGGTTAGTTGACCTTTATTGCTTCCTTCTAACCTTAGATTCTGTTGTTCTTATAATATTTTAAAGTTAGACACTGAGCAACTTAAAATAGATTTCCTTTCCTTTCCTAATAACTTCATTTTAGACTACACATTGTTTCCTTAGTTGAAGGACCAATTTTCTGTCCAACTGAAAATTGGACAGATTTCAATTGGCCAACTTTAGGGGACAGGGAAACTACTGAAATGTGCCATTGCCTCAAACATCAAGGGACCTTGACAGGTGCTTAAAACAGGCAGAATGGCCAGCTTGATTGCCTAATGTGAGCCAGAGAGGTGTGTACCTGGCGGATGAGCAAACTCAAGTCACAGAGAGGGGCCAGGACTTGAGGGCGAAGGAAGAGTCTCCAAAGGACGAGAAGCAGCTGGCCTCCAAGCCAGCATGAAGGATGTTGGGGAAAGGAGCCACCGTCCCAGTGTGTCCCAGCGGCGGGAGGTCCACTGAGCTGCCCAACCATTCACTCCTCCATCACTTTGTGACACACAGCCAAGGTTCTTTGCTTAGACTGGATGAGGCAGTCATGCTCATGATCACCCATGACCCGTGGGCTGTGAAAGTCGCTCAGTTGTGTCCGACTCTTTGTGACCCCATGGACTGTAGACCACGGAATTCTCTAGGCCAGAATACTGGAGTGGGTAGCCTCTTCCTTCTCCAGGGGGGTCGTCCCAACCCAGGGGGTTGAACCCAGGTCTCCTGCATTGCAGGCGGATTCTTTACCCGCTGAGCCACCAGGGAGGCCCTTATGACTTTCCTTAAAGGCTTAAGCTACTATTGTGAAAAACACCCCCGAAACAAATGATGGGCTGCAGGTTAGGAACTAACAGGAGGTCGGTAGGTTGGGAACCGTTTCTCTATCTCTTCACTGTTGTCCACAGAGCACCTGCTTCGTGTTTTCTTGTTTACTCTGCGTGAAGCAAGACTGCTGGCCAGGTAGCCACAAGACTCGGGTTCCTGTAAGCTGGCCTTTCTCTGCCGGTAACCAGCAATGACCTCTGGCACATCTCTCGGCCTCTTCTGTCTCATTTTCCCTATTTCTAAAATCCATGATCTCTGCCACCGAACGTGCTATAGCTCTATAAAGGCTGCACTTTTTTTTTTTTAAGGAAATACTTTTTTTTTCTCCTTTCTGCCTACTGCCTTGGAATAAAGTTTTCAAAATTCCAGTCCACATTGTAACATGGTACTCTATTCTGTTCTGCTTTGTCAGCTGAGTACATTGGTTCCAGTTGTCATTTAGAATGCTATAATCTTCATGACTAACCATTTCCTCTCTCAGAGACGCCACCCCATCTAGCTGCTGTCGCTCAGATTTCTTCATCCCAGATAGGAGGATGGAGGTTGCTTCTGAATATGGGAAATAGAAATTTTTTGGAGTATGAGGTGAAATTCTCACAGTAGGGAGAATGTGGTCCACCTGCTGGAGGCAGGAAACAGCTGTAGTGTGAAGGCCAGCTGTCCTTTTTCTGTGGATCAGAGTTCCCAGCAGATTTCTTTCCTCATTTTTAAGCTCTGAGTATTACACACTACATGTACAGTTTTGTTGTCCTGGAATCTAATAGTTCTGTTGAAAACTGGCAAGCAAATGCACTCTGGAAAGTTCCTGAGGCTTCGAGTAGCTCAAGTATGGTATTCTGGGGGCGGGGGTCCCAAGGACTGACTGAATTTCCTCTTCCAAAGGTGGTGGACATTTCACCTGGTACGATTCAGCCACAGATTTTCAAATTTGAATATCTCCCAAATGCCTGTGAAGTTGATGGCCAGAATTATTATGAAAAATGCTGCCTAACTATGATCACGACACACCCACTGATTTACAGCTCATTAGCCCCAGGACTGGCCAGAGATGCCTTTCCAGGTGGATGGGTCTCCTTGCTCAAGTACTGTCCTCACGCTGCCTGGATTAGAACCATCTTGGGGGAGGGAAGGGGTGGTTTATTAAAAGTGCACTTTCTTGGCTCCCACCCTCGACACTGCATTTTAATGTCTAAATACTGAAGTTATAGAATAACTGCTCTAGGCTGGAGAACTAGAAAGCTTGGAAGGACTTTCTGTGGACTCCACCTCTCTGCTAATAACCTTTTCGGTGTGTTTATTTCTGGTCTGTGTGGTTTAGTCGTTAAGTCATGTCTGACTCTTGTGATCCCATGGACTCTAGGCCGCCAGGCTCCTCTGTCCGTAGGATTTTCCAGGCAAGAATACTATAGTGGGTTGCCATTTCCTTCTCCAGGGGATCTTCCTCACCCAGGGATCGAACCCAGGTTCCCTGAATTGCAGGCAGATTGTTTACCGACTGAACTACCAGGGAAGGCCTGGTCTGAGGTCCTCAGAAATACGGAATTTGACACTGAACTCAGGATCAAAACATACCTTGCATTATCTGAAAACAATTTATTATTCAAAAAAATCATTTGCTTGGCCATGCATCACTGGCAAAGTCTTTCTTTCTGCTCTTAGTAGTTAATGTACATATATTTGTGTGTATATATATGTGTATATATAATTTAATAGCTTTAAGATACAACTCATATGCCACAAAGTCACCCATTTAATGTTTACAGCACAGTCTAGTGATTTTGGTATTTTCACAATTGGCAACATTTGCCACAATTTGATTTTAGAACATTTTTCATCACCCCAAAAGGAAACCCTCTCATTCCATCAACAGTTACCTCTCATTCCACCCCCACTAAGTCCTAGGTAACCACTAATCTGCCTTCTGTCTTTATAGATTGTCTCTATAGTTTTGTCTGTTCTGGACGTTTTGTGTAAGTGAAGTTATATAATATGTGGTCTTTTGTGACCAGTTTCTTTCACTTAGCATGATATTCTCAAGGTTCATCCATGTTGGTGCACAGATGAGTACTTAATTTCTCTTCCTTGCCAAATAATATTTTGTTATATGGATGTACCAAATTTTGTTTACCCATTCATCAGCTGATGGACATTTGGATTGTTTCAACTTTGGGGCATTTATGAACAGTACTATGGGGCTAGTGGCTCAGATGGTAAAGAATCGGCCTGCAGTGTGGGAGACCTGGGTTCAGTCCCTGGGTCAGGAAGATCCCCTGGAGAAGGAAATGGCAACCCACTCCAGTATTCTTGCCTGGAGAATCTCATGGACAGAGAGGCTGGGTGGTCTACAGTCCATAGAGTCACACAGAGTCGGACATGAGTGAAGTGACTGAGCAGGATGAACAATACTGTTCTGAAAATTTATGTACAGGTTTGTGTGTAGACATATGGTTTTGTTTCTCTTGGCTATATACATAGGAGTGCAATTGCCAGGTCATATGGTAACTCTATGTTTAACATTTTGAGAAACTGCCAAACTGCTTTCCAAACTAGCTGGAATATTTTATATTTCCACCAGCAGTGCACGAGGGTTCTCAGCATCCTTGCTAACACTTGGTATTATCTGGCCTTTGATCATAGTCCTTCTAGTGAGGGTGTCATGGTACCTCACTGTGGTTTTCCTTTTACCTAATGACTAATGACGTTGAGCATCTTTCTGTGTTCCTACTAACCACTTGTATTTCCCTTTGGAATATGTCTGTTTAAATCTCTGCCCACTTTAAAATTGGGTTATTTCTCTTATTACTGAGATTTGAGTGTTCTTTATATGTTCTAACTGCAGGTCCTTTATCAGATACTCAGTTTGTAAATCTTTTCTCCCATTCTGTGGATTGTCTTTTCATTCTCTTGGTAGTGTACTTCAAAGCACAGAAGTTATAATTTTTATTAAGTCATGTTTATTTTTCTTTTGTTGCCATATATGAGGAGCCCTTTCCTCACTTTATTCCTATGTGTTTTAAGAATTTTCTATTTCTAGGTCTTACATTTAGGTTTGTAATCCATTTTAAGTTAATTATTAATTTTTGCATGTGTTATGAAGTAGGGGTACAGCTTTTTTTTTGCATGTGGTTACTAGGTATCCCAACATATTTTGTTAAAAAGAATATTCTTTCCTCCATTGAATTGTCTTGGCACCCTTGTCGAAAATTACCATAATGACTAGTAGACCATAAATGTAAGGATTTATTTCCAAACTCTTGATTTTACTCCATTTATCTATATGATCTATATGCAGTATTTTATGGACAAATTTATCTATGTAAATTTATATATATGTATCTGTTAAATATATTTCAGTCAGTTCAGTCGCTCAGTCGTGTCCAACTCTTTGCGACCCCATGAATCGCACCACGCCAGGCCTCCCTGTCCATCACCATCTCCCGAAGATTGCTCAGACTCATGTCCATCTAGTCCATGATGCCATCCAGCCATCTCATCCTGGGTCGTCCCCTTCTCCTCCTGCCCCCAATCCCTCCCAGCATCAGAGTCTTTTCCAATGAGTCAGCTCTTCGCATGAGGTGTCCAAAGTACTGGAGCTTCAGCTTTAGCATCATTCCTTCCAAAGAAATCCCAGGGTTGATCTCCTTAAATATATTTAATATCCATTAAATATATCTATTGAGTTCAGTCGCTCAGTCATGTCTGACTCTTTGTGACCCCAAGGACGGTAGCCTGCCAGGCTTCTCTGTCCATGGAATTCTCTAGGCAAGAGTACTGGAATGGGTTGCCATTTCCTTCTCCAGGGTATCTTCCTGACTGGGGGATCAAATCTGGGTCTCCTGCATTGCAGAAAGATTCTTTATTCTCTGAGCCTCCTACCTGGTGGCTCCCTGTGTGTGCCTGGCCACCCCTTAAACAATGGTACGTTTTATCATTGTTGCCTACATGTGTAACTATAAGAATAAACGTATATCCTACTGTTGATTTCATATTTTGTTAGTAATTCTGGTGAGAAGAGGCTAGGAAGCACATAAGATGGGGGATTGAAGTGACCAGTGCTCTTCGTTTAATGGTATGAAAAGCCTAGTCACGTGCTCTGAGGATATTTCTTCGTTATTTTAATATTTAATGATAAAATATGTGGCACAGAAAGAGTAAGAAACAAAAATTTGCTGTGACACCGTGTGGTAATAGTTAGGAAGATGGCCTTACCTTGAGAGCAGTTACCTTGCAGATAAATAGTTGAAACTTCTTTCAGAAATGTCTAACTTTTGTTCTTGGGTTCATGGGAATTTTAGAGATACAGGCTTTTAATTGTTCACAGCTGGTGCATGAATATAGTGGTAATAATAATTAGGAACAATACGGTTCACCTCTTAAGTTGTTAATTTTAATCACTAAAGTTTTTTGATCTGAAGTCTGGCAGCGTCTTCCAGTGGGAACGTTTGGAGGGGTTCCATCCTAGTTTTCAGTGAGGAAGTATGCATGTCTGCCTTGTCTTGCTAATTTGTTACAATGATTTCCATGGTTTGATTTTCATGTCTTCCACCTAAAAGCACACACAAAAAACCAGCCCACACTCAACAAAACCCTTACTGTATACAGGGCCCTTGAGCAGATGCGGCAGGCACCAGGAGCCTGGATCAAGGATATCTGCGGAGCTTGTGGCCTCAGGTGTGGCCCCTTACCTGATGGAGATGGGAGCCTTGTTAGGAGAGGAAAAGTGAGTTTGAATTACGAGCTTGTGAATGGAGGCCAAGCCCCAATGTGGTTGACACTCATTACTTCCTTGGGATGAAAAGAATGCTTCCAATTCCCTAGCTAGTAGAAGCAGTCGTAAAGCTGATTTTATAAGTTATTTATTCCTCCCACCTTGCTTTTTGTCAAGTCTTCAAATTCCACAGTATTAAGACAAGTTTCTGGAGGCATTCACTCTCCATGACTCCATCTTAGGGAAATTTTTCTAAGTGATAAATATTTATTAGCGAGTAAGTATGGATTTCCCTGGCTGTCCAGTGGTCGATTCTGCATTTCCACTGCAGAGAATGTGGGTTCAATCCCTGGTCAGGGAACTAAGATCCCACATGCTGCATGGCACAGCTAAAAAAAGAGGGGGGAAAGAGAGAGAGAATAAGTATTAAAAAAACGTGTATTCTTGAACAGTGATTTCAATGGAAGTAGTATTCTGAGAAATTTTAAAGCAACAACAAAACAGATTTCAAAATAGAACATGTAATTATATCAAATTGTTAAAAGATACCTCTTTCACCTTGGATACCTCGGGGAGAAAAAAATCTTAAATTGACATTGCATATGTGAAAGAAATGTAAATCCTAATTTTGGTTATTTTTAGAAGTTAGTAGTAGAACATTAATTACATGAACAAATTTATAGCTTCTCATAATTCACACTGACCCCTGGTTTGGCCGAGGCGGCCCACTCTTGTGTTCTGGAACTAAGTAATTTCTCCTAGCACATCCTCTTTGCTTTTCCCACAAGACTTCCTGGAACAAGACAGCGTTCGCCAGGTAGAGTTGATACAAGAATCCTGCCTAGATAACTTTGTGATGACAACCTTTTTTGCTTTTAAAAGTACGCGTTGTAAAAAACTCCCTTGAATCTACAAATAAAACCCATTTTATGAAGCTAGGTTGTTATTCACATTGTACTTCCAGGAAAACAAATTGGAATTAGTTTTCACTTCAGAGCGCCGTGAAAGTGAAGTGCAGCAAGTCAGAGAGCCGCAGGAAAGGCTGTGACCTTGTGGAAACACCAGGTCAGTATTGGAAATTAGTGTGAGATCCCCAAATGCAGCAGTTTCTAAGTGGGTGATTTTTGTCATTTTATTCACTTTTGCTAGCTCATGAAAAATTGTCAGAGTGAACAGAGAGGGACAGCATTAATTCCCTGAATAAGGAACCCTTACATCCCTACCCCTCAAAGACTGTTTTCTCATCCCAGCCTATTTGTAGGTGATCAGTGTGCGGACACTGTATGTGCTTATGTCTTCTAAGTATTTGCTTCTGGAGAACCAGCTTGAAAAAGCAAAACAGAAAAATCCATTGGCATTTTGAGAGTTGAATCCACAGAAGATGTTGTTTGCAATGTGCTGCAAACATAAGGTTCAAACAGCCGGAACAGGCCTGGTGCCAGGCAGTTTTACTGTGAGAGAAAGAGGAGGTCTGAAGCAGTCCTTTTAGGATTATCTCCAACTCAGCAGCTGCTGTCTGAGTTTGATTATGCACATCCTGCTCTGGGAGACCTGCCTTAACCCTGGGCCCCTGGGGAACCTCAGGCCTCTCTTTTAAATAAAAGGCTCTTCCCCTGGACACCCAAGGGCAAAAGCCAAAACAATATGGAGGTTAAAAGAAAGTGGAGCTTTTAAAGACTGGATTTGAGCGAACAGTCTAGGAAGGAAACTTGAGTGCAGAAGTTTGGAACTTGCAAGAGCCTTTTAAGACCCTCTGATTTTATGGATGAAGGAGCAGAGGCTTGGGGAAGTTAAGTGACTTGACCAGAGAGAACCAGTCAGAACTGAAATCCAGATCTCCTTGCCACCCTCCTACCCCCCAACCCTCACCACCCTACCGGCCCCACCCAGCCACGGTTTATATAGGATCACATGCTTTAAAGATGGGATTCTCACACCCATATAAATGACGCATTGTATATTTTTAAAAATTGAGCCGAAAGAGAAGAAATGTTGAAAGAGCATTGGAGTTAAGAGCTGACCAGGTGTATTCAGATTTTTCTTTCAAGCAGCAGAGTTTCCTCAGTGTGTAAATAAGTGGACCAGTAAATAGATTATTCCAGTAAATTCTGTGTAAGATTTTTAAAGGTCAGTTCAGTTAAGTCGCTCAGTCGTGTCCAACTCCTTGAGACCTCGTGAACTGCAGCACGCCAGGCCTCCCTGTCCATCACTAACTCCCAGAGTTTACCCAGAGTCATGTCCATTGAGTCGGTGATGCCATCCAACCATCTCATCCTCTGTCATCACCTTCTCCTCCTGCCTTCAGTCTTTCCCAGCATCAGGATCTTTTCAAATGAGTCGGTTTTTAAAGGTAGAACCAGGCATATTGGAGAGGTGTTGGGAGGGAAAAGTTGAATCTAGGAAGATGGTTCTGAAAACTAGGAAGGATGTTTGTGTAAGGAACTCTTATTCAATGATTGTGGTATCTGGAGCTGGGCTACAGCCTCTGAGGATTTATGACCTCCAGTCTGGTGAAGGTAGGTGGGCTTCCATTATCTGTGTTGAAGAATGCATGTGGGATCCTTGAGCCTAAGGCTGTCCAGGTAACTAAAGGCTTTGTCAGAGAAGATAGCTGCCTAGAGTTCTTGGAGAAGAATGCATGGTTGGTTGTTTTACATTTGTTTTGGGAAGTGAGAATTTCCCCCTGCCCTATGGTTGAAATAAGATGAAGTTTTCTTCCTTTTAAAGTTTCAGAAGCTAATTTCTTACAGAAAATAATACTGAAATCCAGGAATATTACTAAAATGTGGATACTTTCTCTTCTTGCCTGCTTAAAGGACTGAGCTGGTCGAGTTTTTTTGGTATAACGGCACCGGGTAACATTGTTGACCTAAAAGGGTTTTGATTAAACGAGAGAGAAAAATCAGAACAATCTTATTCACTAACATGCCAGTCGGATTTGCAGCCTATTTTTATACTTTTTAATAGTGGAATTTTTATTCTCCTTTTAAGGTTATATTGAGTGTGAGCTGAGTATCCTTTTCTACACGCCACCATCCTTTCTGTGAAACCTAAGAGAAAAAGACTACATTTAGGATACCCTGAGATACACTGGGATGTGTTTCTTTGCACTTAATTTTCTTTCTAGGATTTTGGTGACATCTGTAGCTGAAAATAAAAGGAGCGATGGGTGATCCGGAGCATGTCTCAAACAGGCAAATGTGAGAGTCTTCCTTTGGAGCTATGCCTTAGGAATGTCTTTTATTTAGTGGCCTAATTAGGACAGGCCTGTGTCGGTTTATTGATTGACAAGCTTTTGAAGTACCTGTTGCCTGCAAGTGTGAATTTTTAAAGCAGTTACCTGATTTTGTTTTTTCCCCTCTGACTGGAGAAAAGTTAGGGCCTAAGAAGACGCTGTATATTACTTTCCTTGTTCTTCACCAAAGACAAAGTTTTGAGTTCTTTGGGAAAAGAAGTTTATCCGAAGGTCATGAGTCCTTCCCTCCTTTGTTTCCCTTAATTGATAGCAGCAGCTCTTTGTCCCATTGGGATACATTGTCTTAATGCTATTCTTATGCAGTAATGATATTAAAGGAGGCAGCTGAAGTGATTTTCTCTGTAGGCAATTGTTCCGTTTATGATATATTATAAAACTTTTTGAAGAGCTATTTATACGTGTAAGAGAGGGGAAGTAGCTTAAGGATCTATGATCTTTGAGATAGTTACTAATCTATCTAATTGGATCTTTAGAGCAAAATGGGCAGTTTGTGGATGTGTAGTGTAGGATGAATTCTGTGTAAGTACCACCTCTGAATTGTCAGCTTGCCCAGAAGTGACATTCCTCAGCTGGGAACTCTCTCTGGGTTGTTGTTCAGTTGCTAAGTCGCGTCCGATGATTTGTGACCCCATGCCAGCCTTCCTTGTCCTTTACTATCCCCCAGAGTTTGCTCAAACCCATGTCCATTGAGTCTGTGATGCCATCCAACCATCTCATCCTCTGTCACCCTCTTCGCCTCCTTTCTCTGGGAAGGGGGTGTGTGTATATATATATATATATAAAATCTATTTCTGGATTAGTTTCACACAAGTGAAGTGTCTTTCCCACCTGCTGCTCTTTGCCTGGGGTTGGAATTTTTCCCTTTTACTGCTTGTCACTTGGCCTTTGAATGGAAATGTGTCCTCCCTTTCAGAGTCAGAAGATTGTGTAATTCATCAGGAGAAATTTCTCCGAAGACTTATTAATTCAGTTGCTCCATGGCAAACTCCGCACACTACAATGATAAACTTCTGAATTTGAAATCTCTTAAAATTTTTTTTCTTCCCAAAATGTGTACAATGAATTTCTGAGCTGCTAAAAATCCCACATTGTATTGGACTGTCATTCTCTGTAATCTTGTTTTAGAGGATTTGGTGTTGTTAGGCTGCTTCAGCTAAACCACATTAACATGAAATTCAGTCTTTTGAAGTGTAGAAGCAGTGTGGGAAGAATGATGGGAGATCCTAGGTTTCCTTGAAGAAGAGAGAGGGATGTATGGGGAATATACATGAATGTCCCTTTCCCCGGGCCTCAGATGGTAAAGAATCCGCCAGCAATGTGGGAGACCTGGGTTTGATCCCTGGGTTGGGAAGATCTTCTGAGGAAGGAACTGGCTACCCACTCCAGTATTCTTGCCTGGGAAGTCCCATGGACAGAGGAGCCTGGTGGGCTAGAGTCCATGGGGTCAGAAAGAGTCGGACACGACTAAGTGACTAACACACACACACACACTCAACCATGTTTGGAAATGTGACTTAGTAATTTTGGTTGGGAGTAAAGCTTGTTCCCGGTGCCTTGGGCCTCTTCCAGTCCTAGGTATTGTTGGAGAGGAACCTTTCATTCTTGGCCTTCTGGGGGAGATTTACATCTGTAAGCCGGATAGAAATACGTGGCAAGGTGATTAGTTTAATTGGCCCACTAGTATAATTATTCAGTAGGAGGTGACTGTGGGATGGCTATTCTAGTCCAAAATGCCTGGGAGGAAGGGGGAGGAGACTCACTGAAAACAGCAGCAACCTTACAAAACGTTGGTTTAAATGTGCATTTAATAGCAAATTATCCTGTCACTTTAAGAAGGATGGAGGGATTCTTAACCAAGTGGGATTGGAATCCAATCCCCCCGGCTCCCCCCAAAAAAGAGGTGGGCTTTTTTTTGCAAGGATAACTGTGGGGGAATTCTGTGAACAATCTTTCTCCCCTTAAGTAGTACCGGGGATAACAGGATTTAGTGGATGTAAACTCGCCCCAACCCTCAGCTAGTCATCCTTCCCCCAGGTGTTGCAACAGGCAGGGTGGCCGCAAGCTGGTGTGGCCCCAAGAGTGGGGGTGTCTTGGCTTCTTTCAGAAAAAGCCCAGTGGAAGGGAATGTGGTAAAGCGGCGTATTTTTCTTTCACATCAAAGGGCAGGGAATGTTGTGCAGACAGTGAGCTAAGGAGGAGGGAGCAGCCCTTTCGGTGCGCGCTTTGGGAAAGTATGTGTGGAACGCGGTGGTTCAGGGACCAGGGCCCTCCCCCACCCCCCAGAGGGTCCAGGTGCCTGCCTGGTTGCTGTGTTCCTGGAGCCCAGTGACCGGAGGCTGAAATTGCAGCCAGAAGAACTGAAAATAAAATTGATGGCTTTATTGGACATTCTTTTTGTGAGATTTAACTTTCTAATGTGCACATTTATCACTCTGGGGATGGCATTATCCGTGGTTGACCTTTCGTTTGGGGGAGCTGCCACTCGCTGACTGCTGCTCCCTTCAGCTCTGCTTTGATTCCTCTCCACATCTGCTGAACATGTGAGATAAATATATATATATATGTGTGTGTGTGTATGCACGTATACACTTTTTCCTCTGAAGCACACTGACAACTGGCTAGAAAGATTTAATGAAAATCAGTCAGAACTAATTTTAGCTAGCTATTCCAGTTTAGGGTCCTGGCTCTCCTGGTTCCTTTTCAAATGTAGACATTATGGCTTCCTACAAGTTGCTGTGGGGAGCATGGGGCAGCATGGGGAAGGCTCTTTGGGCAGGAGGCTGGGGGTCTTTGGCTTATTTCCACCCCGCTCCACACTGCCCCCTCTTTAATGATTTGGGGGTGGCTGGGAATCATAAGCCTGCAAGGCTTGTTGTCAATGTGCTCAGTAATATTTAAAAATCGTCCTTCCTTCCCTTCCTCCTTGCCAGTAGGGATCAGAGCATGGCTGTGGTTACACCTAATAAACCTCAAAGACTTCCCTGGACTGTTTAATGGGACCTCATGCATGGCAACCCACTCCAGTGTTCTTGCCTGGAGAATCCCCATGGACAGGGGAGCCTGGTGGGCTGCAGTCCATGGGGTCACAGAGAGTGGGACATGACTGAGCACGCACGGGGTGGAGTGTCATGCGCCCTTCCGTGAGTGGTGGGTGGGTTCTTATTTTGAAAAGATGTGACGACTGAGGACTTTGCAATTATTACAATCTTTCATGGGATCAGAATTTGAGGGAGACAAGACTTAGGCCAGTATTTAACAGGTCATCGGAGCTTCCACATGAGCGTTGGGGGTGCTGGAGGCGTTGGGTCACAAACATAAAATTGCAGTCTGTGTTTCCGCTTGCTCCAGAGAAGTGGCTGGAATGCCTGCTCTCCTTCTTCAGGAGAATCCCAGTCAGGATGTCACCGTCTCCCCAAGTGCTCCCGAGTGTTTGTGGCTGCCCACTCCCTCTCCCTACGACATCCTCGGTCTCATCTTTGGCCAATCTGGAGGCAGGAAGTAGTGGGACTTCCGGTTTGGGTGTGAGGTCACTAGGGCAGGAGGCGGCCTTGTCTTGGACGTGGTCATCCTCTCACCTTGGTGTTGATGCAGCTTGCTTTCTGCAGCAGCTCCATGCTCAGCCTCCCACCTGTGCTTGGTGAATACTGCTCGGCCTTGCTGCTGCAGCATTGGATGGTCGACTTAGGTCCCTGGACAGATTCCTTGTCAGAACACCCTTCCCAGTAGAGGGAGGCTGCACCCTCCTGCCCCTGTGTCCTGGTGGGACTGCATTACCTCTGAGCTGCTTAGGAGATAGGGACAAGGTTCTTGCCCTGGGATCTAAAAGTCAGGCCCTGTTGCTCTAGTCTTTTCCTTCTCCTTAAAGCTTCCTTATGACAAAATCTTCCAACCCTCCAGGCAGGTTTGCTGAACTCAAACAGAAGGTAGTGCTTAGAAGCGTTGAGACTCTCCTCCTCCAAGATCATGCCTTACGACAAACTGGATTCCCAGGTCTTTATTGATTTCTGGGGGTTTCCCTTGATAGTTGCATTCCCCCCCTCTCCTCAGGAAAAAAGCATTATTTGGCCTTACTTTGGCCATAAATAGAATCAGAATGAGACAAGGAACTCATGTAACTGAAAGGGTGGTCATCACAGTGCTTCCAGAGGGGAGGACTCAGGATGTTTGCATATCTCTTATCAGTATACAGAGCTTTATTAAGTTTTATAAACTTATCAAGATCACTCATAATGGTAACTCTGTGGGGTGGGCGTCACTGACCTTGTTTCACAGAGAAGGAAAGTAGTCACCCCTTGAGGTTGGAGGAGAGGCTTAGCAAAACTAAGCATTTGATCCAAAGTAAAGCATCCAGTGGTAGAGATGGTCTTGGCTCTTGGACTTGACTGGTAGTGGTTTGCTTTGGAGTATTTCTCTGTGATTTGGGCCTGGCCAAAGTGGCTTTGTACTGATTACTGTAATAGGTCTAAATTGATTAGATTTCAGTAAATACGTACTGATCATCTATGATTCAAGATTTAAACATAGGAATCTTTAATGGCAGACTTGAAGTTTTGTAGAGAATGAAGCATCAAAAATCATTTTACAGAGGCAAAAGAAAAAGTTACAAGTTTACATGCTTGATGTATAGACCAAAACCACCCTGTTATTACTTAACAATATGTGTTTCTCCTTTTGCCTCATGTGGCCAATAAATGCAGAAATTTCTTTACTCTCTTCTTTGCATTAAAAAAGTGGAACAAATGTCTCTAGCCTGTTCTCAATGCTATGAGGGAGAGAGAGGAACTTCTTTCTAGATTATAGGAGTGCCAGGCGAATGGTCTCCTATTAACAGTGGATAGATTGTGCCTGGAGACCGGTGGAAATGCCATCCCCATTGAGGGGAGGACAGTAAACAGTTGAGCAAAAAATGAGGAAAGGTCTTTCCCGTTTCTTTTTGAGTACGAAGGGCCTTTGTAAGACCTTGGGGTATATCACAAAGACAAAATGGTCAAGCCAGGGAATCCTGAATTGGATTCTACATGGATTCCCCTGCATGTCCCCGTGGGTTTCACTTGGCTCTGTTGACCCATCCATAAAACCGGGATGGTGATACAGCTTCGAGGAAGGCTTGGAAGGTACTCACAAGGTCCTGGATCTGCAGGGGGTGGAGGTTGGGAGCTGGCCACCAGCCTGGAGGAGAGAGGCAGGTGTCCTCTGGAAGGTGATGACTCCATGCAACTGTCTTTCTGATGTCTGCGTGGCTCCAGTTCCTAATACTTGGCTGTATGTTCACGTGTCAGAGTTACACTTTGTTTTCCATGACTCCTGTTAATTTTGGGCATGGACGCACCCAGGATTTATTTCTACAGCTAGCACGGTGATTGACCCATAATGGGTGCTCAGTAAATACTGGTTGAGTGAATGTATCCCAAGGGGAAGAGGGACAATGTGCCTATTCACAGGTGGGAAGAGACCAGGCCTGCGGACAAGTTTCGAGCTTCTTTATTTCTGCCTCTGGAGTGTTTGAATGCATGCTTCATAGCATTGGAGGCCATGCTGCCATGCCATAAATAACCCCAGAATTGGTCTTTGTTTCCCACTGCGTTGCCCAGGTCACGGCTTATCAGGAACAGGTACCGAGGGAGGTTCCGCCCTTCTCCCGCCTCTGCTGGGTGCTTTCTGCCTAAGCTAGCCACCCATTCTCAGGGCTATGTTTGTCCTTCTCACAGAGAAATCTGATCATGGCACCCTCCTTACTAGTAAGTGCCCTCAGTGGCTCCCTGTCGCCCCCAGTAAAGCCCATACTCCTTGCGCCCTCTGACCTGGTCCTTCTACTGTGTTGGATATCAGGACCCCCTTGGGCAGCCCTGCAGGCTGTTTGAGGGTGAAAGGCAGTGGAGCGGGGTGGTGTTGATCTACCAGATGGAGTTAGATCTGCTGGGTTTAACCGGGGAGTTTTAAAACCTGCTCTGAGTTGGTCTCCAAATGAGCTGAAAATCAGTATATTTGGCACACATCAGTACAGTACACTAAGAAAAAGAAGTTGGATGTTTGGAATAGGTGCAATAGTTCATGTTAAGGGACAGAGAAAATCATGATGCTAAAGGATCTTTGCATATAGTCTTCAAAGACCTATTTGATAAAAAGTGTTTTCAACTGACCCTGTAGTTTATTTGGAAGAATATATATATGTTGTATAGGTGCACGTGTATCTACACTTGCATATATCTTTTTAATTTGGAAAATAAATGAGACAGAGACTTGTATTATGGAGATTGAAAATTACTGTAAAGCTATAATAATAAAAGAGGATGACGTGGGTGTAAAAATGTACAAACAACCAAACAAAATAGCACCTCTCAAAAATTTTCAGTGTGTGGAATAACAATTATATGGTAAGTCCTTGGGAGAAGGTACTGGTTATCTGGTAAAGGAGGTTGTGAAGTTGGATACTTAAAAAAAAACAACCCACACAACCTATTTAGATCTTTGCCTCAGGTCATCACCAAAATACCATTCTTGTACATTGGGTTATGTATTTTTAAAACCCTAAACCAAAAAAATATTGAAGGATATTTGATCTCTGAGTAAGGGTGTCTTTTTAAGGCTGAAAGCAAGAAGCAGTGGTTGCTCAATTAGGTACATAAAATTATTACTTATACTGAGGAATTATCAAATGACCAGTGATCACTAGTACCAAAAAATGCAAGCCCAACAAGTGTTCATTCTTCTAACATCGTATCAGGCAAGATTTAGAAAATGCAAAGACTTCAGGATTCATTCAGTTCAGTTCAGTTCAGTTGCTCAGTCGTGTCTGACTCTTTGCGACCCCATGAATCGCAGCACGCCAGGCCTCGCTGTCCATCACCAACTCCCAGAGTCAGGTATGCCATCTAGCCATCTCATCCCCTGTTGTCCCCTTTTCCTCCTGCCCCCAATCCCTCCCAGCATCAGAGTCTTTTCCAATGAGTCAACTCTTCCCATGAGGTGGCCAAAGTACTGGAGTTTCAGCTTTAGCATCATTCCTTCCAAAGAAATCCCAGGGCTGATCTCCTTCAGAATGGACTGGTTGGATCTCCTTGCAGTCCAAGGGACTCTCAAGAGTCTTCTCCAACACCACAGTTCAAAAGCATCAATTCTTTGGTGCTCAGCTTTCTTCACGGTCCAACTCTCACATCCATACATGACCACAGGAAAAACCATAGCCTTGACTAGACGGACCTTTGTTGGCAAAGTAATGTCTCTGCTTTTCAATATGCTATCTAGGTTGGTCATAACTTTTCTTCCAAGGAGTAAGCGTCTTTTAATTTCATGGCTGCAATCACCATCTACAGTGATTTTGGAGCCCCCCAAAATAAAGTCTAACACTGTTTCCACTGTTTCCGTATCTATTTGCCATGAAGTGATGGGACCAGATGCCGTGATCTTTGTTTTCTGAATGTTGAGCTTTAAGCCAACTTTTTCACTCTCCTCTTTCACTTTCATCAAGAGGCTTTTTAGTTCCTCTTCACTTTCTGTCATAAGGGTGGTGTCATCTGCATATCTGAGGTTATTGATATTTCTCCCGGCAATCTTGATTCCAGCTTGTGCTTCTTCCAGCCCAGCGTTTCTCATGATGTACTCAGTACTCATTAGAATGCACTTAGACATCCTTTCAGGAAAGAAATGTAGTTTAAAAAAGTCTAGATAATTTAAAGTGGTTGGATTTTATATATACTGGGGAATATTTCTATTTAAAGACTTATGTAAATTATTTAAACATGGAAACCTCTAGTTTTATAACCTTGGTTTTTCATTTTAGTTTTGTGGTTGCTTTTTAAATAACAAAGGCCCTTTGGACTTTGAGTTGTCCAAAAGAGAGATACCTACAATTTAATGCTTTTAATCATATACTATTCCATATAAAATAGGGCAGAGAGATTAAACCATCAGGGAAAGCATGACTTATTCAGGGGTTTTGTGACCCTTAATATTCTAGAAGACCATAATGAGGCATTATATGTAAAAGACAAGTCAGCCTAGACTCCAGTTTCTGAACTGTTCACATTGTAAGTCACAGAGTGACTTGGAGTACACTGCTTTAGCTCTCTGGGTCTTAACATCCTCATCTGTAAAATGGGAGAGTTGCGTTAACTCACAGTTTCCCAGCTAGGATGCTGTGGCATAGCTGTGCTGAGATTTTGATGTGTCTGAGCCCTCGGGGCCACTGAACAGAGCCTGTGGTGGAGGCCACAGACCTGTCACCTCCAGCCAAGAATAGCCACTTCTTTCTCCCAGTGGGTTGTGCAAATACTACCCAAAATCACACTTAACTGCATCAAACCTGGATGAAGCAAGTTGTTCTACTTTTAGATTCAAGAGGTAAAAGCTAGGTGGGGAAGGAGATAATTTCAGATATCATGATGAACCACTCATCCTTTTGACTATTCAGTAGTGTGTTTAAAAATAAACAGAGGAAAATACATAAGAATGTTATCAGTGATTGTTTTTGGTGGTGGGCTTATGGATAATTTTTTTTCTTGTTTCTAATATTCTGTGTCTTTCAAATTTGCTGTGTTAAGAATGGGTTAAGTTTAAAATGAGAATAGTCAACTAAAAACAAAGTCTCCCTGTAGCCATCGTCATATTCCAAAACTCCATGAGTACAGGGGGCCACTGTGGCTATCAGTGTTATGATTCTGACAAAAATAAAATGCCAAACCCGGGACCCATTTCTCTTTATGTAAATATCCTGGAGGATTTTCATCCCAGGGTTTCTTGCTTGGGCCAGTTTATGCTGTGAGGAGTAACCTTGGAGCAGAGGCCTGCTGTTGAGGGAGTTAGAAGCCTTCTCTTTACTCAAGGGTCGCCTACCCCAAAAGTCATCTTCTTCCCCAAATGCTTTCTGCCCTTTCTCCCATCCCTGAGATCCCTGGAATTACTGAGTAATTCTTCTTTCTTTGTTCTTCTTGATCCCCAGTGTGTATATAGTTAGATGTCCCTTGTGCCCGCTCAGCTAAGCAATGGAGATTCTGTTTTTAACTTGTCCTCTCTAAGGCAGCCCTTCTAGGTTCTTTGTCATTATATTATTTTTTCCTCTCCCAGCTCCCTCCTGCATATTTACATCTTTCTGATAATGAGTTGCCTGGAACTTTCCGACCTGATAGTTTAAACCACACCAGAGATTGTGGGCTATTTTTTTTTTGCCTCTGGTTGGCTTTGCTTTACTTTGAGGAAAAAACAATATAGACATTAAATGTGTTTAAACCCTATTTTCTCTGGCTTCTTAAAAAAGCATTTTTGATTGACTCCAAACATTTTAGTTCTCTGAAAAGTGTGATTGTTTTGTCTAAATGTTGGAGGTGGCAGGCCCATGGGTCATGAGAAGTGCCATTATAATTCTTCAGCAAAATTTTAGAATGATTAATAGGGAGGCTACTGGGGCATATAGTAATGACTCATAAAAGTCAGAATATTCTATAATACTATATGTATGAAGACTGTACTAAATATTGATTCCTTCCTTTTATATAACACTTCAGTGTCTTACAGGGTGCCTTGACCTTCTGAACAGAGATAATAAACTAAGGTATTCAGTAATAGAAATTTCCAATTGGTGGAATGCTAGTAAAGGACGTTGTAATTATATATGTTGTTTTCCTCGAGAGATGCCTCTGCAGTCTGAGCCATTGTCACAAATGTTGAGTGTTTCCTGATTATACAGCACCATACTCTGCATTGCAGCTGAGAGCATCATTAGTCATTGGCCATGGGCCGTAGCTCAGACTTACAAGATGTCAGAGTTAGTGGGGACCTTGAGGTCATCCAATCCAGTGCTTCCCAGTCATTTTCACTTCATAGAACACATTGAAAAGGTTTATACACTCACTGCGGGGAGACAAATGGCTGCTTTTGGCTGGAGGTGTGGTTCTGGGGCCTCCACTGTGGGCTCTGTACAGATGCCCCGAGGGCCTGGGGGCATCAGAAGCCTGGCACAGCTGGGCCAGCACATGCCAGTTGGGGAACTGCGATCTAATCCAACCCTCCCATTTTACAAATGAGACATCTGTGTTTACACATCGAGACCTAGAGAGGTAAAACAGCTTGTTCAAGGTCACACAGTGAATTAGTGATGTTATAGTAGATAGAACTGGAGCATTTCCGAGTCTGAAATGGCTTCTCTTTTACATAGAATGATCTTTTTCAGGATCGTTAAGGACCATAAAGACCTTTTACAGGGCATGTTTTCCCAAAAGGTTTATTATCTCTTTGCCCTATTTTGTAAAAGAGAAGTACATGCTTAAGAGTAGTAAATCATACATATATTTCAACAATCCAAAGAATAAAAGGTTGTTTAAAAAAAAACAGTAAAATGAAAGTTACAAAACTGGAAACGGCACAGTATATATAAAAATCACCAAAACCATCTTAAAATATTTTATTTACACAAATCAAGAATGTACTCAGTGTTTAAAAACTGTAAGTTTGGGAGTTGTCTTGCTTTTGAAATTCAAGAGATAAAAGTACGATGGAAAAGGAGATGAAAAATGTTAATAATCACAGTGAACTGCTGTCACCTCCATATTTACATTTAAGCCCTTTGAGAATACTAAGTAGCTGTGGTTCTCTGGGGTAGTTTTATGATTCGGTTCTGGTAGCTTCTGAGTTCTCCTTCCCCCCCATGGTATGACTCACTGATTCTAGTATCATCACAGCTTAGTTCAGACTTACATACGTCCATGTGTGTGCCAGTGAGGATGGTATTGGAACAGGGCATCTCGTTTTCAGTTCCAGGACTGAACTACAAACTCTGTGTGCCAGTTTAGGACAGTTTATGGCATGCTAGAATCGTGACATCAGATGGATTTGTTCCATCATTACCTCAAGATGTGTAAGTCTAGACCAGCATCACCTACCATTTACAGCTGTATCTTAATCTCTGTCTCCTTTTTCTCATCTATACAGTGGGGAAATCATGGTACCTGTCTGCTAACTTTGGGCACCAGTTAAATACTTTTTATAAATGCAAAGACTCAAGAATAACATCTGGCACATACAAGCCCACAATAAATGTTAGCTACTGTTATTATTTGCCACCATGATTGTCTTGGGGTAAGGGGCAGGTAAGGCCTTCAGATGTGGGTAAGAGCTATTCTACCTTGTCAGTTTCAGACTAACACCTTTTATAAAGGTAGCAGTCACCTAACTGAGTTCTTGCAGCACCAGGGAGTGTGAATCTTGCCAGGTACCACCAACAGGCTCCTTTTGGGGGGGGGAGGGTTGTTGGACTTTCTTCTTTGGAAGAAAGATAAAGAAAGCCTGCCTCCTGGGACATGGGGAAAATGTATTTCCTCCCATATTTAACATTAAATTCTGGTCATTATTTTGTAGACTGTTGTGGAATAGGAAGGAGAGATAAAGATCCCAGCTTTTGACTTTCCTAAGACTTTGCAGCTAACCAGTATCTTCAGCGTGGTACTTTCTGAGCCATGCACTCCTCCAGATGGTGTGGGGGGAAGGGCTAGAGCTTTGAATTCAGACAAACTGGCTTTGGCTTCTGGCCACATGTGACTGAGCTCGTCCCGGCTGTGCCTTCACCTTCTCTGGTAGTCCTCCAGGTGGGAGCCAACTGCTACAGGTGTACAAGCTATCAGGGATGCGGAGTAAGAGGCTAGCGAGGTGCCTGGCATGTAGCCCGTTTGCCATGAATGTGCCTTGTCTCTTCTGAGTTCATTGTTGCCAGAATTGTGGTTTCATTTTTTAACTTTATTACCTGCATCTTTGGGCAGTCTTGTGTGGTAGCCCAGGGCTGTTTCTCACCAGTGGCCTTTCCATGGTGACTTTCAGCTAATGGTCCTCAAGCTTCTCGTCCTCTGCCTTCTTCCCCCACCAACTTTTAAGCATCATACTGAGTTTCTTCAACCCCTTTAGTTTTTTCACCCAAGTTGTCAGTCCCTTCATCACAGTCGCTAGCCTCACTGTGCTTCTTGCTGTCTCACTGTCCTACCCCTTCACCCATAGGATTGCCAGATAAAATACAGGGTGCTCAGTTAAATACAATTTCGGACAAACACCTAATTTTTTTAACATGAGTATGCCCCTTGCCCTATGTGGGACATATTTATACTAAAAAGTATTCATTATGTGAAATTCAAATTTGACTGAGCATCTCCTATTTATGACTTTGACAACCCTATGAATATCTGTTACCAGTTACACTGCTGTGGCATATTTTGGCTTTAAGAATGCCAACAGGAAAAAGAGAGGCTTCCCAGGTACCTCCTGAGGCAGCGTTTTGACTGCCTTGAAAAGAAAATGCCCAACAGTTAGGAGAATCTGACAGTTGGTAGGAAGCTCTGTGATGTCAGGGCAGGAGACACATATCCACTTTGATTTGGGAGATTGACACGATATTAAAAAAAAATGGTCATTTAGCAGTTCAGCATTATGTCAGGCAGTTTTATGAAACGTAGAAATGGCTTTTTCATGCAGCTCAAAGGCATGATGTTGAAATGGAAAACCCAAACAGGAATGATTTGTGTTCATCAACTGTGAACACTTAAGGAAATGTCCATGGGGAATACCCAGTCATCAGATGACATGGACTTACCCTACAAAGAATCTAATTTATGGGTGAGAAATTTGAAAACAGAATGGCTTACGCCAACTTTTCTTTTTCTTCTCTTTGTTTCTTCCCTTTCACTTCTCTCCTGAAAGACAGAACTAGAGCTGTGGACAAGAATAATCATGGGAAGGTTGGTTATTGGCTAAGTGCTCCCAGGTAGAGGTTTCACTGGTGGCTCTGTGATACTTTTTGAGTATCCTCTGGGTGTGGGTGGTCATCATATTTCCTGAGTGCCTTGTGTGTGCCTGGCAGGGCTGTAGGTGCCAGGGCTGCAGCAGCAAGTGGCCTAGGCCCAGTTCCAGCTTCATGGAGCTTGTGCTCCATCAGTGGGGGCACCTTGAGAAATACAAAGATGTGCCAGGTTGGGAGGAAATCCTGGCCTTCAGGAGCCCGATGAGGATTGGCTCCTGTGTGCTTTCCCTCTGTTCAGTCAGAGAAAGGGTACGTCGTTGGCCAGAGCACTGGAAACCTGTCTGGGCACTGTTGTTCGGAAAGCTCATCAAACCTCAGGTCGCTCATTGGGGAATTTTACACCAGAATCTTCAGTCCAACCTGACAGCGGCAGGCTGTAATAAAATAGCTAGTCAACCAGCCAGTCAATCTGTCTTCTCAAAATAACGAAGGGATCTTCCATGTTTTGTCAGATAGCATGCCTGCTAACACTGGCACATTAGCGGTACCTTCATAGTCGTCTACTTTACGAAAAATGGTGGAACTTGGTTCATTCTAATGACCTTATGATAAATTTGAGGGGACTGAGAAGATTGTGCTGTGATAGTTAGGTGTTTCTTCCTTACCAGGAGAATTTAGAAATGGTGCAGAGTAAGAGAGAAGACAGGTGGTTCTGGAAGTTCTCAATTTTTTTTTTAAGGTAAGAGAAAAAGCCTGATTTTAAAGCCCTTGGAGTCTGAACTCTTGCCTGTATTCTAGAAGCTTCTTGGACTGCTTGAGAACCCCAGCCTGAAGTTTTTACAGGACCTCACAGTGTCCAGATATTTCAGAGCTGTCACAAAGTTCTCCATAAATTCTGGAAGCAATATACTTAAGGAATAAATGCCTGCTGTGGAGTACTCTTTAAGGCTCCTTTCTCTGTGACAGTAATGAGGTGGTTATCAAAAAGACTGCCTAGAAATCAGTGGTTTTAGGTGTTCAGGGAAGTCAATCTAATAACTTTTCTTCTGAAAGATTTTTGCTTTGGGATATTTTGTTTATTTTGTACTGGTTTCAAATGCTATTTTAATGAGCCTAGTATTTTGTAGTGGGCTTATAACCTAGCCATGAATTTTAAGGATAATTTAGGGGGAAAAAGTTGATTCTTCTATTACTTAAGGGCTAATATACTTAAAAATATCTGTCAGCTTTGTCTTTAAAATCTTTTTATTTACAAGTGACCCCTGACTTTAAGCCTAATTGGTTTCCGAACGTTTAGTCTTGAGGCCTGGCCATAACACAAACTCTTGTTTCCTGTAGGCTGTGTTGAATGTAAAGCTTATGTGATGTATTGGGCTTCCCTTTCTGGAAATCTGCTTTATAGTGTCAAAAATAACAAAATGGATATGAAAATATATCAGAAATTAAATTGTCCTTTTTAAAAGACAAATGTTTATTAAATATTTTAGATGAAAGATAGTTTAAAAAAAGAAAGCTTTGCCGTAAATAAATGTTACTTTGGGGAAATTTTCCTGCCTAGGTTGGATTGATTGAAGTTGTTAGTTCAGTTTCCCTTAAGCAAATATAGGTATTTTTGCCATTGCTTCAAGTTCCTTAAAATTGTATTATATAATGGAATGGTCTGCCTCAGATTCTCTTGTGCATGAAAATTGATAGAAATGCCACCAAGTTTCTTAATTGCTGAAACCTGAAGGAGGGGCAGTTGCCGCAGCAACTTCTGTAGCCACCAGTACTCCGATATTTCAGAAGGATCTTCTTTGCTGAGCTGTGAATGGAATATTAAGAATTCATTCAAGTCTTCAGAATGAGCAATTGCTGGAGAAATTCATTTGCCCTAAGTACAGTTAGAGCAGACAGCTAGCTGGATGTGTGCCGTCCCCAGGAGCATCAGCCGTGCCGGTTCACTGACCGAGGTGTTGACTTTTGGGGGTCTGATTGCCATCAGTTTTGTTACCCCTGTAAGGATCTTATAAGAGGAGAGGCAGTTGCAAATTGAGCTGTCTTTGGGGTTTGTTGCCTGGCCATTATTAGGATGTTCTCCTTTAATCTATGTGGTTTGTGTCTCAAAACAGTGAGCAAAACCAAAGTTTTGGCTAAGAGAACAAATTTATGCTGTAATCATTTGTTGGTTTTTCTTTTCAATAAGAAAACAAAGCAGGGCTTGGCATTACTTGTAAATAACCAGCACTGGCCATAGAATTTCATGTTGGAGTTCTTTCAGAAGTGACATTAAAGGAGGATCTTTTATCTCCCATGTTGTCAAAGATGAAACACATCTAAGTGTGAATGAGATGATATTAAAGCATTTTCTTCAAACATCTTGGGCACTTCTTTTTTTCTTACAGATCGTCTCATTTGGTTTTGTGCTTTGTAGAGTTGCATACACGGTAAATTACTTAAGAATGTGTGGATGTGTTGACTCTTACTTTCTGGTTGAATTTTTGTTTTTAAAAAATTACTGAATTATGTTAAGAAAGGAAGAAAACCATTCATCTTGCATGATTGCTTATGGTCAAGGAAGCATTAATCTATAAATCAACATGTGTTAAGTGTGGTAGTTATTTGCCTAGCACCAGACCACAGGGATCAAAGGAAGATAAGAGGAATGACCTCTACTCCCCTTAAAGTCTCCTGACCACTTATTAGTGATTAAAAGGCAATAAGACATGAGTTTAATGAGTTTTTCACTACCAGTGCATTCTACTCTCATTTTTTTCATTCATCCTGTTTGCTTGTGTTAGATAACATTTCTGGTCTTCTTAGTCTTGTGGGTTACTCCCCTCCTCAGATTTTCCAGTTTTCTAAAGTGTCCTTTTTGGATCAGGGTCTATTTTAACAGTTTCCTACCCTTTGGGAGGGCTTCCCAGGTAGCTCAACTGGTAAAGAATCTGCCTGCAATGCCAGAGACCTCAGTTCAATTGCTGGGTCGGGAAGTTCCCCTGGAGAAGGGTTAGGCTACCCACTCCAGTATTCTTGGGCATCCCTGGTAACTAAACTGGTAAAGAATCCACCTTCAATGCGGGAGACCTGGGTTTGATCCCTGAATTGGGAAGATTCTGGTAAAGAATCCGCCTGCAACATGGAAGACCTGGATTCAATCCCTGGGTGGGGAAGATTCCCTGGAGGAGGGCATGGCAACCCGCTTGGGTATTCGTGCCTGGAGAATCCCCATGGACAGAGGAGCCTGGCGGGCTACAGTTCACGGGGTGGCAAAGTTCCAGACACGACTGAGTGACTTGAGCACAGCAGCACAGCACGCTTTGGGACGTCATATGAGAGGAACAGACAGAAGCAGTTCGGACTAATTAACATGGCTGGGAAAATAGGGCCATATTGACAGGAAGAGTTCCAGAAGAAATGCTTCTAAAACAAGTCATTATATTTAGCTTCATGAAGATAATTCGATCAGGCTTCCAGGAAGTGCTAAGGAGTAGGAAGAAAAGTATGTTCATTATGAACAGCACCTCTTATCTACGTGCGTCTGATGTCTGTTCATTATGAACAGCATCTCTATCTACGTGCGTCTGATGTCTGTTTAGAATCTCAAGATGGTGGAGGAAGGAGACGGGAAGCCCCTCCAGGTGCGGCGGTGAGTGCCTCGACGACTCAGAAGTCCGCTGCTCTTGGCAGGTCCCCGGTGCCGCTGCCTGCCTTGGAGGTCACCCTTGTGGAGACAGTGGCTGCCCAGAACACCGCCCCCAGCCAGACACACACACACAGCTTTATTTAAACTTCGGTGGTTTGTGGAAGTCAGGATCTGAAAGGCTTTATCAATTGCTTATTCATTCTGTAGTGGCTTTCTCTTTGCAGATGAAGAGGCTACCCTCCTGGCCTTCGTGAAAATAGGTTTTCCTCCTGCCCTGAAACAGAAGCTTTAAAATATAAACTGATAAAGGCAAGGCGTTTAACCAGGAAAATTTCAGTTCACACAGGCCCAGTGAGTTATTAAGTCCCATACTCTCCTTGAGTGGTAGGGCATAGAAGAGAGCCTTGGGAAGCATTTTCTTACTTTTTTTTTTTAAATTGCAAGTTCATCTCTGTTTCTCTGAAAAGTGAAAGTGAAAGTTGCTCAGTCATGTCCAACTCTTTGTGACCCCATGGGCTATATAGAGTCCATGGAATTCTCCAGCAGAATACTGGAGTGGGTAGCCTTTCCCTTCTCTGGGGGATCTTCCCAACCCAGGGGTTGAACCAGGTCTCCCACACTGCAGGCAGATTCTTTACCAGCTGAGCCTCCAGGGAAGCCCTTAAGAAAGAGACTTAAAACTCACACTTGAGGAGACTGTGTTCCAGTCTCTGAGGTACTTTGATTCAAAAGGTATTTATTATTAAAAAAAAAGCACATATGTACAATGGGTTATTACTCAGTTTTAAATAGAGGAAATTCTGAGACCTGCTCCATGGATGAACTTTGACGAGATTATGCTGGGTGAAATAAGCCAGTCACGAAAGACAAGTGTTAAGTGTTGTAGGATTCCACTTTCATTTATGCGAGGCACCTAGAGCGGCCAGATTTCTGGACACAGAAAGAAGGTAGAAGGGTGGTGGCCCAGCGACTGAGGGCAGGAGAAATGGGGATTTGTGTAATGGGTACAGAGTTTCAGTTTTGCAAGATGAAGAGAGTGGATGGTAGTGATGGGTGTAAATCATAGTGAATGTAAACACTCCTGAACTGTACAGCTGAGAATGGCTAACGTGATATATTTTATGTTCTACATATTTTCCTATGATTTTTAAAGATATTTATTTATCTGGTTTTTGGGTGCCCATTATACTCCAGTGACTGACACAAGTGTCCCCAGGTTTAGGGGAGCTTTGCAGGTCAGTGGGAGGTGAGGGTATGATGGCTGCTGGACTGGGGGTGCACTTACATCTTGGTAAAGGATGCTTTGGCCCTAAACTCAGGTGAACCTGCACCGAGGCCTGAAAAAGGATCTCACCTGCTTCTCTGTGATGCCCATTTCTGCCTGGCTTCGCCTCCCAACACATGGTGTAGCTTGTCTCTGTGTCCCCAGAGCCCATGCCTTCAGGATCCCTTGAACCCGTTTTCTCCTTTAACTGGTTTGCTTTCTGCTCCATTCCGAAATCCAGCTCTGCCCTTCCTCCTTGGCCTCCGTTTTTGAATCACCTGTTTGGTGTGTGAGGATCTCCAATTTTACAGCCCACATCATTTTCCTCCTTTGGACTGTCCATTCAGGGAGGACATGGGCTCTGTGGCCCTCTGACCTGGGCAGCACCCAGCACAGTAAAATGCACTTAATGAATGTTTTGGATGAGGATGAGCCTCTGAAGTTGGAAGCTGACGTTGTTGATGCCTATTTAATTGAAGGTTGCTAATGCCTCTTTAACAGTGAAGGATAGTCTTTCTTCCATTTCTACCAGAGACCAACAAGCTGTCAGGTTTTCCAGTGGTCCCATAGGGTCGCAGAGTCGGACACCATGGAAGTGGCTTAGCACACACGCGGGCTTAGCATATGTCCTGGGTTTTCATACCTGATTTTCTGGCTTAATTATTAATAGCTCCCCTCTTTCCCTCTCCAAAGTGCCCTGGTTGAACGACAAATTTTATTGCTACTGTGGTTAAAAGGAGGAACTTGTGGAGAAAATCAGTTATTAAGGAAAACTGGGGAGCAGAGGAAGGCAACTTGAAGCTGCTAGATATTCAGGAGGTGAGGAATTTGAGAAATAGCTGCAGAGTCTGGCATGTTAGGGGTTCTTTGGATGGAAAAAAGTATTTGACTCTTAAATTATAAGCATGCTAATTAAATTATAAAGCATATGCTAGTCTAATATGTTAGAATTTGAAAGTCTTGAGGGCTGTATGGGATCAAAGGAGGATTTATTTTAATTAGTCACATTATAGAATCCTTTAGTGCAGGTTAACAGGTTAATATGTTTACTTAGGGCTTCAAACATTTTTATGGCTAATGGCAAAAGAGTTCAGTATAAGGTACAGATGTGTGTATGTGTCTTGCATTTGTTTCTTGTTGTCTGTTAAAATTCTGTTTTTTCTGTGAGTATGTATTTAACTTAGATAATTGTATAGTGGATATTCGTTATTGATTGACCCTAGCTATTTAAAAAAGCCAAGATGATAATGAAGGAAACTAGGTAGGACCATAGTAATATCTTTATAATTATTAAGGGAGCATCTTGTAATCTGAAGAAAATAAGTGTTTTTTTTTAATCGAATATCATTTAGGACTTTTTTATGTTGCAGTTTTTAATTTAAACAAATTTGAGCTGACTTTCTGTTAAGGAGGTGTCTTTGTTTATTAAACAGAAAGACTAGCTGTAAGATGCTTTCAGGATTGGTTTTCTAGCAGCCCAACAATTTTAGCATCATCTTGTTTATTTCCATTTTTCCACTCTGGCATCTGCTTCTGCCTGAGCCTAGAGCTCCCCTTGCTGTGGACAGTCATATTATTTGAGGGTTGTTTTTTTTTCAATGGAGACAATGTATACTTTAAAATATATTTTAAAACTTTTCAAAACCTACCCAGTAATATTGCCTTACATTTTGAAAAGCTTTATAATTTTACAAAGGACATTCACATCCATGTGTTGGAATAGCACTTTTCTTGGGTGGGGAAATTATCATTTGCATTATATTTTGCATATGATAAAACGGAGTGTGAGACTTACTCAAGGTGTTATAGCTGAAGAAATGAACCTGAACCCAGGTCTCCTGACTTTGTGTCCTTTGCTCTGCTAGAAGGATCCTTCTCATTTCTTCCTGTCTAGTTATTGCCAAACATAGTTTTCCTCCAATTTTCTTTCCTTGGAGGCTTAATTTGAGGTTGGGCCACACTATTGTTAGGAAGGAAAGAACCTGCGGGCCGTTGGACTGATTGGACATGGTTTCCCCATCAGCAAAGTGACTTGACGGATATAAAGTCATCCCTGTCCTACGGGTGAACCCAGGAGAGGTCAAGGAGCATCAGTTCAATTATCCTTTCAACAGCTCTGCCTCAATTGCCCGTCCCATCCCATTCCAATCATAAGGATTTTTCCTCTGTGTTCCTAAGCTCTTGCCCTTCCTGCTTGCTGACTGTCCTCTCAGTCCCAACCTCAAAAACTGGGTGAACTGCTGCTGCTTTTTTCTCTGTTTATTCTGGTCATCACTGCCTCTCTCCTGAGCTCCTCTAGTACCTTGACTTTCTCTCATAGCACTTACTACACACTGCTTTGCGCTCTAGCTATTTGTGTTTATTATATACCTTCCTACAAGACTGTGCTGAGTCCTCAAGGGTAATAACCATTTCTCGATCATCTTGGTGTCCCCTGCGCCCTTAGCACGGTGCCACATATCTGAGAAGCTTTGCAGTTAATTTTTTTGAATAAATGAGTGGATTTAGGAATGGTTATGGCCACTCATGGGCTTTCCCAGTGCCTCAGCAGTAAAGAATCCGCCTGCAATGCAGGATACACAGGTTCGATCCCTGGGTCAGGAAGATCCCCTGGAGGAGGCCATGGCAACCCACTCCTGTATTGTTGCCTGGAGTATCCCGTGGACAGAGGAGCCTGGCGGGCTACAGTCCATGGGGTCACAGAGAGTCAGACACAACTCAAATGACTTCGCACGCTTGCACACATGCCTACTCATAAGATTTGAGGATTGAAGCTTTTTGAAACACATGCATATTCTAGGGCAGTTTATTATTGGTATAATTATCACCTGAGTTGTGCATAACTTAAAAAAGTAATTGTATATCTTTATGCAATAGGTTATCATGTGGAGTTTTAAGCCTGCACTACTTTTTATGGGCCTGTTTAATTAAATGGCACAGGGATTTTTGAGACGCTGCTGGGAGGAGGGGGAGGGGCCGAGTTGAGGTCTTTTCCAGAAGCTCCGTGAGCTGGCTCTTCGCACTGTCGGTATATCCTGTTAGGCTAAGCCCTAGCACAGCTGTCTCCACCTGACTGGCTTTGCTCTGGTAGCTGGCATCCATTGCATTAGCTGAGAGAGCAGGTTTAAAGACTTTAACTCTTCTCCGCCTGGGCTCTGTTTCAGAAATATTTTGGAGGCGTTTCGGAAAGTAGAGACTCAACAGACAAGATTTTGGTGGTTTTGAGAGTTCTTTCTTTTAATGTTTACATATTTACATTCATTCCATGTTCTTCCAATTCTGTAGAACCAGGACTGGGCTAATCACTAGTGTCTTAAGGACTAAGTGTTAGTCACTCAGTTGTGTCCGACTCTTTGCGACCCCATGCACCGTAGCCCGCCAGGCTCCTCCATCCATGGGATTCTCCGGGCAAGAATCCTGGAGTGGGTTGCCATTTCCTCCTTCAGGGGATCTTCCTGACCCAGGGATGAAACCCAGGTCTCCCACATTGCAGGCAGATTCTTTACTGTCTGAGCCACCAGGGAAGCCCATTTTAAGGAATAGGTAGTTCAGATGTGTGAAGTTAGAGAAAAATTCACTTGAGAGAGGCTCACGGAGCTTCTGGAAAAGACCTCAACTCTGCCCCTCCCCCTCCTCCCAGCAGCATCTCAGAAACCCCTGTGCCATTTAATTAAACAGGCCCATAAAGTAGTGCAGGCTTGAGAGAGATCAGAATAGATCAGTCCATGTTGGGGAAGGAAGGGCTTTGAGGTAGACCTCTTGAAATAGGTAACATTTAAGTAGGTGGAGAATATTTTCATTTAGAGATAAGAAACAGAAAAAAGTCTTAGGTGAGAATGAACATGTAAATATTAGGAAGGAGGCAGGCAAGGAGAATCTCACCCAGGCTTCAGTGAAAGATGATTTGTGAACAATGGTTCGCAAACTGTGGGTGCATAAGAAATGTCCACAAGCTCTGTAAGCACGCACATTCCTGCACCTTACTCTGAAATTCGGTCAGTTCAGCGTGTTCTGAGGTTTGGGGTGTGGCCTGGGCATCTGCATTTCTGACAAACGTCCTGCTGACCATGAGCTCCCCAGAGTGCTGGGACCCCCTGCTTTGTGGAGTAAACAGGATACCCTGATAGGGTAGCAGGGATGACATTTGGCATCCCTTCCATTTTTGGATGGGGTTTTGTGACTTAAGGTGGGGAGACCAGAGCTCTGGCTGGAGGAGTGGTTCTGGGGCTGCTGAGTTATCCTGGTGAGGTGGTACAAGCTGTGAGGGGACAGGGAGAGGGGAAGATCAGCAATTAAAGGGCAGCCTGCAAAGAAAGTATTAGCTGAAGAAGGAGTTTGCCCTTCTGTAGACTGCTCAGACAGAGAACGCAATGGCGTCACACTCCAGTACTCTTGCCTGGAAAATCCCATGGACAGAGGAACCTGGTAGGCTGCAGTCCATGGGGTCGCTAAGAGTCGGACACGACTGAGAGACTTCACTTTCACTTTCCACTTTCATGGATTGGAGAAGGAAATGGCAACCCACTCCAGTGTTCTTGCCTGGAAAATCCCAGGGACGGGGGAGCCTGGTGGGCTGCCGTCTATGTGGTCGCACAGAGTCGGACACGACTGAAGTGACTCAGCAGCAGCAGACTGCTCAGAAATTGCAGAGGAATTTTCCACTTCCATAATCTATCGCATTTTTTAGAAAGGAAAGCCTTTACATCCACCCCTTGAAGGGCCCAACAGTGGTCCCTCACAGAGTCCAAAATAGCCTAAGGTCAGAGAGTGGTCCACTTTGACTAGGAGTCCATGGATCCTGGATGGAACCTAAGGATTTCACGAATCAGCTGCCAGAAACTGTAGAATTTTTTGTGGACAGACCAGTTTCAGGGTGTGGTGACGGTCCACACTCTTTCTTATGTTCTCAGAGGAGCCCTTACTAGCATTTCAGTTCAGTTCAGTTGCTCAGTCATGTCTGACTCTTTGCGACCCCATGAATCGCAGCACGCCAGGCCTCCCTGTCCATCACCAACTCCCAGAGTTTACTCATGTCCATTGAGTCGGTGATGCCATCCAGCCATCTCATCCTCTGTCGACCCCTTCTCCTCCTGCCCCCAATCCCTCCCAGCATCAGACTCTTTTCCAATGAGTCAACTCTTCACATGAGGTGTCCAAAGTACTGGAGTTTCAGCTTCAGCGTCAGTCCTTCCAATGAACACCCAGGACTGATTTCCTTTAGGATGGACTGGTTGGATCTCCTTGCAGTCCAAGGGACTCTCAAGAGTCTTCTCCAGCACCACAGTTCAAAAGCATCAACTCTTCAGCGCTCAGCTTTCTTTATAGTCCAACTCTCACATCCATATATGACTACTGGAAAAACCATAGCCTTGACTAGACGGACCTTTGCTGGCAAAGTAATGTCTCTGCTTTTGAATATACTATCTAGGTTGGTCATCACTTTCCTTCCAAGGAGTAAGCATCTTTTAATTTCATGACTGCATTCACCATCTGCAGTGATTTTGGAGCCCCCAAAAAATAAAGTCTGACACTGTTTCCACTGTTTCTCCATCTATTTCCCATGAAGTGATGGGACCAGATGCCATGACCTTAGATTCATTTAGGGCAAGCTAATTTAGTAGAAGGAAATGGCAACCCACTCCAGTATTCTCGCCTGGAGAATCCTATGGACAGAGGAGCCTGGCAGGCTACAGTCCACGGGGTCACAAAGAGTTGAACACGACTGAGTGACACACGCAATGACATGAGTTTAGTCCTTGGGCTTCCCAGGTGGCACTGGTGGTAAAGAACCTGCTGCCAAAGCAAGAGATGTTAGAGACACGGCTTTGATCCCTGCCTGCATCAGGAAGATCCCCTAGGGGAGGGCATGGCAAGCCACTCCAGTATTCTTGCCTGGGGAGTTCCATGGATAGAGGAGCCTGGCGGGCTACTGTTCATAGGGTTGCAAAGAGTTAGCCACAACTAAAACGACTTAGCATGCACAGCATAGCACAGCAATTTAGTACTTGACTGATTGGCTGGCCTGCTGTCTCTCTCTTCTCTGTTTTAAAAATCTGAAACAAATTCCTGTTAGTGAAAAAATCAGCCAATTAAAGAACACAGAGGGCTCCAGTTCAGAGAATGGAGTGATGGAGGAGACATGGACCTCCCAACAGAAGACCCTCTCTTTCTTCTGTGTGATGGGAATGCCGTCCTCATAGTAAACTGGAGGGAAAAAGAAATGGGGCCAATTGTTGTAGAACGTACGGTGGAGTTTTCTGTTCCTCAGTGGTCTCAGCTAAAAGTACAAACAAAGAAAGGGAGGTGAATTATTAGTTATTACCATCAAGTTTGGAGCTGAGAAAGAAGGCTGGTGTGTGAAACAGGACTATGTGTGAATGGATTTCTCAAGTGTTTCATAAAGATTTGTCAGAATGGTTAGTCCTCTAACCATCTAGAGTCCCTCACCTCTGATTCCTTATGTGGAATTACAAAATGCTTCTGGGAAGAGGGCTTGCACACGCCTTTTATTTGAATTTCCATATATTGATTAATGGGCCCAGCCGTGCATCCTGCTGTGAATTCCCGCTGTTGATGGGAGCCCTCACAGAAAGCAGAGCTCTTCTGAACCAGCACTTTCCACGCAGACCACAGGCTGCTATATTGGGTGTGACCATTTTTTAAAAAGCCGCTGTGCTAGAATGAAAACGGACCATTTCTAAATGGCCTATTGATTCGCAAAACCTTTTTGTGTGAGGTTGAATGGTCTCATATCCGAGTTGAGTGGAAAGCGCGGGCTATTTTCAATTTATTATTGTGTCTCAAAGGCTTGAGTTGATGGCGTTTAGGCAGTGATGTCCCATCCCCCGCCCCCGGCCAACCCCCTGTTGAAAGTCCCACTCACATCCGATACCTCGGATGTACATATGAAAATCTGGTTCAGTAGCTTATCCTATAAAAGTCTCCCACAGCCACACTTACAGTGTGAGTCACAGTTGGTAAATAAGGATCCAGGAGGCCTAATTATGACTCAGGCTCACCCATAAACTTGGGGACCACCTCCCCAGCAACGCTTTCCACCATTATTTAGGGAAGAAGCTGCCGGCAGTTGTTAGGGTTTGCCTTCATTCGCTGTATCACAGTATTTAATCGTGAGGTTAGTCTGGACTCTGCATAAAATTTGCACATGGCAATAAATGGTATCAGGGTGTACCTAGATAGAGGATTTTTTTCTCCCCCTGCTGATACAGGATATCGAAGTGGCTCTTATGTAAAACTATGGGGTCTGAATTTAAAGGATACTTTGTCTTGATGGCTGACCTGACTTGGGTGGTTCCTGGTTTGGCTTTTTATGCAAAGTTTAGACAGGTTTCATAGATGTTACAATAGCAGCAACAATAATAATAAAGGTAGTTGAGATGCCCACGCTTTATCTTTCCCCAGACATGAAAGGTCAAGGAGGAAGAAAGTTCTAAGGATCACAGATGCTTTTTGCTGCAGACTGCAGTGTGATCCATCTTGATAGAAGGATTCTACTCGCCTTCAGGCAATCTTCCCTGCAGGGAGCGAGCTGCCATCCTTTCTCTGTTCTTAGCCTATATTTTACCCCATCATCTCAATGCTTCCTTTTTTTTCTTCTTGAAGTGACAGGAATATTCATGAAAGGTGAGGAACTGCTGGAAGTAACCATGACCTGAAATGGACCAATGAAATTGCTGGTCTGAGCCCTCTGTTTAAACTGTCAGTTTTAATGGGTGAGAATCTGCTTTGCCGTGAACGCAAAACAGGGAATTTGCAGCTTTGAGGGCATGCGCTTCACTCCTCTTGATGTTGATTTTGGTGGTGAGTAGGACCGCAGCAACAGAAAAGCTCTGATCCCCAACTTTAGAGCCTCCTAGACGAGAGTGTGCGCATGGAGTAGACATCATGTCATGCGTTTTTGCAGCATATTATGTGTTGGGTGAAATTTCTTCTTATCACTGTTCTAGCAAATTGAACTCAAATGTGTCTATGTACCTTTTATCTCTATCTGTCAGAAGCATTTCTTGGGTAGTCTGAGTGTAGGCATCTAAAAATGGAGTGTTGAAAGAACACTCTTAAACTGAAATTGAGATCCTTAGTTCTTCAGGTAAACTTAGGGAAGAGTCTTGTATGAAAACAGTTGGCATAGCAGTGTTTCTAAAATGTTCTCCTATTTTTCTCCTTTTCATTCATTTTCCTCCCAGGAGGAGATCTTGATATGAGGAAAAAGCAAACAAATCCCCTCCCCCCCCCCCCCCCCCGCCCCCGCAATGTTTACATATGTTTCCTGGTCTTGAATCACAGTCCCCCTAAACAGCTGGGAGGCTTGAGGGTCTCCTGCCAATGTGGGATACCCGAATAACAAAAGTCTTATCTGTTAGTCTTATCTAACTCAGAAAATGGAGCTGAAGTCTATTTGAGAGCTGTCCAGCAACTGCTGTGAACTGAGCAGCCTTTTTAGAAATGAGTGGCTTATGAGATGTTGGGAAAGGGGGGGTTCAACCCTAATAACAGTAACTCTAGGAAGCGTTAATACAGCTTGTAGATAGAACCAGTTGTCTTCACAAGTAGGCCCGTTGGAACCAATAATTTGGGGAATGTTTATTAATTGGCCCTTTGTTTCCCCTTAGTTGGTGTGTCTTCGGGGACAACATGGTTTTAAAAGATCTTAAATCAGTTTTTCTTCTGAAGGCTATAGTGATAACTTCTGTATGTTTGCATACCCTGAAATGCCTTACTATAGAAACTCGATAAGTACTGAATATTACTCAAGTAAGTATTCAAAAAATTATTGAATTTTATAGTTTTAAATTTAATGAACATTGTTTAAAACAAAACTTATTTCTTTAGGTTGAACCAGAGCCTAAAAACTGTTGTAGTGATTAACTGTCCTAGTCTTTTAGCTCAAAGAATAGAGTTAGAAGAACTTTTCTGATTCATTGGGTGTGAAATCCAGCTCCCTTTTGAGACTTCTCTCTTGCACTTTGGTGTGAAATTTTACACTTGGGCCTCTGGGGTTTCTGTAGCAGTGTATAGTCCCCCCAAATATGGGCAGCTTAGATAGGCTGCGACCTCTTGGCTCACATGAAAATTTGAACCCCCAGCGCTTGTCAGTGATCTCATATTTACAAGTATGTATAATGTAAAATGTAAGAATTAAAATCAAAGTGGAAGATGGGATAGTTGCCCCAGTCTTAGTGTAGGATTTTTGATTGAATCTAGCGATAATTCAGTTCAAGCAGTTGATGGAGAATGCTAACAGTCATTCCCAGAGAGAGAAAAATTCTACTGAAGAAGAAAGCTTAATGGCCATTGATACTATCATTATTGGCACACTTGTGTAAGCTGTACAGTGAGGAGGGAGTTTTGATGCCCCCCCCCCACATTGTCCACGTGTAGCACTTGGGCCGATTCCCAACCAACAAACAGACCCCTAGAACCCTGGAGAAGTAACTTAGCCCCAAACAAGACCCCTGACCTCCGTTCTCCAGGCATGTCTCATTAAAAACTAAAGTGCTCCACTGAAGTATATTACAAGGATTCTTATTTAAACTAGCCAATCATAACAATTCCAGTAGTCATGTATGGATGTAAGAACTGGACTATAAAGAAAGCTGAGCACTGAAGAATTGATGCTTTTGAACTGTGGTGTTGGAGAAGACTCTTGAGAGTCCCTTGGACTCCAAGGAGATCCAACCAGTCCATCCTAAAGGAAATCAGTCCTGAATGGTCATTGGAAGAACTGATGCTGAAGCTGAAACTCCAATACTTTGGCCACCTGATGCAAAGAACTGATTCATTTGAAAAGACCCTGATGCTGGGAAAGACTGAAGGCAGAAAGGGAAGGGGACGACAGAGGATGAGATGATTGGATGGCATCACCGACTTGACGGACATGAATTTGAGTAAGCTCCGGGAGTTGGTAATGGATAGGGGAGCCTGGCAAGCTGCAGTCCATGGAGTCGAAAAGAGTCAGACACAACTGAGCGACTGAACTAAACTGAATTGAACTGAATTATAACGATCCATTGCCCTTTTCTAACTATTCCTCATCAGCATTTGGAGGCCCCAGGAACCTTTTGTGTGGGTCCTGATTCTGGAGTTGCAGGAGTCAAATTGCTTCTTGTTGATGAGTGACCTGATCATTTTTCTAGTCCTAGTATCATCAGCTGGAGAAGGCAATGGCACCCCCCTTCAATACTCTTGCCTGGAATATCCCATGGATGGAGGAGCCTGGTGGCCTGCAGTCCATGGGGTCGCTAAGAGTTGGACACGACTGAGCGACTTCACTTTCACTTTTCACTTTCATGCATTGGAGAAGGAAATGGCAACCCACTCCAGTGTTCTTGCCTGGAGAATCCCAGGGACGGGGGAGCCTGGTGGGCTGCCGTCTATGTGGTCGCACAGAGTCGGACATGACTGAAGTGACTTAGCAGCAGCAGCAGTATCATCAGCTCCTGGTTCCTACCCACCATCTCCGTGATCATTGGTCTAGAAAGGTCCCTGGGTTGCACATAACTCACAGGTTGCTATTGAGGAGGACTTGAAACTTTTCTCCTGCCAGCCAAGTCCCACCTGAGCAGGGCTGCTGGCGATAGGAGGAAACTGTCCCCGGGGAGCTCCAACTTGCTTCTAGCCCTTTGGCCCATTAACTCATCCCCTGGGGGAGGTATTCTTCGGCCCACGCCCAGACAGGTGGTGTAGGTGCATAGAATACACCTTCTACATGCTTGCTCTGGGTTCCTACAAACCCCCAGAAATTCACCTCTCACCCACTAAATGGGATTAAGGGAGAATCTGCTTAAAAGATAAGAATCTTATCTTATTTCTTGATAAGAATAATTTTTCTTCTCAAACCCATCTCTACATGGGCTTTTCAAGTGGTTGACTCTGCTTGTTTATGACAGCAGGCAGATCGTTTTGAGACTCTATGGAGGGAGAGATACCAAGGAAGAAACCAGTTATAGAAAAAGTTCTTAACTAGCTCAGTGAGCTTGCCAGGCCCTCTGCTCTGAGACTTCAATCTCTCCACTCTGATTCCACCCCTGCCCCTACCGTGAACCCAGGTGTCAGAGTCTCTTGTGCCCACTTCCTTTTTCTTAGAATATGTTTTCTCAGATATCTCCATTTCCATCAGTTCCCCTCTTCCTCCTTCCTCTTCCTTGAACAAGATCAGCCTGAGTTCACTCTTGGTGGGCAGGGTGAGTGCCCCAGAGGGACTTGATCGGCAATATGAGGGACCAGTTCTTGCTGCCTTCTTGGAGGACTTGATGAGTCCTGGTTTGGGAAAAGGAACAAACTTCAGCATTCTTCAGCAGAAACCTTGAAACATTGGTGTGTATTTGACTTGCCCCTAACTTGATGGTGTTCTTCTCCAGCTGGGCTTGGCTTAAAGCCTTACTTCACCCAGACTTTGTTCAAGCTGATGTCTCAGTCTCCACATGAAATAAGGAATGAAATACAGATTCTAGTGTCTAATATTAAACTCTAACTTGTTTTTACTCATGAGTTCCATCTTGAGACTCTGTTCTACCCAGAGGTCCCGAAGGCCTTCTTTCCCTCTTTTGTTTTGATATATTAAAGTTCTTAGATTATATTCCATGTTATTGATCTTGGCACATATGGGTTTCAAAACTGAAAGGGAAGTAAATGGTGCGGTGTTGTTGCCATGCATTTGTTTGAATTCTATCCAGCATCTAAAAGGAAGGCGTTCTATCCAGCCACTGTTTTTTGACTTAAGATCAGTTTGCACTTTGCCTTTTAAAAAATGGATTTTTTCACTCAGTACATTTGGTGTTTGTGTACCTAGGCATTTATTCTGACTCAATATCATTGTCAAGTCCTAACTTTTACTTAGGACAACATTTTCTAATATTCTTACTTATAGGCACTCTATCTCTGCTTTCAATGCTAAAAGGAACAAAGGTTTTAGGTTTTTGTTCCTAACTCTTAACATACAATTAAAAGTATTTTTATACTGTTTTGAAGGCTGTCTATTTTGTTCTGTGGTTCTGTTGTTCTGTAGAAGGGATACTTTACAATCCTTCAGTGTGTACTTAGTTAGCTTTTCCTAGAGTGGTCTCCCCTCCCCCATCCCACGTTGGAAGATGGAATGATGAAATTCCTGGGGCTTCTTGAAGCTTCTTGCCTTTGTCAGCCGGTAATGCTTCTCCAATTCATTAAGCTTATAAGAGTTTTCTGGTATTGAATGGAAAAATCTTGTAGGTATTTCAGTAATTTCAGAATAGCTATTTTATAGTCAGACTGATGAAGAGAAAAAAGCAATTTTAGGTTTGAAGTTAATATGTAATGAAAATTTCATATTTTAAAAATGATGCAAAAATCTGACACCTTTATTTTACAAAAGTTAACACCTTTATTTTACATTGAGGGATAAATTGCTAAAAGACATAAAATAAGTTTCATTTGATAAATATTTGTAAGAAAAAAATGTGTTTTACGAGGCATACTTTTTAAATAGACTCAATCCCTATGAAACCAGTATTAATTTTGGAAAATACTAATTACAGGCATTTAGTTTTAATAACAGATCTGTAAGTATGCTATACTCATGGATTGTTTTAGAATGTACTTTTATAAAATTTTATACTGTTTTATTATTTTGATTTTTAAAACATATTTTTTGAAGATTCCTGTAGCAGTTTTAGCTGCAAATGACCTAGAAGTTACACTGTATAATATGAAAATAGCCTAAACTGTGTGTGTGTGTGTGTGTCTTGCTCAAGTCATTCCTCTTGCTAAATTTGATTGCTTTAATCTCTTCCTTTTAGGAAGAGATAAGGGTCATGGGAAGTTGTAGAGATAAGCAAGCCTTACACCAACATCAGTTTTAGAGCACCCTGCTTTTTTTTCTCTTGCTTGCTATTTTTTGGCAGCAAGAACTGCACACACCAAGAACGAAGTATATGATAGAGTCATTTATCCATCATAAAGAACCACAAATGTATTTTTTTCTTTATGCTTTATTGCTCTACTTTAGAATATTGCCTTCAAACCATGAAAGCCACTTGTACTTACTTATGTCTAATGATATACAAGGATTGGTAAGCTTTCTATCTAGTTTGGCACCAAGCTTTCTGTGTAATAAGATTATTGATTGATGACATACAATTCTGGATTAATACCAGAGATATTTTTCCTGAGGAAGTTTACATGGTGGTAGTTAAGATTCTAGTATATTGAAATATAATATATGGTGTATTGAAATATATGAATAGCTGAAGAGCAGGCTATCCATCCATAAAAGGTCAGAGTGTAGGTTAACATCTGAATTTTAATTAGGTCTTAAGTTTTGTAAATATCATTTCTTTCAGTGAAGCACAAGTATGAGAATATTACCCTTAAAGTGTGTTATATCCACCTGGGAAGCCTCCCACCTTTGGGCACATGTTTCCTAATTTGATGTTAAAAGGAGAAAATAGAATTTATGCAAATCATGGTTTATGTTCCAACATTTAATTTAAAGTAACCAGTAATCTTATAATGCCAATGATTTTCTAAACACTTGACAAAGCAACTTCACATGCTTTACCTAATGTATTCCTCACCGGATGCTGGGAGATAGGTCTTGGTACCTTCATTTGACACACTGACTGAGGCAGAGGTTGGCATCCACTTGTTTTTGATCTCGAACTTGGGACTAGGAAGCACTTATCTGATTTGGGATCCAGTCCACTTTCTATCGTTGCTACATGGAGCTTTTTGGGGTTTTGTTATTTCCTCTTGTTTAATGTCAAGGTATGGACACACCCTTACCTGCCTGCTGCACGTCTGGCCTCTGCCTGCTTCTCCGCCCCATCTCCTCGTGTTGCCTGCTCTCCTGTCACCCAATAGCGTGGGCAGATTTCAGCTTCTCCTGTGGGCCACTTCCTTGCTCCAGGGACTTTTGCATAAACTGCTCTTTCTTTTATTATTTTTACATTTTGGCCGCACTGAGAAGCATATGGGATTTTAGTTCCCCGACCAGGGATTGAACCCTTGCCCCCCGCCCCCTGAGTGGAAGCACAGAGTCTTTAACTGCTGGACTGCTAGGGTTGTTGTTGTTCAGTTGCTCCGTCGTGTCTGACTCTTTGCGACCCCGTGGACTGCAGCACGCCAGGCTTCCCTGTCCATCACCAACTCTCGGAGCTTGCTCAATCCAACCATCTCATCCTCTGTCATCCCCTTCTCCTCCTGCCCTCAATCTTTCCCAGCCTCAGGGTCTTTTCCAATGAGTCAGTTCTTCGCTTCAGGTGGCTGAAGTATTGGATGTCCACGGAAGTCCCAGAGACTATTACTTCTGTGTGAAACGTTCTTCCTCTCTGTTTCTCTTTTCTTTTCTTTCTTCCTTTAGTTAAGGCCTGTCCACCTTCAGCTCTCAGAGCAGTCCCCTTTGACCACTCCTCCCCCACCCCCAGCACACACACAGGCACACACACTTGTGGCTCTGCTCACCTCTCCTGGGAACACTTATTTCTCCAATCTGTTTTCATGGCATTTGATTGACTCTCATTAGACCAAGCTCCAGAGGGACGGGGCTCTGTTCAGTTTTGCACCTTGTGTTATAAAGGGGGGCGTACGACCTCCTTGTGGGGTCTTTAGGGATCATCACAAATGGCCACAGAGGTTACCCCCCAGAGAGGCATATGAAATTAAAGGCATTATCACACTCACAGGTCCTGGGAGAGGGAGGCCCAGCGTGCGATGCAGGGGGCTGTGTGCGAGGAGCTCCAGGGAGCACACTCAGCGGGGCAGGTGGGGGCGGGGAGGACCCTGGTCGGGTGCCTTCACTGGGTTCAGGTGGGGAATACAAGCATGGGAGGTGAACTCACTGGTGTGTTTGAATGTCACTAGCTCACAACTGGGGGAGGGCAGGAAGGGGGACGTGTGGTAGGGCCAGCTTTATTGCACTGGGGCAACTGGTCATTTGCACGAGTTGTTTTGACAGCCTATCTGTGGTGATTTTGAGGCAAAGGAAAATAAAAAGTTGGAAAAATTTACACACATTATATTCTCAGCCTTTAGTATGGTGCCTAGCACTTTAGAGGTTTCATATTCCTGGATTGGTAGGTGGATGGATGGTTAACACAGACTTTGTTTTGTCTCCTTTCATAGGCCGCTAGAATCGGGGGGCACTCATGGGATTCAGTTAGCGTTCATTAAGAGTAGCTGAGTGGGAATTCCCTGGCAATCCAGTGATTAGGACTTGGGCCTTCCACTGCGGTGGCCTGGGTTCAATCCCTGTTCAAGGAACTAAGATTCTGTAAGCTACAAATCAGGCCAAAAAAAAAAAAAAGAGTATCTGTTGTGGCACTTGAGTAGATTTGAATAACTTAGAAATGTTTTGTTTAGTTCAAAGTCCAATCAGTTAACCAATGTCTACTGAGTATGAGCCAGGGTGTGAAGTGTTGTAGCTTTCTGGTCTTCTTTATGTCTCCATTGTAGCATTTACTCATAGTTTATAGAGCAATGAGAATGATTCAGGTAGCTGAAAGAAGCCACCAGGTAAACATGCACAGCTAATAAATATTGATATTTATTTAAGGGAGCTGCGTAAACATTTAAACACAAAATGTATGTCACTGGAGGAATTTAATAAAGTCAGCTAGATTAAAATTTTTTCCCTCTGGTATATAATACTTCACAGTCTTGAAAGTTTTCAGAAAATGTGGCTACTTCTCAGTTACTCCTGACAACACTTACTCTCCAGATTTAATAGCATTTTCTGCACCAATGTCCTTCCTTTGTTCATCTCTCAAACTCCTTTATTGACCCTGCAAGTTGAGGCATCCATACAAATCCAGAGGCTTAACTTATTTGCCTGCTTAGAGAAGGTTCAAGTTAGTATAAATTTTCTCTTGGTCTAAGAATAGTATATTTCCAGCTTGAGCTGTAATAAATTGTTAAACTTTTAGTGAAAGCTGGACTTCTCAACTTCCTCTTGAGCTTGGTTGTTAAAACATAGTTTGTTTGCAGTGAATTCTCAGAATATCACACAAACACGTATGTTCAAATATGATTAAGTGACATACTTGGAAGTCCGAGTATGAATTGGAAAATTTATGGTTTGGATTATTTTTGTAATGTAAGTTCAGATTTTTCATCATTATATTTCCCTCTTTGGGGATGATCATTTGAGAAGTTTAACTACATATAAGCCAGGTTTAAGAAATTTTATTATGCTTAAAAGAGAAAAAACTAAACATGGAAATGATTCTTCCTCTTTGGCCACACTACTGCCCTCATGCTGTGGATCTTAACTTTTAACCAGTTTTAAGACTGGATCAGTTGAACATTTTGTCCTATGTGTGGTCACTCCATACCTTTATATAAGGATGGTGTTTCTTGCTAAACAGTATTTCTATCTCTTTGATACTTGCCCCAAGCCCAAGAACACAATACCTCTGTTGTATAGTAGGAAAGTCCTAGAATGCCAGGCTGGATTTTTTTTTTCGGCTGGCGGGGGCAGTGGGGGGGAATGTTTTTTTAAAGAAGATACACAAGTGCAAGAGGAAGGTAAGTATGTTAAACTGATCCTGAGGATAAATGTCAGGGCGTGTCTGAACCGTGTCTACACTCAGTGTACTTTGTAAATAAAGCCCATAATTGGTATGCGTGAGTAGTTAGCAGTTCTAATTGCATGAAACCCATCTGAGAAGGATCCATTCTGTTCTTGGCGGTTGAGGAGATTGTAAGTGTAGGGTAGAGCTGTGTGTCATTTAGAAATGTTTTGCTAGGGCTCAGACATGCTGCTTTTCTGGTGGGTGGAGATGGGGAAAGAGGAAAATAGCTGGATTTGTCTTGATTCTTGGAAAAGAAGAGGATTTATGATTCAGGCTCAAGGCTTTGGTAACTAGGAACAATGCCCAAGCAAAAGATATAGTCAATGGTGGCTTCATGGCAAGAAGCTGAAAGACCTTCATTGATAAGGATGTTGCCTGTTTAGGCGCCTGTGTTGGTTGTTGTCTTCAATTGATACCTTGACATGTATGGAGGAAATCTTTTCAAAGTGAACCCAATGACAATGTATTTCTGAATGTTACCTTTTAAAATAGGCTTTGAATTCTGATGACTAAATTCCTGACACCTAGTGGGTGCTATGAAATATTTATTGAATGGAAGAATGAATGTGATTTTTAAATGGAGTAAGTCCATACCAGTTCAGTTCAGTTCAGTCGCTCAGTCGTGTCCGACTCTTTGCGACCCCATGAATCGCAGCATGCCAGGCCTCCCTGTCCATCACCAACTTCCGGAGTTCACTCAGATTCACGTCCATCGAGTCAGTGATGCCATTCAGCCATCTCTTCCTCTGTTGTCCCCTTCTCCTCCTGCCCCCAATCCCTCCCAGCATCAGAGTCTTTTCCAATGAGTCAACTCTTCGCATGAGGTGGCCAGAGTACTGGAGTTTCAGCTTTAGCATCATTCCTTCCAAAGAAATTCCAGGGCTGATCTCCTTCAGAATGGACTGGTTGGAAAAGCAGAGACTTTACTTTGCCCACAAAGGTCTGTCTAGTCAAGGCTGTGGTTTTTCCAGTAGTCATGTATGGATGTGAGAGTTGGACTATAAAGAAAGCTGAGCACCGAAGAATGATGATTTTGAACTGTGGTGTTGGAGAAGACTCTTGAGAGTCCCTTGGACTGCAAGGAGATCCAACCAGTCCATCCTAAAGGAGATCAGTCCTGAATATTCATTGGAAGGATTGATGCGGAAGCTGAAACTCCAATTCTTTGGCTACATGATGCGAAGAACTGACTCATTAGAAAAGACCCTGATGGTGGGAAAGATTGAAGGCAGGAGGAGAAGGGGACGACAGAGGATGAGATGATTGGATGGCATCACCGACTTGATGGACATGAGTTTGAGTAAGCTCCGGGAGTTGGTGATGGACAGGAAAGCCTGGCGTGCTGCAGTCCATAGGGTTGCAAAGTGTCAGACATGACTGAGCGACTGAATTGAATTGAACTGAAGTCCATATCAATCAAATATCCATGTCTGAATCATTTCCGTAAATCATGTGAAATTTTTTATTCTTCTGTGTACTAAACTAAGTGATACATATTAATTAAGCACCTCACTAGAAAACTCTTAAATCATATATTGTCTTAAATCTCACCTATAAAGATAATTTCCAGATTATTTCATGGGTTGCTAGTGAACGAACTGGTTTATTTTTTGACTGTTTTGCATGACTTATTGGAGTTGGGAAGTAAGTCTACTCATGGTAGTTTAACGACTAAGTTATCTTCTTTATACACAGTTCTGATCTATGTGCTTGTCACGTGGGGTCTCCTTCCCAAAGAATGATGATGGAAGCATACTTACTGTATTTGGTACAAGGTTCAGTGGTGACTAGATGGGATGTAATGTGAAAGAAGAGAGTCAAGGCTGAATGGTCAAAAAGGATGTGAGACTTGAGGTAGGCCTAAAAGATACAGGATTTTGAAGGCAGTGAAAGTGAGTCGCTAGTCGTGTCCAACTCTTTGCAACCCCACAGACTATACAGTCCATGGAATTCTCCAGGCCAGAATACTGGAGTGAGTAGCCTTTCCCTTCTCCAGGGGATCATCCCAACCCAGGGATTGAACCCAGGTTTCCCACATTGCAGGTGGATTCTTTACCAGCTGAGCCAAGGGAGAAGAAGGGAAGGGATTGCTGGAGAATCCCCCCTAGCTCGGAGATGGAATTGAGTGTGAAACAGTGAGGAGGGCGCCCGACTTGAGGCTTTTATAATAGATGGGAGATGAGGAGGAGTTGGGTGCCAGTCGGAGCATTTGGAATTTAATAAGATAAATAACAAGGAAACATTGAGCATTTCTGAAAAGGGAAGTGGAGGAATGAAACTGGGGTTTTAAAGATAAGCTTGACTTGGTATGTTTATGAGTACTTCTCGTGACATTAGCATAACTTGCAATTTCCGTAGCCCTAATGACCAGTAATAGTTTAGTGATTAAACTTTTCTGAGTATTAGGTTTTTGTCTCCATTTTTATGTCTCTTTAAGTCAGAGTACAGATAAGTAAGTTCAGTCCCTACCCTGCAGGAGGAGAGGTAGAGGAAACTCAAGAGATCTTCAGCCAGATTCTAGCCAAGCTGGAGTTAATCCAGGAATAGTAAGTCAACTTTGCTCTTCTAGCTACTACTGACCTTCCTAATGTGAAATGAATTGTAAATACTTGGGGAAACGAAAACACCTAAGTCATAGTTTCTGAGTTGTATTCATCTTGATCTTAAAGATGACGAAATACTGAAAATTGGTACTCTCCTTAAGTGTTCATCTGATGTGGTAACAGCTTTTTTGAGATATAATTCACATGCTCTACAGTTCATCCATCTAAAAAGTACACAACTCAGGGGTTTTCAGTGTGTTCAGAGTTGTGCAGCCATCACCACACTCTAATTTTAGAACTTTTTCATCAAGCCCCTGAATGAAGACCAATATCCATTAGCAGTCACTTCCCTCCTGCTCCTAAGCCCCACGCCATTCTCACCTCATCTCTCATGCCTCCCAGCTCTAGGCAACCACTAGCCAACCTTCTGTCTCTATAGTCCAGTTGATATTTATTTAAACTAGTAGTTTACAGAATGTTACCACAGATTTTGGCATCAGAAGACCTGGGTTCAAACCCCAGCTTCCTAGTACAATGACCTTCAGAAAAAAATTAGCTTTGTAAGTCTGTTTTCATGCATTTAAAACATGAAAGCTACTTCACAGCTTTTTGTGTAGATTAAAGGACGTTTATATAAAAGTATTAAGTGAGGTATGCCTTCCACAGGAGGTATATAACTGAATTATTAAAGGGTTTCAAATATTGATCCTTTAAAGTAGTTGGTGAAGCATAAAACAATGCGTAAAATTGTCTGGATACAAAAGGACAGAGTTTCTGTTTTTAAGGCTATAGCTTTATTGTCGTGTGACTTTAGGGTTTGACTTTTAAGATGGAAGAGTGCTTCTGGATTTCCCTATAGAACCAAATATAGTGCTACTTAAAGCTATTTTTGGATCACAGACTCCTTGGAGAATTTGATGAAGGCTGTACACATACACTTGATTTCATTTCTTTTAAAAATCAGGAGGCTGATGGATCCTTTAAAACTATCCATATACTCCCTACACAGTATATTAAGAGCCCTTAGTCTTTTAAAAGAGAGAGAAAATAGCTCTTCAAAGCTAGAGTGAACAGTGCCACCCACACACTGGCAGGAAAACACAACCTTTAACTTGAAGGGTATTTGTTGATCTCCTAGTTTTTAATGTCCAGGTCAAAGTGTGCCCAGTAAGTGTTTGGCCCAGCAAAGGGGACTTTCTTCTAGGCACAGAAATGTACACACATCTCACGCAGAGAAGAAATGGAGGGTAGTGTCCCTGAAAGTCATTGCTGGGGAGAGGAAGGAAAAACAACGAGAGCATCTGTCATATTGTAAGCAGTGCCTGCTCACCCACCCCCTGGGCCTGCCCATTTTAGAACCCTTGTATAAACAAGCACTGATTCCCACTGGTCCGCGGGGATGCGGGAATTCACAACAGCCTTACTGTACGTGAGCGAGATGGCCTTGATTGAGGTTATACTCCAGATAGCTGCTGCTTGATACCGCTCCACTCTTGTTTGTTTCATCGCGGTTCTGTGACCCCATGGTGTGGCATCCCTCAGTAGATTTAACAAAGTTCTTATCATACCAAAACAGCAGATTTCTTCCTTATCATGTCTATTTTCCCAGTTCCTTCCCTTAGCTGGAAATGTTTATTATTGTGGGAAAATATGTAGGTACCAGCAGTGAAAGGATCTGATGAAGAACAAAGTCCAGAAGGTTGTGATGGGGAGAAAAGATGAGCTGAAAGCGAAATGAGTACTGGTGAACACGGCATGGCCAGGAGGCCCTGACAAATAGGAAGACCACTTGCTGTCCAACCTTTGCATCATAGTCCCCTACCAGATGTGTTTTCCAGAAATCTTTTCTCCAGTCTGTGGCTTCTCTTCTTGTTTTCTTGACTGTGTAGTTTGCAGGGTAGAAGTTTTCAATTTTAATGAATTATTATCAATTATGTCTTCATGGATGATGCTTTTGGTATTGTCTCTAAATAGTCATTCTTATACCCAAAGTCATTTAGATTTTCTCCAGTGGGATCTTCCAGGAGTTTTGCGTTTGACAGTTAGGTCTATAATCCATTCTGGGTTAATTTCTCTGAAGCATGAAAGTCTGTGTCTAGACTTTTTTTTGGCGTGTGGATCTTCCCAGGTGGCGCTAGGGGTAAAGAACTCATCTGACAGTGCAAGAGACCTAAGAGACGCGGGTTTGATCCCTGGGTCAGGAAGATCCCCTGGAGGAGGTTATGGTAGCCCACTCCAGTTTTCTTGCCTGGAGAATTCCATGGACACAGGAGCCTGGTGGGCTACCGTCTATAGGGTCGTAAGGAGTTGGACACGAGTGAAGTGACTTAGCACGCATCCAGCACCATTTGTCAAAAAGGCTGCTTCTTCTCCATTGTACTCCCTCTGCCTCTTTGTTAAAAATCAGTTGACTACACGGTTGACCTTTGAATTATGCCAGTTCACCTATATGTGGGTTCGTTGTTGTTGTTGTTTTTTTAATAGTAAATATTACGGTCCTACACGATCCATGGTAGGTTGAATGGCTGGCGTGATAGACAGATGGGGAGGATACAGGCAACAGTGGATACAGAAAACAAACTATAAGTTGTGTGTGGATTTTCAACTGCAAGGAAGGTTGTCACCCCTAAACCCCTGCGCTGTTCAAGGGTCAGCTGTACTTCTGCATCTGTTTCTGGGCCACAACCTGTTAGTGACTTAAAGTGACAGAGGTGGTACGGTTACTGAACTGCCCTGCCTCCCTTCCTTGCTCTTGGCAGGACTTCTGCAGGTGATGGTCAGCCAGGGGAGCCAGAGGGCAAGGGGCTGACATGGCAGCCCCCCCACCACCCTGTGATCTTAGGAGCTCTGGGAGTTTCCAAGGAAAAAACTCTTTGTTGCCAGGGTAAAAGGGAAAGGTTCTGTAATAGAATAAAAGTGAATCTGATGCTTGTTTCCTGCTGTTCATCAGGTTCCCCATTCATAACACTTTCATTCTTACTGATAAGATAATTAGAGCAAAATTCTGTGTAACTACTAGAACCAGGGATTCCTTTGAAACAAATATAATTGCTAATCCTCACCTTCAATTCTTCATTCTAGGGCAACCTAAAATACAATTAGGGCTGTTTTCAAGCAGAGCTGTTGTGTTTAAATTACCCCACTTCTCTCACTCTCTGTATCTACAGGCTGATCTCAGTTCCAGATTTCCCACTTGGGGACTTGGATGGTTCTGCTATTTGGTGATAAGTTAGTAAGTGTAAGAAAGAAATTCACTATGAAATTCTATTCTTTTTTTTTTTCTATTCATTTGCCCCGCGAATATCACTTAACTTTGTGGCTTCAGACCATCATTTTCACATGCCCGCATCATTTCTAATCTCTTTTTCTGGCTCTGTGCTCTTTTCTTTTTCACTGTTCTGATCACCTGGTAGACGTTTTCCTTGGATGCTCTGTTGGTATCCCAAACACCAAAACCAACATTGGCTGGTCTTCTCCCAAACGTACCTTTCTCATTGCTTTTCTATAAATGGTGTCGGCAAGATGTCTCTGCTGCCAAGCCTTACTGAAATTTCCAATCTTGAGACCTTGTAAACCCCTCCTTTGTCCCCATTTCATTATCTTGCTCTAGAGTAGCCTTCCTGATAGCTTTCCATCAAGGCTTCCCAGCTATTCCTAATCCACCCTTCTAAGGATCTCACTTCCTGCTCCCGAACTTTCAAGTGTGCCAGCCTTTTGGTGTTCTTTCACATTTCCCAGTTCAAAGTTTGGGCGTCCTGGGCTGGCACTCAATATCGTCAGTTTCCTGGTTTTAAAACCTAACTTTCCTCTTATTTCTACTACATTTCCTCATGCTCTTTTCTACCTGAGCGTTCTTTCTGTGTCCCACCCCATTTCATATAAATATCTTGTACTTTTTTCCTTTTGTGTCTTCATTCTCTTCTAAGCTAGTGGGCCTCAGGCTTCAGTGGGCATTAGAGCCACCTGGTAGTCTGGTTGCAGCACAAATCACCGAGTGCCACCCCCCGAGTTTCTGTTTCAATAGGTCTGGGGTGCAGTCTAAGAATTTATGGTTCTAACAAATAGCATCATGCTAAATGCTGGGCTTGATGAAGCACAAGCTGGAATCAAGATTGCCGGGAGAAATATCAACAACCTCAGATATGCAGATGACACCACCCTTATGGCAGAAAGTGAAGAAGAACTAAAGAGCCTCTTGATGAAAGTGAAAGTGGAGAGTGAAAAAGTTGGCTTAAAGCTCAACATTCAGAAACTAAGATCATGGCATCTGGTCCCATCACTTCATGGCAAATAGATGGGGAAACAATGGAAACAGTGAAAGGCTTTATATTTTGGGGCTCCAAAATCACTGCAGATGGTGACTGCAGCCATGAAATTAAAAGATGCTTGCTCCTTGGAAGAAAAGCTATGACCAACCTAGACAGCATATTAAAAAGCAGAGACATCACTTTGCCAACAAAGGTCCGTCTAGTCAAAGCTATGGTTTTTCCAGTGGTCATGTATGGATGTGAGAGTTGGACTATAAAGAAGATAGAGCACCGAAGAATTGATGCTTTTGAACTATGGTGTTGGAGAAGACTCTTGAGAGTCCTTTGGACTGCAAGGAGATCAAACCAGTCAATCCTTAAGGAAATCAGGCCTGAATATTCATTGGCAGGACTGATGCTGAAGCTGAAACTCCAGTACTTTGGCCACCTGATGTGAAGAACTGACTCATTTGAAAAGACCCTGATGCTGGGAAAGATTGAAGGTGGGAGGAGAAGGAGATGATAGAGGATGAGATGGCTAGATGCCATCACCGACTTGATATACCTGGGCAGAAAAAGATACCTATCCCATTGCTTGCTAATTTATCAAAGTTTGTGAAGTAAAGAATGGACACAGAATGACTAAAATGCAACAGAAGTCAGTTTTGAGATATGAGTTTGAGTAAGCTCTGAGAGTTGGTGATGGACAGGGAGGCCTGGCGTGCTGCAGTCAATGCGGTCGCAAAGAGCTGGACACGACTGAGCGCCTGAACTGATGAACTGAACAAATAACCGGGTGATGTTGACGGTATAGAACTCCACCTTGGACCTTGAGTACTGCTCTTCAAAGCAATTTTCAAAGCTGACACGGAAGTATTACAGTCCATATTTAATACATTTGGGTTAAATTTAGCTCATAAGAAGGTTGTCTGTTATCCACATCTGTGCACTGGAGTTCGTGTACAGCAGTGCTAAAATGGAGTTTTGAACTTCAAAATGTGTATCATTTAAGCTCTTACTCTGTGCCAGCTGACAGGCCCTTTGCCTGTAAAAGCACTGTTGAATTAAGGGTTATACTTCTGTTTCCTCTCTACATGCTACATGAGGATACTTGTCATCTTGACTCGTGGGCCACAGATGGCCTTGCTCTGTCATTACAGACCAGCAGGCTCTCCAGCCAGTCAACTGCCAATTACCAAACTACAGGGCTGTACACTGAAAGTAATGCCAGCACCTCGGTTGTTTTCTGTTCCCAGGCCTGGGTACAGCCTTGTAGCTTGGTGGCTTGGTAATTACACCCTTTAAAGACTCAGGTGTCCCCATGTGTCCTGATGAGAAGGCTATACATTTTAGTCTTATTTTTAAATGTAGGGATCTATCCTTGTCCCATTGGAAAATGGATGTGTAGGCCGCCTGTACCAACAGCAGCGGGTAGGAAAGAGCAGGTAGGAAGGTGGTGCGGGCTCCAGCTTCTTAGAGCCACTTCTGCGCTTTTCACTTTTCAAGGGCAAGTCCAAGGGTGCATGAGTTTGAGGAGGGTGTCTGGAAGATAACCAGAACCTAAAAGAAGACTTTTCACTCATCTTCTCATTATAGATACATTCTCTGGGTATAGTCTACAGTCCTTTAAACTTCTAGCCTGTGGCCTGGCCTCACGCAGGGAAGTAAAGGACCTCTTTGGGGCTTCTTTTGTAAAGTATTCTGAAGGGAAAGTGTGAAGAGTGCTTGCTGCTGAGTCAATGTGCCTAAGATATAGTTACCTCTGGACTTTTAATATCTAACCCCAAACAAAACATTCTGAGGAAATGTCTTCTGATTCTAGATATCTTTTCCTGTGGTTCGTCTTAGAAGTTTTCTCATTTCTGTGTAGTTAGGTGATGAGGTTGACCTTGCTGGTGCTTTGCAAAGTGCCTTGCCCATTGCTTTGGGAGTTGAACTTTGTGATCCTTTAGAAAACTGACTTCATGCCTTCTGTTGCATTTTAGTCATCCTGTGTCCATTCTTTACTTCACAAACTTTGATAAATTAGCAAGCAGTGGGATAGGTATCTTTTTCTGCCCCGGTATATTTATTTATTCTTTAAAGTTGTACATTGAGGAAAGGAAAGTAGTTTTTAGGAAAATTGTAATGCATTAAACATGTACAATAAAGGCATAAAGTGTATCAAGTATTTTAATTATACTTTTTTAAAATGAATATTGTATGACTGAATTATTGTATGAATGAATAGTGTACATTAATACACTGAGGTCTTATTTCTGAAGTTTTTTTTTAGAAATAAGATTACTGTTTAATAATAGTCTGGTTAAGTGTATACATTCGCTGTCTGTAAGTTCAATTTTTAAAAAATTCTCAGAATGTTTTTCTAGAGGTGAAAGTTATATTAGAGATGCCCAATCTCTTATTTCATAGGTAAGTGCAGTGAGGTCCTTTGTTTCTTGTTAGATAAGAAACGGAATCTCTTTGGGTTTCCCCAGTGGCTCAGCAGTAAAGAATCTGCCTACGATGCAGGAGATGTGGGTTCGATCCCTGGGTTGGGAAGATCTCCTGAAGGAGGGCTTGGCAACCCACTCTAGTATTCTTGCCTGGAGAATCCCATGGACAGGGAAGCATGGCCGGCTACAGTCCATGGGGTTGCAAAGAGTTGGACACGACTTAGCACGCACATGCACACATGTAGGGAGGCCCTGATAAATCACACTGATTTCTGAAACCACCCTGAGTCCGACTTTATCTTTTATTCAGATGATATCTCAGGGTCCTGTGGGGTTGTCATACTGAAAAGAATCTTCTGTGTTTCTCTGTGTGGAGGAAATAAGTTTAGGTTGAGTCTTGGTTTAGCAGCGTTTTGGATCAACAGAGCATAGCACGCATGAGCCCCAGCACTGGTCTTGTGTGGTCTTGCTTGCTGCGGTAGGGACAGGGTCGGCAGTGGTGTGTGACGCCAGCACCGGCAACACTGCTGTAACTGCAGCGTTGACAGTGTCGCCTTGTGGCTGTCTCAGTCTCCCTGACTCCCACTGTAGCCCCTTCACACATCCACATAGATTGGGAAAAGCTACCTTTCCTTCCACCAGCCCTGCCCTAGGTGTGTCTGATCAAACAGGCCTCATAGATAATGGTCATGAAGAAACTGAAGACTTTTGGAGCGAAATGGTGTTTCCCTTGGGGGTGGGAAGGGAAGGGTGGAAGACTGGGGGATCAATGACCCAGAGTGTTGTGAAGTTGGAGTTCTGCAGCCAGTTGAAATACCTGAGTTGTCACTCGCTGGAAGACTCATACTGTGAGTGGAGAATGCCATATGCGTGATGCTCTGGAGATCTGGGCTTGAGTCTGCCTTCTTTTCTGCCCCTTACATCACTTATTAGCTGTGTGATCTTCAGTAGGATTCTAGACTCACATTTTTTTAATATACTTTTTAAAGACATTTATATTTTATATTATAGTTGATTAACAATATTGTGATAGTTTTAGGTGGACAGCAAAGTGGTTCAGTTGTATATATACATGCGTCTGTTCTTTTTCAAATTCTTTTCCCATTTAGATTGTTAACATAAAATTGAGCAGAGTTCCCTGTGCTATATGTAGTAGGATATTGCACCTCTTTTTTTAAATTTTTAAAATTTATGTAATTTTAATGGAAGCATAATTGCTTTACAGTGTTCTGTGGGTTTCTGCGAAACAGCAACATCAAGCAGCCATAGGTATACGTATGTCCCCTCCCTCGTGAACCTCCCTCCCCATCCCACCCCTTTAGATTGTTACAGAGCCCGGGTTTGAGTTCCCCGTAGAGTCACTTTTCTTTTTTTTCAAACAAAAGATCTTATATATTTATTACCAAGCCAGCTCACTAATATAGAAACACTGAAGCAAAGAGACAAATCATTTTCCCAGTAAAGCACATTTGGCTGTCCAGACAGTAGTGATGTTTTCACAGCGATATAGTAAGATGCCGGTGACCTTGATACAGCATCTATATGTGTGCCAGCTCAGGTGAGCGACTCCTTACAGACCCAGCTCGGTTCTTCTCCAGTGTCTCCTCTTGGAGCTGTACCTGATTCTGTTACACATTATCATCCAATCCGTTGGGGCGTTCGGACAGTTCTGCTTTTGTTTCTTGGCCATGAATCACTTGATCCTGAAAGTCTAATGAGAAGACTTGGTGAGAACAGAGAGAAGTGAGAGCATCTCATGACGGAGAAAAAAAGAGAGCACCCCTTTTGCTGTTGATGGTGCCCACTGCCTGGTCTCCCTCATCTGGGTGCCAGGAGCATTAACTGCCTCACCTGGCTGTGGGAAGCCATCACTGGATGATGTGGAGGTGTGGCATAAAGCGGTGAAATGAAATGTCAAGTGTTTTATCATGGTAATTATCCTGGTTAGAGTGTTTATTATATTGGTTGACTTTATTGTGGGTTTCTTAGATGCTTTCTCTTAAAGAAATTGGGAATTTTAATTTGAAAGCACAGTTCACGTAAAAGCATTAGAGTTGACTTTGGTAAATTCATGAACTTAAACACTTAAACTCTCTCTCAGCCTTTAATTATTGTTTGATTGTTTAAGAGCATTTAATTTGTCCTAATGCTATGGCGTTATAGAACCATTAATAGTGTTATGGCTTTGGAAGCAAAGGCTGCAGCTAATTCCTTAGAATGATAAGAAATATTGTGAAAGGGTTTTGAGTTATTCCACTCACAATATTTCTGGGAAAATAATTAAGTATGAACCATCACAGATTTTATTTGGGCATGTTTTACATGTCTAAAGAAGCTTTCATAATAACCATTGTAGTTATTTGGTTCATGTGAAAATGAGCTGATAAGCATATGTAACATAACAGAAAATATTTTTGCTCGTCTTAGTTTCCCTAAGATGTTAGTTGTCTTTTGTTTTAAGTCATTCTGACCTTGCAATTTGAGACGCTTGGGCATTATTTTCATATGTTAACTCCATGGTAAGCATTTATATTTAAGGAAGGGTGTGTGTACGTGTTTGTGTATGTATGCTCAAGTATATCTTTATTTCTGTCTACACAGTGAAAATTTTATAGTAAGCTATCACGGCTATAACAGTTTCTATCAAGTGTCATCAAAGTCTGACTAAGGGAATTCTGGCAGCAAAAAGATAGGGAGAATTCTCATTTCTCAGTTGCAGTTTGAAGAGAAAAAAATGGTTTCATAATGACTTCTTATGAAAGTCTTAAGTTGTGGCATGTTCTGATCAAGTGTTCACAAGGGTAATTTAGTAGTCATAGATATTTTTTTCCTAAACTTATTTTTTCCATAAAAGCCTCATTACCCAACTATATCCTGAGAAGTAGAGCGAGAGTAACATCTCTTGAGTACTGACTGTGTGCCAGGCACTGTTACATACGCGGGTGGCATTATATCGTTGCAGAGGTATACTCTTCACTTTTTAGGAGGGGAAACTCCTGTGAACTCTTGCTCTGCTTCAAACCTAGGTCTGCACGTCTGTAGTTTTCCCACTGCTTCCTTTTGTGCACGCTCAGTCGTGTCCAACTTTTCGCTACCCCATGGACTGCAAAGGCTGCCAGGCTCCTCTGTCCATGGAATTTTCCTGGCAAGGTTAATGGAGTGGGTTGCTATGTCCTACTCCAGGGGATCTTCCTGACTCAGGGATCGGACCTACGTCTCTTGCGTTTCCTGCATTGGCAGGCAGATTCTTTACCACTGCGCCGCTATTGCCCACTGTTTATCTAACACTCTAGTAAAGGTGGTTCTAAACTTGAAGGAGTTTTCTTTGTCCACTTTTCCTTGAAGGAGTTTTCTGACCATAGCTCAGGCTGCCATTTTGGAAAAGTCGGTCTCTTCTGAGTGTTCTCAGTTTTCTTTGCTTTGTCTTAAAAGTTATATGAGGTAGGGGCTAGGTAAACCCGATCTGCAGCAAACCCTGTGGGTTTTTCATCTCTTACTCAGAAGTACTTAATTACTCTTGGCACCTCCTATAGTGAAAGAATATATCTTGTGGGGGTGGAAAATGAAATGGTAACTATAATGAATAAAATTGTTGGCCAGTCACAAGTTGGTTTAAACAAAAGTGGGGAGGAAGCAGCTCAAAAGAATTTACTTTTCATAATGTACCTTTAAAACATAATCAGAATTTGTTGAAGATACTAAGCAATCATCCAGTTGCTAAAATGGTTGGATGAGAACTTGGTGATAAAGGCCTGAAGCTCTGTCTGTATTAGCTAGACAGCCAAGGTGGCTGGAGAGGTGATGTCTGTGGGTCAGCTAGACAGCCAAGGTGGCTGGAGAGGTGATGTCTGTGGGTCAGCTAGACAGGCAAGGTGGCTGGAGAGGTGATGTCTGTGGGTCAGCTAGACAGGCAAGGTGGCTGGAGAGGTGATGTATATGGGTCAGACAGGCTCAATGTCTTGCCTGAGGCAAAACCTGGAGGTGGAAGTCTCACTTGGTGTTCTTGATTCGTAGGTGGGAAATAAACACCGCAGAGATTGAGTTAGAGGCAACTTTTCTTGTATCTGCAGGTTTGAAGAATGTGAACTGGTTTGGTACTGTAAATTGAACATGAGTCTGTTGAAGCCAGGAGCTAGTTGGTATAAACCGCGTGGAGAACCATGGCTTAGGCGGCCAGTTTGGAAAAGTGGGTCTTTATTCCTAAGGAAAAAATAGGGGAAAGTTAATTCATTCAATAAACATGTCCTGAATATTTTCTGTGCTTAGTAGGGAAGCAGGTGATGAGGGAAACTATGTCTGTGGGGATAGGAAGACATAAGTCAGAGAATAATAGAAATGAGAGTCACGAGGAGTAATGAAGTCATTCCGTGATCAGGGAAGGGTGAGGAGTTACATGCGGCTGTTGCTTAGGTGGAATGTTCTTCCATGTTCACTCCCCCTTCTTCCTTCTTATTAACTAAGTCTAGAGATCCTTTCCTCCATGAAGGTCTTTCCTGACCCCCTATTCAAGACTAGATTAGATTTCCTTGTTGTGGGGACCTAAAGTTCAGTATAGCACCCCTAGCAGACATCTGCCCCCTGGATGATAGCTTGCTCTTACCTGACTTTAAGCTCCTGTGATAGAAACAGCCATGTAGACACAGTACCCTTCAGTAGGTTCTTAAGTATTTGCTAAATGAAGCTATAAATGTTGGAATGTAGTTGGGGAGGGCCCTGTAATAATAATAGATATTTGTTGAATGCTCATTATGTGCCAGGCAAGGCTGAGTCTAGGCTCTTAACCAGCGTCCCATGCTGCCCTGAGCCTTTTGTGAAAGGGAACATCTGATTACTGGTGGTCTCCAGGGATGTTGCCATTCTAGATGATAGAGGATCTCAGTGATATGTTGGAGATGGAGTCTTCCATTTGTAAAAAAAATCTGCTCTAAAGACATCTATCTAGGAATATTTAAATGATTCTGTTCTATTTAATATATGCTTGGCTTAGAGCAGAAAACAAAACGTACAAACAAAAAACAGAAGACACAGGCCCCACCTTGAGGAGCTTATATTCTGCTGAGCATAGACATAAAAGTTAAAATAATTTTGGCTAGAGAAAAGTAAGTGAAAAAAGTTAAAAAGGTGACCTGGTAGACCTATGCTATCCACGATGGCGGCTGCATACCACATGAACACTGAGTAAGTGAATCACGGCCACTCCCCACTGTGAAGAGCTGTAAGTGTAAGATGCACACTGCAGTTTAGAGACTTAGTATGAAAAGAAAATTATCAATATCCCATTTTTTACATTGATTACATCTTAAAATAAATTGTTTATGTTTTTAGTTGCTAAGTCGTGTCCAATTCTTCTGTGACCCCATGGACTATAATAGCCTGCCAGGCACCTCTGTCCGTGGGATTCTCCAGGCAAGAATACTGGAGTGGGTTGCCATTTCCTTCTCCGGGGGATCTTCCCGACCCGGGGATTGAACCTGTGTCTCCTGAATTGCAAGCAGATTCTTTACCACTGAGCTACCAGGGAAGCCAGTTGTTTATGTATTGGGGTAAATAAAACATAATAAATAAATGACAGGTGAAATATGCTAGACACCAAAGGACAAATATTGTATATTCCATGTATATATGAGGAATAAGCAGATTCCAAAGACAGAAAGTAGAATGTTGTTACCAGGGGCTGGAGGGGCAGGAAATGGGAAATTATTGTTTGATGGCTAGAGAATTTCAGTTTGGGATGATGAAAAGGGTCTGGGGATGGAAGGTAGTCATAGTTACTTGACAGTGTGAGGGTACTTAATGCCGCTGAACTATACGCTCCCCACGTGGTTAAAATGGTGAAATTTATGTCCGTTTTAATCACAGTTTTTAAAAAGCCAAACAGATAAATTTAATTGGAAAATTTTCACTGCTAAAAATTTAAAAATTACACATGTGCTTTGCATTATAGTGTTTTCGGAGTGTGTTGGGATAGAGAGTGGTGGGTAAGACGGTCATGAAAGGCCTTTTTGAAAAGATTTTCTAAAAGAAAGATGAGTCCTCTGAAATGAGAAGGAATTGACCACAAAGAAGCCTGAGGGAGAGTTTCAGGCAGACAAAGAGCTAGTGCAATGATCCTGTGGTGGAAACAAGTGGGAGTGCTTGTTGTGGGGGGCGCGAGTGAGATAAGGACGAGAGCAGATCCTGCAGTCTTACAGGCCATGGTGAAGAGTTCAGGTACTCCTTCTGCTCAATTTGAGAACAGAAACAATGCAATTAAAAAAATGCAAATTCTGTATAGATGAAACCATACAAAGTTGCTGATGTTTCTGACCTCCAAAATGGTAATTTCCTCTCATCAGACCTCATAGTGGGATTTGTTTCACCCGGGATGTGCCCTTTCTGCAAGCGAAGAATGCACTTTGATTGTTTCTAATTACTCATTCTTTGGTGGCTTCCTCGGAGGACAGCGCCCTGTCCCGTTGTCTTGCAGAGCACACAGGGCCTGACAACACGTCTGTGTGGAAACGGAAGAAAACCTAGATGATCACAAGCTGACGCTGTCACAAGGAATGGAAAACAATCCTGGAGGCAGTCTCTGGAATGTTTCCTATTTGATAAACCATTGTCTTGGTCAGCTTGGTGATTCTTGGAACCTGGAAGAAGAGATAATAGTATCTTTAGTACCTTTGCATCTCTTGTCTCTATCAAGTCACCGGGGGCATTTATTATTATTGCACAGGGGAACTTTTCCTTCTGGAAAGGCCTTGGCTCAGGACAGGTAAATGGAAGGGTTGGCCTTCCCCGTAGCTGGGGAGGGTTGTAGGAAAGGCAAGTTGGGGTGCTTTAACCTTGTATTAAAGGCCATCAGCGCCGGCCCAGGTCGTATCTCAGCCGTGCTTTGCTTCCCGAGGCCACCAAGGTGGTCTTGAGGTGTGTTATTACCGCCTTTCCTGGAGCAGGGACCCGGAGGCAAGGAGAGGTGAGCCCCCCAGAGGTGCTGCAGGCCAAATCTTTTCCTTAATCATCTTTGGTTCCAGAGCCGCTGGTGGAAAATGTTTATTCATGTTAAAGAGGAAGATGGTTAATACCTAAAATCTTTCATTTTCTGGAAACAGTCTCTGGCCTTGGAAACCTCTCTGGCCACCTGCTGGGGACCACTGAGTCCAGTTAGGGATAAAGATTACTGCCTTGGGCCTTGGGGCATCTCAGGTGGTGGAGAGGGAAGAGGTGAGTGCAGATTCCTCGGGCTGTGTGGGGCGTTAAAAGTTGTCTGTACTTTGCCTTCTGAGCCCCTGCTTTTGCACAGCTCTTTGAGGTTCCGCAACTCCCCCTTGGTCCTGCCTGTGAGGGGGATTTCCTCTTCTGTGAAAACTTTGCCTCCTTCAGGACTCCCTCCCTCCCTTGGGGCAGAAGCTCAAGGCCCAGGGAGCAGAAGGAGGGGTTAGATGAATGCATGGAAGCAGATGCACTAACACGTGCTAAATAGATAGCCACTGGAAATTGGCTGCATGACTCAGGGAACTCCACCTGAACCTGATGCTCTGTAACAACCTAGAGGGGTGGGAGAGAGGTTCAAGAGGGAGGAGACATTTGTACCCTTACGTCTGATTCATGTTGATGTATGGCAGAAATCAACCAATGTTGTAAAGCAATCACCAATCAATTAAAAATCAATAAATATAATTTTTTAAAAGTTGTCTGGATGTGTTGTGCTCTCCTGGGATGACTGGACATCTTTTCCTGGTAGCCTAGGTGCTGTGCAAGCTAATTTTCTAAACACAGTAGAGGCATGTGATGTAATTTTTGATGTCTGAGCCACAAAGCAGGAATGTGTCCCGTAATTTCCAGCAGATCTCTCAGCTCTGCATACTGTGATCTGTTTCTGTGGGTCACTGTTGTGTCATCTTCGTTTACTGTCAAATGGTCAACTAACAGAAGTCATGAGCCGCTTTCATTCACCACTTTCTAACCACACGAGGAACTCCATATTCGGGTAGCTCATATGAAGGTGGAGTTGTGTTTAGGGGAGTTACAGAGCCTTTCCTTTGTTTTTCAGTCCTGATAAGCTTGTTTGGTTTGTTTTATATAAAGGTTATCCAGATCACTGTGACCCCCTGGCTTCATTATGACACAGATTAAGAAAGTTGTGTGGCTCCCCAGATTGGCCTGAGTTTGAGTAACTGTCATTTTTTTTTTTTTAATCAATAAAATGGTAGCTGATCTGCCTAAAAGAGAAAATCTACACAATTATAAATAATCATCCATTGGGTTTTTATTTTCCAGTTTACAGTGTTGGTTCACAGGTTGTCTCTCTTTAATTTTCCCATAAAATCCGGGAGACAGGTGTTGTTTTTTTCTCATTTTACCCAAAAGGAGATGGACTAAGCCTCTGAGTTTCTGTCTGGGTGCACTGATTTCAGGTTGGAGTCTCATAAGCCCCTTCTAACTCCCGTGTTGCCTAACTGTCTGGAGCATGGCCCAATGGACTATAAAAATCCATTCATTCAATATAAGGGGAGGAATCTGTCACCCATCAAGTTTCATTTCTGATTCTCTCCCTAGAGGTATCACTGGCACGTCCTGCTTGCTCGGTCTCCAAGCTCATCAAATCTCAAACCACTGCTGTGGGAACCCCATGCCTGCTTCTGCCTGTATTTCTGATTCAGTGAAGGGCTCTACCCCTCATTCCAGTCCTGGGTGTTAGGGTTGTATGTGAGTGATGGTGAACTCACCATGTGATCACTAAAGCTCAGGATTCTTCAGCTATAAAATGGGGCTAATTAATACCTGCCCTATGTTGTGAATATTTTGAGGTCTCATCCGTTTAAATTTGGTACACAAATGCACTGTAAGGATAGCAGCCACTATTGTCATTTTAAAAAGTCATTATATCCTCTTACCCCTCATGTGATCAGTTGTCAGGTCCTACAGGTTCTACCCACATTAATGCCATCCAGTCTGTCTGCCTGAGACTTCTTACATAATTGCTGCCATAATTTGACTCATCAACCGTGGCTCCAGTCCAGCCCCTCTAATCCATCATCTGCACTATATCTAACCTGATATTTCCCAAAGCACAAATGTGAACTTCTCCTTTAAGCCCCTCATTTACTTACAGAATAAAAATTCTTTAGTTTCTCCCCAAAGGCCCTTCATGACCTGCCCCTTTACACAGCCTCCTCTCACTATCATTCCTGTTCCTGGACGCACACGCTGCCCTCCATAGTGTGGAACTAAGACTTCTCTGAATAACCTCCCATCCAGTCTTGGTCCCCTAAAAGCTGGCATTCTCTGCCTCCAGTTTCCCTTCTTCCCTCCTGCCCCTTAAACCTTCCCCAACCCCATCCCCATGCCTAGCTGGTATCATCTCACCTTCAGCTTCAGGGTCTCAGTACTTCCCATAGCATCCTGCATACAGTAGGTGCTCAAGAAGTGAACAAATTAACTCTTGGTTTCAGTGGATACAGGGTGGCCAGGCACCTTTAGCCCTGGGTCTTCTCAACTTGACGGCATCTCTGAGGAGTTGGCAAGGCTGGACCACAGACTGGATCTTTAGGAAAGACCCTGGATGGGTAGCTGAGCCATGAGGAAACGTGTAGTCTGCCCTTGGGAACTTGGGGTGAAGAGAAATGAGGTCACTGTCACCACAATTCATGCACTTCATCAGCCTACGTATGATTGACGTGTATAGCAGTAGACTGCCCTGGTAGCTCAGCTGGTAAAGAATCCACCTGAAATTCAGGAGACCCTGGTTCAATTCCTGGGTCGGGAAGATCCCCTGGAGAAGGGAATGGCTATTCACTCCAGTATCCTTGGGCTTCCCTTGTGGCTCAAATGGTAAAGAATATGCCTGCAATGCAAGAGACCTAAGTTCAATCCCTGGGTTGGGAAGATTTCCCTGGAGGAGGGCATGGAAACCTGCTCCAGTATTCTTGCCTGGACAATTCCCATGGACAGAGGAGTCTAGCAGGCTGCAGTCCACGGGGCTGCAAAGAGTCAGACACCACTGAGCGACTAAGCACAGCATAGCACGTATACAGCAGCAGCCGTCTCACCAGGAATTTATCCAGAGTTGTCACTTCACTACTCAGAGTTTACTCCAGAATTGTCCCTAAATATTCCTGGCAGAAGCAGCCGTCCACATCCTCCCCCTACCCTCAGCAACAACCAGCTGGGAGCGATCAGCCATGGTTACCGTGTCCATTAGCTGAAAAGTAACAAAGCCGGGCCTCTTGGCTCTGCAGGCTGTAGGCTCTTACCTTGTTGTGACCGAGATCACTCCTGTCCAGAGTCATCTGACAGCTTTCCACAGAAGATTGTGAGGTGTTAGTCTTATTGTTTTGTGAGAAAGACATTGAACACTTCTGTCCAAATGTTATGGTCTGGAAAACTCAAGAGCCACCTAGAACTTACTGCATTACATGTTATGTTTGAAACCTCTAGAAATCCAAGCCTCTCTCCCACTGTGGGGATTTGCTTTGCCCCTTCCTCAGAAAGATGCAAAGCCTGCTAAATGTGTTCCTGAGCGGGTTTTGACATCTTTGAGTTACTGTTGTTGTTCAGTTGCTCAGTCGTGTCTGATTCTTTGCGACCCTGTGGACTGCAGCATGCCAGGTTTTCCTAACTTCACTATCTCCCAGAGTCTGCATGCTCAGATATATAGAAGTGCCTGAAAAAGGACCCCACAATCTACCTGCTGTGAGTCTTAGAAACGCAAACCTGTCTTGAGAGAGAAGTCTATGACCAGGGGAAAGGATTTATTCTCTAAGACTCTGGTTGCTCTCTTTATTGGTTGGTCTGTTTTAGCCAACTTTTTACTGAAGCCCAGTGCCTTCAGGAAAGGACACAAACCAGAAGTGTACAGCTTGAATTTGCAAATCACCCTTTTCATATATTAATATATAATAATTTCTAAGACTCAGTGCCACCAGCAATTTCTTGTTGAATTAAATGGAGGGAAGGTGAGGATGGAAATGGGAAGTTCTGAATCCTTTTCCCTTGACACAGCTGTTTGATAACTTTCCTGTCACTTATGTGCTCAAGGAGGTAGTTTTGTTTTCCTGGTGCTAATATTTGAGCCACCCACAGCCTGGAATTTTTGCCTCCAATTTGGTTTCTTTTGCCTTTTAAATGATGAATCCCATGAAGCCCCCCACCCCATGTATGAAAATGGCCTGCTGCTGTCTATGTGTGTCGGATACTTGTTTGTCCAAAGAAAGGACACCTAAGAGTTTATCTGCACACCTGGCTCTGATAAGGGAGTTCCAATCTAAGGTGGATTTCCCCCCCTTATTCTGAAGATGCCTCTCTTATCTCCATGTCTTTCCCTTCTCTGTCTTCAGAGGTGGAAATTCTTTAGGTCTGTAGTTTATCTCTCAAATTCACGACCTTCTTTTCTTCTGGAAGATTTATCTGATCACCTCCCCTTTCCCATGTGGCCCTTTGTGGATTCAGTTAGTTGAAGCAACTTAACACAGGCTGTTGCACTTTTCAGTGAAGTTCAATCCACTCTTCCTTCCGGTTAGGAAAACATCCCTTTCTTGACCCATTAGTGATGAACTGTTTACGTTATGATCAGCCTCGGTGTCATATGAAATGTTTTCAGCTGGAATTGTCTCCCCCATTACCCCAAAACTTTTTAATTATGAAAATTCTTAAATATACATAACAGTTGAAAGACTGTCCTCCACCTGAATTCAGTAATTGGAAGTCATATTTGCTTTATTTATGTGTAGATTTTGGAGGGTTATGCTATTGATAGTAAAATTTATCCATCAGGATATTTCATCCATGAGTACTTCAGTATGCACTCCCTGTGAGTAAGAACAGTATTTTATATGAAAACAGTCTTACCCAAGAGAGTTAATTCTAGGTCCATACTATCTTCTAATATCCTGTCCACATTCAAATTTCCCCAGTTGTCCTAAGAATGTCTTTTATAATTTTTTTCAAAACCAGGCTATACCAGAGTTTTTATTTCCTGTAGTTTATTAGTGCGTCAGAGACTCTCTGGGTGATTGTGATGGCTCAGGGGACAGAACAATGTTGCAGTCGTGTAGACATTTCTCCAGGAGAAGATTGCATTTACCTGTCTGTTTCCTTACTTGCTTCATGCAGCAGTGGAGGCAACAGTGAATTAATAAGCATGAATGCAGACACCCATCACTGCTGTGAATGGACCACTCATCACTCCTAGAAGTCCAGAAGGTCTCGTTTTTTTCATGCAGCTAACTGTATCTGCCGTTGCTTTGATGCAGCCGTGTACACACATTTTTAGCACCTAGAAACCATCTCGTGTGTGCTGGTTTGCCAAAAACGTGTGTTGTTATTCTGGAAGGGAGCATAGCTCAGGAGAGATATATGGGCAAGAATTCTCCAGAAATTTGGATTTCATGATAATTAATAGAGTCTATTTGGGGGGAGTTCATTTTAAGATGTGCAGAATAATTGAACAGATAGTATGTAGGTTCATGTATCTCCCAGCACTCCGTCATTTCCCTTATTGTTGCACCCATTGGTTGTAATTAATGAACCAATATTGATACATTATCATTACTTATAGTCCACAGTTTGCATTAAGGTTCACACTTCGTGTTGTATATTCCTATGGGTTTTCAAAAAATGCTTATTTATTTACTTGTTTATTCTTATTTATTTACTTATGCAGGATCTTTAGTTGTGGTTTGCAAACTCTTAGTTGTTCCATGTGGAGTTTGGTTCCCTGACCAGGGATTGAACCCAGATCCCTTGCATTGGGAGTGTAGTCTTAGCCACTGGACCACCAGGGAAGTCCTCGTTCTATGGGTTTTGACAAATGCATCATATCAAGTATTAACAATTACAGTTTTCCACAGGATAGTTTCACTGCCCTAAAAATTCCCTGTGTTCCACCTGTTCATCCATTCCTCCTTCTCCCTGAAAATCTGACCTTTTTACTGTCTCTAGTTTTGGCTCTTCCAGAATGTCATAGTTTAAATCATACACTGTGTAGCCTTTTCAGACAGACTTTTGTCACTTAGTAATAAGCATATGTTTCCTCCACATCTTTTAGTGGCTTGCTAGCTCATTTTAGCTTATCACTGAATATTATTCCATTGTTTGGCTGTATCACACTTTGTTTATCCATTCACTTTGTTTATTCATTACTGTTATTCTTAAACAGATAATAGAATTTTTTGGCACATATTAGGTATTTGGTTAATTAGTAGTTATTTAATGGCTTAGATTGAATCCTTACTTTTTTCTGATAGGTGTGTAGTGCAAAGGGAGTGTTGTGATGGAAAAGGCAATTCTGTGTTAGGAACTGATTTCTGCTAATGTGCAGTTATCGTTTAAGGATAGAGCATTTAACCCCACAGCCGCTTAGCCCAGCAACTGCAGACAACTTCGATATGCCCAGGCTTCTAACAACAGTTTAAACATTCTCCCTAGCATTGCAGTGTCCCATATAGTAGCCACCAGCCACATGTGGCTATTTCCATTTGAATTGATTAAAAATAAAATAAAAAACTCAGTGCCTCTGTTGCACCAGCCATATTTCAGCCGCTTGATAACTGTATGTGTCTAGTGGCTTCCACGTTGGACAAAGCACATCTAGAGCATTGTCATCATCACAGATAGTTTCGTCGAACAGCCCTGATCTAGAGCATTCAAATAGAAGGATGGGATTGAAGTGAGTTGACCAGGCCGATTCTGGTTTCTCTTTAAGGCTTAGCTGTTTTGTGCTGCAGCAGTTTTACAATGGAAGAGAGGAAGGCCAGAGATTTGTCTGCTGGAGCAAAGTTGCTTAAAATAACTTACTAGGGATAAAAAGGCTGCCCAGGGCAGTGAAGCTGTGAAATCCTCCTTGTGTGACAGCCCCAGGAGGCCCAGCTTGACAAAGGGTTAGGCCCTTGATCAGCTAGTGTTAAGGACCTTTACAGAACTCTGAGTTCTTGCTTATTTAGTTTGGTGAAAAAGCAGGGGCTTTCTCTAATTTGAGGGGTTGGGGTGGGTGTGGAAAGGGAGTTAAACTTCTCAACTAATAAGCTTGCAAATTGTACACGCATCCCTGAGTAAAATCCTGTGGTCCTTGGATTCCAGGAATGTGAATCTTGACCGAATATCACATATTTGCCACAAAAATTGTAGCTCTCTCCCTTGAAATTGACATTACTCTTATTTGGGAGCAAAAGCAAATGGCAGTTTTCTTGTGTGTTTTTTTCCTTCTTTTTTGCTAGCTCTTGGATTTGCTCAGATCTAATTTCATTCACACGGTAAGTGCCATGCTGACACAAAGTATTATGGGTTGTCAGTCTGCTTGGATCTCAGTTCTGTATTCATTTTATGTATGGCATTTTACTGAAGTCTTCAGGTTTTTTTCTTCTACATTGAAGTCCAGATAACAGACATTATATGAAATTGTGCTTTTCCTTAATGCCTAATCTTGAAATTGGCTGTTGATGCTGGTGAGGGTTTTTAATAGAATTTTCAACGGAAAGCACCAAATTGCTCTGTTTGCACAGTGCAGCTTTCAATGTTGACTTTTCACCTTTTGGCATGCTCAGGCTTCTAAGGGGCCTCATGTGGAAAGGCAAATTTGACAGAATAATATATCAACCAGAATTCCTGTGAAAAGGCTTAAAATATTCTGGTATTTGGACGTCCAGTCAGGATGTGACCACTTGGAATCATGACTGTCTATAAACACAGGCTTACAATTGATAGTTTCTCTAAGAATAGGCACAGAGAAAATAGTATATTATCTTGCAAATGAAGAACTGGAAATGCCAGACCTCAAATGAAGATGGATTTCCCTTTAATCTTTCAGCTAGTGTCACCTGCTAAACAACTCTCAGAAGAGTTGCTGAGATTTAATCAGTATTTAATAATTATTGCATTTGTTCAATTGACTTTGCTTTAAAAACTAACACATCAGCCCTCGAATAAAAGGCAGGGTAATGGATGGATTTCTTATATTTACTATGGTTTTCAGTTAATTTTAAAAAGTATATTTTCATTCAGACACTGTTTCATGTTAGCAAAGTCTTGAGAAATTGATTATGGTTTCTTCACATGGGGTTGTTTTCTTAAAAGCCATGCAAGGGGAAAGAATCAATATTAGAGCTTTCTGAGTGGCAGCTTTATACAGAGCCCCCCCAGCACAATTGATTACAGCTGTTTTTGTAAAGGATTTAAAAAGAACAATCTGTATTAAAAACCTCCTTTGCTATGAGCTTGAACAGTTCCAAGCGGGTTTCCATGGGGGCTGCGCTGCAGTGTGACCACTTGAAGGGCTTGTGGCCGCACCGGCGAGCCAAGGCAGTCGGATGAGAAAGGCTATTAGGTGAGGGGGTGTCGGAGTGCGTGCCAAAGAGGTTACTGTGGCAGCTGCAATCATTCAGCCGAATTCCTCAGCCTCCAAAGCAGGAGAGGCAAGAAGCAAGTGACTTTTCTACCAGTGGTGTGTAAAGCAGCCGGAAAAGAGAGATGAAAGTCAGTTTCTGTTCCAAAGCATTGGCCAAAGGCAGGGATGTTCAGGCCAAGTAAGGAGGCATAGAAATGGATAGCCCCCAGTTTCCACACCCCCAACTGCTGCCTGGAGGCCAGTGAGGAGTGGATGCGTCTTCCATGGGCCTCTTACACCGAGCACCAGGAGAGAGCTCTAATCAGGCTGCCCGCTGCTGTTGTCCCAGTTAAATAATAAACTCTACTCTGTGGGCAGAGGCACTGCATGGTGGCAGGGTGCCTGGAGCAGTCACATCTATCCCAAACCAGTCCCATCTTGAACGGCTGTGACAGGAACAAAGTGAGAGACCGGGAATGTGGGCTGGGCTCCCCAGTCTTTACTTCTCAGGAAGACCTGTGCTCTTTCGGAAATGAAGATGTAACAAGCAGCCCTGGGTGGCTGTCATCTGAGAAGGTGGGGCGTTTTACATAGACCTTGCCATGGGTTGCTTTGCAGAAGGCATTTGCAGGCCTAGGGTGGCCCATTAATTTGGGAAGAAGTCAAAATCCTGGGGAATGTGGGGATTTTTAGAAAATATTGTTACATTTAGTACCCATGAGTGCTAAATCTCCCCATAGGCCTTTGGTATGGCTTGCTTTAGAACTGATGGAATCAGTTGGTAAGCAGCCTTTGTTACTGGATTTACTTGGGGAAAAAAATTCCTTGAGATGATCTGATAAGTTTTTGACTCCCAGTGATTAATATTTGCTTTTCTTTATCTCCTGTATTTTTAGAAAATGAAGTGCTATTTCTCTTATGAAATGTGCTTATGAATGTGTGTTCCAACTGAGACTTTTAATTATCACTAGGGAATAACCATGAATCGGCCTCACTTGGATGCAAAACATAATAATGATGGGCTCTTTTCAAAAAAATATATTCTCAAAAGCATTTCTTAAATATTATTTTTTAATTGCACATGTAATTTTACCATCTTGCAGGCTCCCCTTTTCCCTTCATCTTCCATACCCTTGTATCGTAAGAGTATAGGATTCCATCAGCAGGATGTTGGAATGTCTCCATAGATGCTGATCAGAAAGACAGACGGCAGCGCTGGGTGGTGGGGATTAGGTTACCTTTTGGATTTTTGAAGTTTTTTCCCCACATGTTAGTTTGAATAGCCAAAGAAGTGTTTATCATTGTTGGGAAAAAAATATGACTGTCCACACAGCTTCTTTCCTCTTCCTTTGGTAAGATTGTAAATATTGTCTTCAGATAAATAACTCATAAACAACACTCGACAACACCAACATGAGTGCTTTCTCAAATGCATTCGTATAAGAGATGGCACAGGTCACGTGACTATAAACGTACTCCCTATGAAACAGGTGCTTTTGTCTGGGAGCTCAGGTTTCATTTCTTGTGGAATTTTATACGGGATCCACAATGGATTTCATAATCAGTCTCTAATACCTTTAAATCTTTGCCTGCTTCCTTTGTTAAGGAAATCATTTCTTTAAAGGCTGCTTGGCCTTCCTTGTTAATTGGTTGAAGAGTTTGATCAGGAACAATTCCTTTCTACAACAAAAAGAAATACAGGGCCAGAGGCTATGAGTCTTGAGCAGAATCAGGATGTTTTTCTGGGAGATAATCAAGAATGTGATTAGCTTCAGCTCCCAATAGAGCCACCACTGTGACTTGGCACTTGGTATTAAAAATCCACTCTTCAGAACAGTTTGACTTCAGTTTTGAAATCTGTGGTCTCATCACCTTTGGAGGTATCTCCTTCTGTCTAGCTTTGTTCCTTTTATTTAGATAAGTGCCGTCACGTTTTCAGTCTTCCAGGGTAAGGAAGCAGTCACATGTCATTTTCTTCATTGAAAAAGTCTCCTAGATCAGGTAGTCACCTTGGCAACCCAAGGCTTTCTAGAATCAGCAAAAGGAGAGAGAGAACAAGAGGCTCTCCTTACAGACAGACAACATCGATGTAACAGAGTGAAGTGAAGTGAAACTTGCTCCATCATTTCCGACTCTTTGCGACCCCATGGACCGTGCAGTCCATGGAATTCTCCAGGCCAGAATACTGGAGTGGGTAGCCTTTCCCTTCACGGGATCTTCCCAACCCGGGAATCGAACGCAGGTCCCTTGCATTGAACGCGATTCTTTACCAGCTGAGCCACCAGGGAAGCCCAAGAATAGTGAATTGGGTAGCCTATCCCTTCTCCAGGGGATCTTCCTGACCCAGGAATTGAACCGGGATCTCCTGCATTGCAGGCAAATTCTTTACCAACTGAGCTATCAGGGAATGTAACAGAATGTGCCCTGAAAACCGGGAACAACTCAAAACATCTTCAGGGCTCACTGGCACATCAGCCCTGGAGTGTGTCTGGGGCACAGTGCTTCCAGGTCAGATAGTGGCCACTGCAGGTGGGGACTAGACAGGAAGGAAGATTGTTGACTGGGGCACCAACAGCCACACCTTGACGTGAAGTGTCTTCCCTGCTTTAAATAACCCAGAAGCAAAGTGTAACTAATGAGATGGGTAATGAGACACAGGGCATTTTAGAACCTAGAATCTTGTGATTAAATATCCATTTTGCTAGACCTCTTGCCTTTATGGCTTTAGATAAACTGGATCAGGAGTGACCAAAGCACTGTGGTGTGATTCTGGGGCACTTTCCTGAAATGTGCACTTTTTTTTTTTTAATGTTTGTCACTTATATACCTGTATACTTCCATGACGCTTTCTTTAGGCTCTTTCTACGTGTATGTAGCTGTCTGTTTAAATATATTAGCTGTTAAAAGTACTGTTGATGTTTGGAAGCTGGTTCCTGGCCATTTCCATTGTTTGTGGCTTTAGCAGCGTATATATGTTGGGAAAATATAACAGTAATTAGGAACAAGATCATTCGCAAGCCACCAGCCTCACCAATTAACTCTTCATTTTTCTATTGATTTGAGATTTTGAGAGTTGTAATATTAGAAAATATTAAAGCAATATATACTTTTTAAATACAGTGTGTTGTCCAAACATTCTTCCTCATTGTTCTGTGGAATATGATTTTTAATGGCTATGTTGAGAAAATTAATGTATGAGACATAATTGACATAGCTATCCTTCTGTAGGTGTATTTACATTGTCTCAGTGGTTTTGCCTTAATTCAGAAGTAAACATTCCGCCTCGCCTTCTGTTTAGAATATTTCCTTAGGATAATTCCTGAGAGTAGAAATATCTGATCAGATGTTAGAAAAGATTTTATATCTTCTTAAAACACATTGCCAATGTGCTTCCCAAAGGGCTCATGCCCATTTCTGTAAGTTGGCATCTTTCACACAGAACTCCTCTTTACAGGCCTGAAGGAAAGTGTCCGTATCAATGTTCAATCTCAGTGCTAGCTTAGACCTGAAATAGGCTCAGTTGGAAATTCCATCCACCAACTGCCCCTCATCTCTTGAGAGTAAGTTTATTCTCCAGCATTAGTTGGAGCCTGGCAGGGTGTGGTCTACCCTTTGGACCTGAGATCTTTCCCATTTTCCTGTCCCATAGGCATCCTGGGGCACTCTGTCAGCTCCCGTATAGTGTAGAGAATATATGTGGCTATGCCTCGGGGCTTAAAATTGTAGCAGTTGAAAAGCCTTTAGAGTGAATTATTAAATCTAAACCAGAGCCTTTTGGCTTCCTGTGCTTGACTTGGAGTCTGTTCCATTATGGTAGTTTTTACAAAACACTTCTGAATGAGAAATACATTCCAAATCTCTTTTCCCCCCACCTCTCCTGCCAAACGCCACCAGGAAACAGAATCTGGTTACTTCAGTTAGAATATATTAATCCTGACCCTCTCCAGCCCTTGGGACTTTTCAGGTTAGGCCCACATGGCTTCTATTTTTACTCTAGTCTAAACTGTGGTCATATGGATGGCAAAATAAATACTAGAATATTTTAGTTCGGGAGGGAGAGAGGCAGCAGTGCTTATAATAACATGGCAGCAAACCTCTCTCTTCGCTCTGCTTGATATTCCAAAAAAGGAAGAAAGCGCCACTCAGAGCACATCTGTAAGTCATGAACATTTTCCTTTTGTGTGTCATGCATATTCAACATAACCCCCCTCCCCACACGGCCCAGGCGTTGCTTTAATATCCATTGCTCCGTAAGATCCCTAGTTTTGGTGCCAACAAATTTAATTCAAGACCCAGGTAACTTCCCTTCTCTCTTTGGACCAAGAATGCAAACCCTTTATCACAAAGAGAAGTGCAAAGTGGTGGTGTGTTCTGCTCCTGTCCCCCACTGCCCACCCCTCACCCTCTACCTACTTTTTCACGTCCATGTCCCTGAAGAGGAAGACTGGTTGTGTTTACATTTGAAAAGACCCTGATGCTGGGAAAGACTGAAGGCAGGAGAAGAAGGGGACGACAGAGGATGAGATGGTTGGATGATATCACTGACTCAATGGACATGAGTTTGAGTGAACTCCGGGAGTTGGTTATGGACAGGGAGGCCTGGCGTACTGCAGTCCATGGGGTCGCAAAGAGTCGGACACGACTGAGCTACTGAACTGAACTGAATCCTAGGAAGAAAATTAAATTGAATTTCACAATATAGATATTTCAAAACTCAAAAGTTACGAAAGGACATAAAGTGAAAACGCTCTCCAGGTGAGAGATTTTGCATTTAGTTAGTTGACCCTGTAATTTTCTCTAGGTGACAAAGCATAAAGTATGTCAAGAATTTAGGTGCGAGGCTTAGATTTCTTTCAGCTCAGTTTAGTCGATGGCTTTTCTTCCTGAGACGGTGGCCTATAGAGACTGAGGGCTGTGCAACAGGGGGCTTTGTAGAGTGATATGGCTATGATACGATTATTGGCAAGGGAGCAGATTCTTGCATATTGGCAAGGAAGTGTCTGTAATCAGGGCCGTTTGTTGTTACCAAGGCATAGTTTAAAGAGAAATGGGACCGACGCCCTGAATCCTGCCTGTTCTATGTTGTAATGCTTGGGGGTGGGGGCGGGGATGCAGAGGAGAATTGCATCCTTCAGTTAAATAAGCATGCAGGGCCTTCTGGGTCCTCCTGTTTGAGATATTGGTTTAAATTTACCCACCAAACCATTTACTGAGCCAGGACCATACTGTAGACTCAATAGACAAACCCTGTAGGAAGAAAAATAATGTTGAAGCAGCTACTCCAACGTACCTATGGTGAGACATCTTTTGTGACAATGATATGGATTCTGTTGAATCATTAATATACATTGAGATGAGCCAAGAAATCCTTTGGTCAGATTCTTTTGCTATTCTTTTTCTTAACATGCTGATTGTTGGGCTGAGCATTTTATTAGAGAAAGATTTTGTTTGTGCTTTGTTGGCTAGAAAATCGAAGTGCTTTGACCCACATTCTGTTCTTTTTTTAAACAAAGAAGAAAATTTCGACTGTGAGGTACACTAACTCAGTGTTACTTTTTGAAACACTTTTCAGCCATTCCGATGTACTCCAGAGACTAGTGTTGTGCCCGGCTCCTTGGAGGCATTCTTAAAGAGTTGGCGAATTCTTCTCAAGTCATCCTTATCTTTCTGTTAGTCCTCCTCACAATATAAGGCTAAATTCCAGATTCCCCTTTTCATAAGGAGACCTTGTAAGAGTTCATGGATTGAGTTTTCCCCGATGTGTTTTAACCAGGTAACTTGTTTCAAATATGTGGTTATTTTCTTTCACCCAGTGGCTTTAAGCTTGCTTTCAGGCTTTCAGAAAAATGCGACCTCTCCTATTTGTTGAACCTTTACCCATATGCTGGCTCTAAAGCAGTAGGAGATACAGAAAACACCAGACCTGCTCCTGGTTCCTCAGCCTCTTCAAGTAATATACATTCTAAGGGGTGAGGTAAGATTATCGCATTCAACAGGAAAATCTGCCATGACTAGTAAATTCTGAATGAGTGGTTCAGACCTGCAGGATTGTAAGTAGTTACTTGTAGGAATTCTGTCATCTCCCATGCTTTGGTTTGTTTCAAAAGGTTCATGGAACTAGCTGAATTCTTTCACAGTCACTGATGATTTGACTCTCTTAGAGTTTATTTTTTGATGTGACATTTTTATGAGCAGCCCAGTCATCTTTTTGCTTCATACTTCACACCCAAATGTGATTCTGCCTTCATAAACCTGATATTTTTCTTTCCAGAATTGGGTTTATTTTCCTAATAGACACAAGTAAATAATTTATACTAAATTCCCACTTAATAGAAATGCATGCTGAAGTGTTTCTTAAAGTTAGAGACTAGCTTTTTATGTAATTAAGGACCAGCGTAGGTGTTTGAAGCAGGTCTGAGCTTAAAGACCTTTCTTTAGGATTTCTTAAGTAGGAATTTAAGAATCTGCTTTCATGTGTGACCTCAGCTTTTGTATGAGTTACACACAGGATAGTAGAGTAAGTCTAAGCCATTGTTAGATAGCAGAGCATTTTATGTAAACAAGTCCTTAGAATAAGTGCTTGGTAAATACAGTAGCACTTGCCTGTAAATATATAATGCAGTCATATCTCACACATGTTCAGGGACCACAGTATGCTTCCCAACAGTAAACATAGGTTTCTTTCCTTCCATTACATCTTTGATTTGGGTGGGACACCTAACAGAGATGAAGGTGTTACTAAAAATGAATGAGTGACAGTTGGCATCCTTCACAGGGGCAGTGTACAGGATGTTAGGCAGAGAAGAAATTGTTAAGCTAGAATTCTAACTCTTCACACAGATTTTTCCCCATCTATAATGCCA